>NC_056541.1:6778512-7126512 GCF_910596095.1 Thunnus maccoyii | reverse complement strand
TTAAGTACTTAGAATTTATATGAGCTGTAATGTTGTTATTTTTATTATTAAGGAAGAAAAAGATGATAGAATGTAGCCGTTTCACCTTTTATTTCCCATATATGATGAAACTATAAAAGCTTATATATGAGAAAGGAACTGTACTTTACTGAGTTCAGAGTGAAATATTTTACTCTGAGGGACATGCTGGCACCACCATGTGCTGGTGACAGAACTACATAGCAGCGTTCCCCTCTATTAATAGGAACTGAAAGCAGATTTTGACATTGTTGACCAGAGCTGAGACGTCATCACAGGGTGAGAGATCTCTGCTGAAAAACACTTTTGAAGGACTGAATGTAGAAAACTGAAGAAACAGTACTTTGGTGACTTTTGTTATACTGAAAGATAATATAGATATCAAAGCAAATGGCTGAGAAAACCTGTCCTTCAGAGTCTGGGAGAAGATGAAGGAGAAGGTCCACTTCAGTGCTGTCATTCTGGACCCAAACACTGCAAACCTCTGTCTCCATCTGTCTGATGATCTGACCAGTGTGAGACATGGAGACACAGAGCAGCAGCTCCCTGATAATCCAGAGAGATGCACTAAGTGAGCCGATGTTCTGGGTTCTGAGGGCTTCAGCTCAGGGAAACACAGCTGGGAGGTGGAGATGGGAGACCATCCTCGCTGGAATGTGGGTTTGGTTACGGGGTCAGCTGACAGGAAGAGGCATCTATATGCCAGACAAAATGGACACTGGTGTTTACAACATGGTTGTGGAAAATACAATAATGGTTTTGGTGAGACTGTCACAGTGAAGAAGAGTCTCCAGAGGATCACAGTCCAGCTGGACTATGACAGGGGGAAGTGTCCCTCTACATACTGCAAAACTACAACTGTACTCTTCTCACCATGATTTTAAGAGGTTCTGCTGAAGGGTGTGTGTGTGTGTGTGTGAGTGTGTGTGTACTTCAATAAGCATTAGAGCATTGAATGAATATCAACAGCAAATACTGATTTAGCCCAATATTTATACTGACATTTGGTCAGGTTACAGACTTTAAGTTTAGGTGATGGAGAAGGACTCGAGGTCATCAACTGTTTCTAACTAGTTAACTAGTATATATGTGTATATATATATATATATATATATATATATGAGAGAGGGAGATAGATAGATAGATAGATAGATAGATAGATAGATAGATAGATAGATAGATAGATAGATAGATAGATAGATAGACAGATAGATAGATAGAAATTACAAAAAACATTAAGAATTAAGAATTCATACTTTTCTCTTTGAGACTTTGCATTTTGTAAAAACAGGGAATAAGGAGTGTTTGTATATTTTGGGAGAGTAATAAGAAAAGTAATTAACTCAAAGACTGTAATGTTGACACCTCTTGTTTCTCTGTTAGAGATATTGTTAGGTGGAGCAGAGCAGGTGGACCCAAATGAAGAAGACTGCAGGCTGAAGAATAACTCCTTTATTAAAGACTGATTGGCTGGGGAAGACACAGGGAGCAGGGCAGAGCTAACAAGACCTGATGCAGGACAGGTGTGGAGGGAAAAGCAGAAAAAACACAGGAAGAAAAACCCAGAGCAGCAGTCAAGAAACCAGAAAACACAATCCTCTTCATAATTAACCAACATATATAAACCCGTCTAAGAATATAATCTAAATACACAAGTAACATACTTATTTACAATTTAACAATGATGCAGTTCAAATGTGGCACACAGACTGTAAATGCAAATACTCAAATCTTACATAAACAAATGTTAAACTCTTAGTCACATTATGCCACTAATGTGAAAGCAAATTTCAATGTTCTATACAAGAGCCTTCTCCCACTCAGTCCAGTATAACAAACAGGGGAAAAGTCTGGGGACATTTGGTTGACTGGTGGACAAGAGCAACTAAGGAATATAGAGACAGACTGTGACAGGATAATGACAGATATATAATAACCTGTAGTTGTTCACAGAACATTCAACTATTAAAACAACTTCTCTGTGTTTTGAGCTGCTTTTTTCTCAAGTGTCATGTTCTTTTCTTTTGGAGTGTATCATGTCATTTAAATTTTTAATCTCAACTCTTGGAAAAATAACTGCTGCAAGAAAAGAAGCAAATGATCTAAAAAATCTGGTTATGATACTTATACATTCAAAATATCTTCAGGACATTAACAGAACATTTATGTGTCGTTTCCGACTAAAATATTTGATTATTTGTTATTTGTGTAACTGAACAGAAAGCTCATTAAGACCAGTTAGATTTGCAATTAAAGACAGATGTGAGTGGTTATAAATGATGGACGACTTTATTACGTTCACAACAAAAATTCTAAATTATTAAAACAAATACTTTAATTGAAATCTTACAGAATTAAACAGATAAATACTGGCTGTCACTAAGTTTACACCCAGAAATATAAAACACTCATAAAGTAATACAACACAGTTAGACCTTGTGCTGTTTTAGTGTCTGCAGAAAAGGGAGGCTGAAGCACATTACACACTTCTGCACAAGCACACAAAACCACACATGCAGCTAACTGAAAAGGTGTGATTGTGCACTATACCGCCACCATGTGCAGGGAGGGGGAAGATCACCAGTATCCTATAAAAAAGAATAAAAAGTGACTTGACTGAAATAAATAAAAAAAACCTGGACTGAAACCTAAAGACACTCAGCATTAAATCTGCCCATCTACTAATAAGTATAATTAAGAACAAACATCAAGGCGGACAATCGAAGAAAAGAAATGAGTGTTAGGCCTGTTAGATATTTGACAATAAATAAACAATGTGACATAAAAGCAGCATAATAATTAAAACAAAGCAGCAGTGGCCAGGTCCTACAATACAAGTAGAGGTAAATGTGAGGGTGTTAGGTCTCTAGGTATTCAAAGAAGGATCTACAGACATTTAGATCATTTCCCTCATTGAAGTGAATAATGCTTAAAGGCTATAGACTATATCAGGGACTGCTTAACACTCTCAAATTATCTAAAATACAAAATACACTTTTTAAGCCACATGTCATGTCCACACGATCAAGGCTGCTTATGAGCTGTAGCAAAGATTTAAAATATTTAGAAACACCAAGTTGACTAAAATATTTCACCAAGTTTAAATGAAACACAACATACCTCTCTCTGGCCTCTCTCTTGTCCACCAACACTCACGCTGACTACCTGTTCATGTGCTCTGAGAGGTGAAGTACCCAAGACCAGAGAGGGAGGAGGGGGCAGCGCTGTGAGTCAACCTGCAGGGTTTCATTCAAGAACATTTCAATCTGTCATATTTGTTTTGCAGTTGTTAATCTTATGATGATGACCTTTCAACCAGTGCATGATGTGATAGACTCAAATTCTCCTGTGACCCTGAACAGGAAAAATTATGAATGAGTGACTGAATGAGAACATGTGTGGAAAAGAAAAAACAGCAATAAGTTGTACAAGATCAGAAAAAAATGGTCAGTGAAGGTTAAATTAAAAAACTTTGAACTAGCGCCTGTATTTAAAGTGAACCCCAAATATTTAATCTAACTGACATGCGAGCAGAAAATGTTTCCTGGTACATGTTCCTGTTGGTTGAGAAATAAAAATGTTGTAAAACTGGTTTAGTGTCAGTCAGCCAGTTGAAATGTTCACTCCTCCCTGGAGGACTAAAGCACCAACCTCTCTTTGTTTCATGTTTATAAGTAAACAAAAACAAAAGTAGATTTTGCCATCGTTGATCAGAGCTGAGACGCCATTACAGGATTTGAGATCTCTGCTGGAAAACACTCATTTCGAGGATTTCAAGAAGGAACTGTAACTTGGTGAGTCTGACTACTGAAAGATAAGTGAGATACCAAAGCAAATGGCTGAGAAAATTGCTCTTGTTGAAAGTTTCCTGACTTGCCATGTGTGTTCAGAGACTTTCAGAGATCCTGTGTCTCTGACCTGCAACCACAGCTTCTGTTCAAGCTGTTTGCAAAAATTCTGGGAACAAGCTGAAAACAAAAACTGTCCCATTTGTAAAAGAAAATCTTCAAAAGAACATCCTGGGGTGAACCTTACACTGAAGGAACTAGCTGACTCATTTGCTGGGAGAAAGAAAGTTGGATCATCTGAGACAGAAGAAGGAAAAAAGAAACTAATTGTGGTGTGTAGTAAACATCATGAAGAGCCTAAATTGTTCTGTAAAGATGAGCAGAGAGCTGTGTGTCCTGTCTGTGAGGTTTCTCTCCACCAGAGTCACAAGGTGGTTCCTGTAGAACAAGCAGTCAGTGACCTGAAGGACCAGCTGAAATCTGACTTAAAGTCTCTAAAGGACAAGAGGAACAAATACAAACAAGTGGAGGAAACATACAATGAAGTGATTCAACACTCCAAGAAGCAGCTGTTGTCCACAGAGAAGCAGATCAGAGCAGAGTTCAACAAGCTCCACCAGTTCCTGAAAGAGGAAGAGGAGTCCAGACTGGCAGCTCTGAGGGAGGAAGAGGAGCAGAAGGGGAAGACTATCAGCAGAGAGATGAAGAGGATTCAGGAGCAGATCTCCTCTCTGTCAGACAGTATCTCTGCTGTTGAAAAAGACCTGCAGAAACACAAGGTGTCATTCCTCAGCAGTTATAAACCCACTCAGACCAGAGCCAGAGACCAGTGCTCACTGTCAGATCCACAGCTGGTCTCAGGAGCACTGATAGATGTGGCCAAACACCTGGGCAACCTGTCCTTCAGAGTCTGGGAGAAGATGAAGGAGAAGGTCCACTTCAGTCCTGTCATTCTGGACCCAAACACTGCAAACCCTTGTCTCTATCTGTCTGATGATCTGACCAGTGTGAGACGTGGAGACACAAACCAGCAGCTCCCTGATAATCCAGAGAGGAACACTAAGTATTTCACTGTTCTGGGCTCTGAGGGCTTCAGCTCAGGGAAACACAGCTGGGAGGTGGAGGTGGGAGACCATCCTCGCTGGAATGTGGGTTTGGTTAAAGAATCAGTTGACAGGAAGGGAAAGCGACATGCTTCACCAGAATATGGAATCTGGTGTTTAAAGCATTACAGTGGAAAATACACTAATGGTCTTAATAAGACTTTCAGTGTGAAGAAGAGTCTCCAGCGGATCAGAGTCCAACTGGACTATGACAGGGGGGAGGTGTCCCTCTACGACCCTGAAGACATGACTCACATCTACACTTACAGAGACACTTTCACTGAGAAACTCTTCCCTTTTTTCAGTTTTGGACCAGCTGGTGATGCTAAAACCACTGATATCAAAATCCGTCAAACTGAGATTTCTCTGTGATGTTCAGGAAGGTTTGTGTTTTCAACATTTTGGTTTTACTTTTCTATTATTTTTTCTTTTATCTGAAGCAGATTTCATTTGGTGTTGAGGGTCACTGGATTTCTTGCTCATTGAAACAAATTATCCAAAGTGGTTTTCACGTACAAAACAGACACACGTTCACCTCAATAATTGTTTTCATCAGAAAATTCACTTTTAAAAGACTATTAAATATATTATTATTATATTATGTATATATTCTGACTTCGATATCTATTTAGATCACATTATCAAGGAAAAATAAATACTGATCTGTCATCTGAGGTGAACTTTTATACAAATACAAATCAAAGCTGTTTTTATTATAACTTTTTATCCTGGTTAGTAGCATCTTGTTTTTACTCAGACCACAATATAATATAGATATAATAAACACTGTAACGACTGTACAAAATACTACAGTTGGGGAGATTTTTAAACTTTCATCATAGTTAAATTAATTCACAATTAAGTTATTTCAGTGTTGATCATGTTTTAATTTCAGTTTTTACACTTTAAACTCAGAGTCTAAGTGGTTCAGTCTATCAAAAATCATTCTGGCTCTGATTGATTATTATTTGTTCTTTTGTTCTTCAACAGAACTGATTTGTTGTTGAGGGTCACAGATATTGTTTTTCCTTGTTTTCATGCAAAAACATGAAAACCTAAACCGTTGTTCCCATCTGAATTTTCCGTTATGTTTACTGTTTAATGGATTTCAACAGAATATTTACTTATGTTGTTAAATACTCTGATTCTGCTTTCTTGGCTTTTAAAAATAGATTTAGTGTGTAAGTTAGTTGTGTCACCTCTTAAAATAAAGATGAATTCACAAGAAAATATGGATACAAAATGCTGAAACTGTTTCACATCATCAAGAGACAAACTTTACAAATCAAAGCTGTTAATTATCCTGGTTATCAGCATCTTGTTTTCAGTCAAACAACATTGTATAGTAGTATATATCCACTGTATCGAATGCTTTGATTGTTTCAATTTTGTGACAGTTTCAGTCGTCAGATTTAGATTTTTATATTTTTGGGTCTTTTGATGAGTTATTTCAGTTGTGAATCTGTTGTTTTATTCTTTGGAAACGTGTTTTAATATAGTTTTATTTTAATTCAGTGTTTAATTCTGACAGTGCTTCTGCATACTGTGTGTGTCATTTTGGTGGTGTATACATGGATTGATAAACTGCAATGTTGAGATGATGATCAACATAAAATAAACAAAATCAACCAAAACAATTTGGTTTAATCAGTTTTTTTCTGAATCAACTATATTTTATAAAATGTACATCTGATGGATGCTGCTTGTCATGATGTGTAATTAAATCACCAGCAGTTTTTATTCTAAATGTGTGTCAGTCAGAAAAGGAGATACAGGTTGTTTCACTTTCTTTACAAACATCTATCAACTAGTCATGTGACTTTACAAAAGGTAAAATCTTACAAAACAATTATACAACCATTTTTTGCAAAATACAATATTTTCATTTAAACTCATTAATGGTTTAAATCTCAATTTCTTATTTTCAAAACAACAATTTTTTTACTGAAACTGTTTCAACTTCAGTTTTCAGAACACAGTCTCATAATCTTTGTGTCACCTCTTCAACATTTATGGACAGTCTGAACTTATTTAGTTAATATTTCCTTTTGTAAAGTCACATGACAAATTAACTGATTGTATATAAAGAAACCTGAAACAACCTCATACCACCCTGATGATGCTAAATAGACAAAACATGTGAGTAATAAAGCGTGACATATTAAAAAATAGTTGTGCAACCTGTTTATTTTAATGGAGTCGTGTTAATTCTCACACTGGTCTGCACCTCGCTGTGTGTCAAATATTGAAATAGTCAGAAAAGGAGGGAAAACTTTATTAAACAAATCCTCAGATGATATAACTGAATGTATGTGTGTTTACCCTCCACTACTTCAAGACATGAACATAAACTCTAAAAGAGGCTGTTCAATTTAAAAGAAATCATTCACAACAGTTTCCTCCAGAAATATATAAATTTTCAGTTTGAGACTTTGTATTTCTTCATTTAAGGTGTTTAGAGGATTGTGATTTAAGTGTTGTGTAAAGTCTATTTGTATGTCGGCGTTCATCATTTTAACTTGAAAGATTTAACTGAAAAACTTGAAGTTGTGTGTTTTTTCATTCAGTCTGGTTCAGCAGTAAGTAGCAGCAGTTCACTCATGATGAGAAGACTTTGTTCTGTGACATGATGTCAAAGGTAAAACACTTTATAATCCTGCTGGTTCCTCATCACTTGATGTTCTGTTGAACAATGTTTACTTAAAATTAAAGGATGTTGTACCATCATCATTAAAACTCAAGATACCAAGACACAGATTAGTACTGAGTTTAATACATCTTCATCATCTTTCTCCCTGTGTTGCAGAAAAACTCCACTCAACTGAGAGGATAGTATCTATATTATTTTGGGGTTTTTTTCTTCCCACCAAACACTTTACGCCACAAACATTTCACTATTAAAATGCAAATCAGTGACATCAGCGTGACTGACACCAGCAACAGTGTGATTACATCGATGGAGTGGTACTGAATCCAAGACATCTTGTAGGAGTCGGTCTTTAAGTGAGCTGCTCCCTTGTGTCTCATGACAAACTCGATCCAGAACACGGCTCGGTCCAGAGGCTTCATGGGCTGGTCTCTGTGCAGCCTGGAGAGCTCCTGCATGTTCTCCCTGTAGGACGGCTGGTGAAGCACCTCCTTCACCGCCTCCAGGAAGTTGTCTTTGTTTAATGTGCCAATGTCCAGCACTTTGGCAATGCCCCTCGCTCTCATCCTGAACAGGTTATCATCCTGGTCAAACATCAGAGGAAGGCCAACGATGGGAACTCCGTGATAGATGGCCTCTTGAAGTCCGTTGGTGCCTCCGTGAGCCACAAACACTCTGGTCTTTGGGTGTCCTAAGAGGTCATTTTGAGGCAACCAGTCCAGCAGCAGGGTGTTGTTTCCCAGGGTGGACGGTCTCTTCCCGGTATGCCTCCAGATGACCTTCTGAGGCAACTGTGCAAAAGCGGCAGCCACATGTTCTGTTATATCCTCAGGGAGATTCCCCACCAAGGTCCCCAAGCTCATAATAATGACACCGTGCTCTGCAGAGCTCTGGACAAAGTCCTCCAGATCTTGAGGAAGCTCTTTGGAGGGTTTACACTGAAACCCGCCCATGTAGACAACGTTGGGCATGGTGGGACGAGGGAACTCAAAGGTGAAGTCAGTTCTCATCAGCCAAACATCTGCTGCCTGAACAAGCTCATCATAGTGGACGTCTGGACCAAAGTGACGGTGGACAAATGGTGTGTAGTGAGAGTCTTTTATCATCACCCGGATATTACGCACCATTAATGAGAAGAAAACATTTTTCACCCTTTGCCAAAAACTCATCCTATCAGTCAGTTCACTGCCTGGTATGGGAACATATGACAGTGGTGAGGGGGCAACTGTCTGATGTCCGTCTTCCATGATTGTCCATCGTACATTGAAGACCAGAGGCAGACCCAACCGATGAGCCAGAAGAACCCCTCCGCCGAAGGAGGGGTCAGTCAGAACAACATCGTACTCGGCCTCTTGGAAGAACTGCATCAGTTTAGCATCCTCAAAAATCTTCTGAATTTTATCAACCTCGACTTTGTGAACATGATCCACCATCTTCATTAACTCCTCTCCACCTTTCAAATAAGCTAAAGTCGAAGTGTGGACCTCATGCCTAAGCTGCAGCATTCTTGTTGTAAAATAATGCATGTTGTTCACATCAAATCCAGGGAGAACGTCGAGGGTGATTGACTGGTAGTGATGGGACTCTGCTTTGATGTACCAGCTTTTTTCGGGCCGGATCACTGTGATGTTGTGACCTCTGGAGTGGAGCTCTTGGATGAGGACCTTCATGTTGATCCAGTGGCTTCCATCCACAGGAAAAACAAGGACTTTCCCTCCATCAGCACTGAGAAGAGAGCAGAGCAGTGCAACCAGTGTCACCAGTCTCAACTGGATCATCTCTGAAGTGAAGCTGGAACCATAAAAACAGAGAAGAGGTGCAAAATTAATAGGATGACTTCATATATAATACTGTGTCAGGAAGGTTTTAATGTTCACTGTAGATTTGCTAATGTTCTTTTTAACAGTTTTCTGATCCAACACAGTTTAGAGTTCATTGTTAAAATAGTTACAGTCAGTCAATAGTAAGAAAAAACAGAGATTTGAAGAACCTTTTTGGTTGAACCCTCTGTCTCTTTAACTTTCTATTCATAAATCTTCCACCAGACAGCAGAGTGTCAGTAAGACTCCCAGTTTCATGCTGTTGTTTTAAATAACAGAATAAAGTCAGTCACATCAGATGAATTGAGATGGTTGCAGGTTGCACAGTTTCTCTATGTTTGTTAATTTCTGCTTCACATTTATGATCTTTATAAACATCATGTCATCTGAGAATGAAACAGTCAACATATTTAACTGTGATAATGATCAGTGTTGTAATTCTACTACTTTTTGCGGTAACGTAACTAATTACTTCAAAACAATACAATACTTTCAAAATAAAATGACGCAATTACAATTATTGAAATTTATATGGGCTTGTTACTTGTTACTTTTATATATTGTAAATAATATCTGTTACTGAACTGCTGCTGCTGTTTCTGGTTTGAGTTTTGGATCTGCGGTAAAACTCTCTTATGTTTGTGAAACTGGATTGAACTGAACTGATTTGGGGTTTTGGAGAAAAGTTACACTATTGCATTAAAAGTAATGCGAAAGTAACTTTCCCTAGTAACTAATTACTTTATTTTCTGTAATTGGTTAAGTAATTCAATTACTTTTTGGGAGAAGTAACTGGTAACTGTAACTAATTACTAAGTTTCAGTAAATTGCCCAACACTGATAATGATTACATAACAGTGAATGTCTTTTCTTGAACATTTGATCACATTTTGAAATTCTTGGATGCCTCAACAATTGCTTTATTTTTTCAATCACATCAACAGATTTTCATTTAAAGGAACTTTAAACTATCAGACACAAATCATGTTAACAAGATGAGAAATCACTTCACTTAGTTCAGTTCATTCCAATAAAAATCTCTTGAATCTATTGACTTCAAATTACATTTTACTGGACTGAACATCTGTCATATCTGACATATTTGCTCCAGTACTCTGATATGAAATGAATCCACTCCTACATGCACACGTTCCTCACAACTCTTCTATTTCTTCCGCAGAGAGATAAATAAGTCAAACATCAGTTTGTGCGTCTGTACATGTTGGGATACCTGCAGTCTGAAAGGCTGAAGGTTTAACACTTATCAACAAGCTCAGTTTGCACCTTGTTGTGAATATGTGATGCAACCTGAGTGACAATGTCTTGATTCAATGACAATAATTCATGTTTTACTTACAGTGGAGAGGTGTTGTACAGCAGATTAACAGTCAGTTTGTCTCAGAGTCGACAGCAGATCTACACTTTTCACTGCTTTGTGACTGAAAAGTCTTACATTGAATGTTGTGTAATATCCTGATCAAAGTTCATTGTTCAGAAGTGACTTTCTCTCATAACACACTCATAAAACAGACCACAGACCTCTAGTTTCTCTTTAAGTTATTATATTTTTAGATTCAAAAGATTGTAAAAGACATTGACAGAACATTTATGTGTTGTTTTCAGCTAAAAATCTTTATTTGCTTTGTTTTTTAACAGTTGTTAATATATAGATAATACGTGGGGAATGAAATATGAAATATTAAACTTTTATTTTGTACAAGATCAGAAAGGTCAAATGTGAGTTTCATTAATAATTTGGACCTCGTACCTACATTTTCGATCAATGCCAAATATTTAATGAAGCTGGATGAAATAAACACAATCATACAGACATGTAAGCAGAACATGTTTCCTGTCGCAGTTACGTAAAATAAAAACGTTGAAAAACCGTTTTAGTATCAGTCAGCCTTTTGAAATGTTCACTCCTCACTGGAAGACGAAAGCACCAACCTCTCCTTGTTTCATGTTTATAGGATTTTTCTGAGCTGTTGAAACAGAAACAGAAGAGATCAAAAATTAGTCACAAATATATTTTGCCTCCTGCCAAACACTTTATGCCACAAATATTTCACTGTAAAAATACAAATCAGTGACATCATCATGATTGAGAAAAGCAGCCTCCACATGTTATATTTTCTAAATTCTGTTTGTGTATCACTAGTGTTGTTTGAACATATACTGTTGGTAAAAGGATGAAAATGAACCAAATAGTACAGAATTTTGCTTCATTTTGTTTAAAAATTACTAAATAAATAAATGTTAAGTACTTTTTGCCAGTTGGACACTCATATAAACATATAAACTGTCACTTGTTATTCCACTTCTATTCCTTTATTGCAGGGTAACATTTGAGTTGTGCAATAGACGGCAGCAGCAAGCTGTACAAGACAGAAAAGGTCAAATGAAGGCTAAATAAGATAGGTTCACCCTGTACCAACATGCTATGTGAAAGCTGAAGTGTTCACTCCTCACTGGAGGACTAAAGTTTCAGGTTTGTAGGATTTATATGAGCTGTAATGTTTTTATCTTATTATTAAGGAAGAAAAAGATGATAGAATGTAGCAATTTCACCTTTTATTTCTCATATATGATGAAACTAAAAAAGCTTATATATGAGACAAGAATCTGTACTTTACTGTTTAAGTTTAAGTTTAAGTTCAGAGTAAAATATTTTACTCTGAGGGACATGCTGGCACCACCATCTGCTGGTGACAGTATTACATAGCAGCGTTCCCCTCTATAAATAGGATCTGAAGGCAGATTTTGACCTAATAGATCAGAGCTGAGATGCCGTTACAGGGTGAGAGATCTCTGCTGTAAAACACTCATTTGAAGGATTTTGAGTGATCAAGTGAAGGAAAAGTAACTTTGTGAGTCTTACTTTTGAAAGATCATTTAGACATCAAAGCAAATGGCTGAGAGAGCTGTTCTTGAAAGTTTCCTGAGTTGCCATGTGTGCTCAGAGACTTTCAGAGATCCTGTGTCTCTGACCTGCAACCACAGCTTCTGTTCAAGCTGTCTGCAAAAATTCAGGGAACAAGCTGAAAACAAAAACTGTCTCATTTGTCAAAGAAAATCCTCAAAGGTTCAACCAGGAGTGAACTTTCCACTGAAGGAACTCGCTGACTCTTTTGCTGGGAGACAGAAAGCTGGATCATCTGACATAGAAAAAGGAGAAAAGAAAGAGGAGGTGGTGTGTAGCAAACATCAAGAAGAGCCTAAATTGTTCTGTAAAGATGAACAGAGAGCTGTGTGTCGTGTCTGTGATTTTCCTCACCAAAACGGTCATATCGTGGTTCCTGTAGAACAAGCAGTCAGTGACCTGAAGGACCACCTGAAATCTGACTTAAAGTCTCTACAGGACAAGAGGGACAAATACAAACAAGTGGAGAAAACATACAATGAAGTGATTCAACACTCCAAGAAGCAGCTGTTGTCCACAGAGAAGCAGATCAGAGCAGAGTTCAACAAGCTTCACCAGTTCCTGAAAGAGGAAGAGGAGTCCAGACTGGCAGCTCTGAGGGAGGAAGAGGGGCAGAAGGGGAAGACTATCAGCAGAGAGATGAAGAGGATTCAGGAGCAGATCTCCTCTCTGTCAGACAGTATCTCTGCTGTTGAAGAAGACCTGCAGAAACACAAGGTGTCATTCCTCAGCAGTTATAAACCCACTCAGACCAGAGCCAGAGCCCAGTGCTCACTGTCAGATCCACAGCTGGTCTCAGGAGCACTGATAGATGTGGCCAAACACCTGGGCAACCTGTCCTTCAGAGTCTGGGAGAAGATGAAGGAGAAGGTCCACTTCAGTCCTGTCATTCTGGACCCAAACACTGCAAACCCCCGTATCTATCTGTCTGAGGATCTGACCAGTGTGAGACAGGGAGACACAAAGCAACAGCTGCCTGATAATCCAGAGAGACACACTAATTATACCACTGTTCTGGGCTCTGAGGGCTTCAGCTCAGGGAAACATAGCTGGGAGGTGGAGGTGGGAGACCATCCTGACTGGACTGTGGGTTTAGCTAAAGAGTCAGTTGACAGGAAGGGAGTGAGATCTGTCTCACCAAAATGTGGAATCTGGTGTTTAGTGTATCACAGTGGAAAATACACTAATGGTCTTGGTAAGACTGTCAGTGTGAAGAAGAGTCTCCAAAGGATCAGAGTCCAGCTGGACTATGACAGGGGGGAGGTGTCCTTCTACGACCCTGAAGACATGACTCACATCTGCACTTACAGAGACACTTTCACTGAGAAACTCTTCCCTTATTTTCATATTGGACCAGCTGGTGATGCTAAAACCACTGATATCAAAATCTGTCAAACTGTTTTCAGCATTTTGGTTTTACTTTTCTATTATTTTTTCTTTTATCTTAAGCAGATTGGATTTTGTGTTAAGGGTCACTGAATTTTTTTTGCTCATTGAAACAAACGATCCAAAGTGGTTTTCATGTACAAAACATGTACAAAACAGACACATGTACACCTCGATAATTGTTTTCAATAAATAATTTACTTTACTTTTAAAACTTTTATGTATATATTCTGACTTCAATATCTATTTAGATCACATTATCAAGGTAAATACTTTTGTTACCTTAATCAATCCTGAAGTGAGTATTTCTCATCTTTTTCAATGTATTAAATCATTCAGTAATATTTCTGATTATACAATAAACTGGGCTAAAAGTGAGCTCATGTTTATTGGAGAACATACAATTTTACAGGATTGCCCCGTTAAGGTTGTGGATGAGTATATCACATATTTAGGACTTAAAATCCCCCAAAATCTGAAACCTTTGCTCAAATTAAATTTGTTAGAAGGTATTGATAAATTAAAATGCAGCATAGAATACTGGAGGGCTTTACCCCTATCTATGATTGGCAGAGTAAATGCCATTAAGATGGTATCTTTACCAAAGTTTTTATAGCTTTTTCAAAATCTGCTTATATGGATTTCAGCTGACTCTTTTTAAAAAGTTAGACACAATTATTTTAGAATTTATTTAGGGTCATAAAAAACATAGATTATCAAAACAACATTTAGTTAGGCCTACTTTGGATGGAGGTCTGGGTCTTCCAGTATTTAAATATTACTATTGGGCAGCTAATGGTAGGGCACTGGTATACTGGAAATGGGGTTCTCCATATCATGAATTACTCAATTCTGCCCCCTTGAGGCTAAAATTAGAGCTGAGGTCCTTAATAAAACCGTATGCTTCATTGTCTTCCTAACTTTTTACGAATCATATATGTGCTATTAAATCAGTAAGTCACAGTTTTGTTGTCAGAAATTCACTGAAGATTCTTACTCAAATAAAACATATGTACAAAGTCCCTAATATTTTGATATATACACCATAACCATGCCTTTACTCCAGCTTTGCTAGATAACACTTTTGCTACATGGTGTGTAAAAGGGCTTAAGAGCATAAAGGACTTCTATTTAGACAACACGTTTGCATCTTTTGCTCAGTTAAGCTTAAAGTACAATCTACCTCACTCTACTACTCACATACTATTTTGGAATTGCTTTCTCTTTCACCAGGAAGTGAGAAACTTATAACTAAATTTGTGAGTTGGACTCTGTATCTGTCAACTCTATCAAGAGGGCTTGGGAGAGGGAACTCAGTGTTGTGTTGACTGACAAAGTATGGAGGACTGCACTTTCCCATATTAGTAGTTGTTCAATAAACAGCAGACACAGGTTAATTCAGTTCAAAGTGATACACCATTTTCATTACTCTAAGGTCATGTTACATAAATATTACCTCTCTGTTTCCACAATTTGTGATAAATGTAAATTGAATGACGGTACATTGTTGCATTTATTTTGGGACTATCCGTTAATTTATCCATTTTGGTCAAGAGTTTTTTCTTTTTTTTTCTGAGGTTTACCACAGAACCCTCTCACCTGACAGGGACTTGGTTCTCTTTGGATGCTCAGAGGACTCATTGACTCTCCCTTTACACATTCAAACAGCTTTATTGATGGGCACAGTATTAGCAAAAAAACATATTCTCAAAGACTGGAAGACATCAACTCCACCATGTTTTAGAAACTGGCTGCATGAGCTTGCTTTGGTTATCCACATGGAGAAACTGCGATTTTTTAAAATTTATTTTAATTTAAAAGGTCTACTACTCACATACTATTTTGGAATAGTATCTTGGGGTCTGTTTTTTGCAATATCTGGACTCAATTTAACCTTATTTGTATGTATTTGTAGATTGGGTCCCTTTTTTTTTTTTTTTTTTTTTTTTTTTTTTTTTTAATTTTGTGGGGCTGTAATTGAAAGTCACTTGTGGATGATATGTGTTGTTATGTGCTTTTGTGTCCTCAACAGGTGGCAAGGATGAACTTTTCTTATTTACTTTACTTGTATTCCTCTTCCCCAGTGGATGTGTGTGTGTATGTGTGTGTGTACAGGTTTAAATTGGGTTTTGGGTATTGAGTTCTATGTGGTTTATATGTTGCTATGTATAATGTTACAATAAAAATAATACACAAAAAAAAATCAAGGTAAATAAAGTTTGATCCAGAAAAAAAATCAACAAAATACTGAGACTGTATTATATCATCATCTGAGGTGAATTTTTATACAGATACAAATCAAAGCTGTTTTTATTATAACTTTTTATTCTGGTTAGTAGCATCTTGTTTTTAATCAGACTACAATATAATATAGATATAATAAACACTGTAATGACTGTACAAAATACTACAGTTTATGAGCTTTTTAAACTTTCATAGTAATTAAAGTTATTTTATGTTTGATCATGTTTTAATTTCAGTTTTTTACACTTTAAACTCAGAGACTCAGTGGTTCAGTGTATCAAAAATCATTCTGGCTCCAATTTATTATTACTTGTTCTTTTGTTCTTCAACAGAACTGATTTGTTGTTGAGGGTCACAGATATTGTTTTTTCTTGTTTTCATGCAAAAACATTAAAACCTAGAAACCGTTGTTCTCATCTGAATTTTTGAAAGACGTTGAGCCGTTCAGGATTTAGTTATTTTCTGTTTGGACAAAATGTCTTAATGATTTGAACTCCTGCTGTTGATATTATGTTTACTGTTAAATGGATTTCAACAGAATATTTACTTATGTTGTTAAATACTCTGATTCTGTTTTCTTGGCTTTCAAAAAATAGATTTAGTGTGTAAGTTAGTTGTGTCGCCTCTTAAAATAAAGTTGAATTCACAAGAAAATATGGATACAAAATGCTGAAACTGTTTCACATCATCAAGAGACAAACTGTACAAATCAAAGCTGTTAATTATCCTGGTTATCAGCATCTTGTTTTCAGTCAAACAACATTTTATAGTAGTATATATCCACTGTACCGAATGCTTTGATTGATTCTGTTTTGTGACAGTTTCAGTCATCAGATTTAGATTTTTATATTTTTGGGTCTTTTGATGAGTTATTTCAGTTGTGAATCTGTTGTTTTATTCTTTGGAAACAAGTGTTTTATGGCTTTTATGGGAACATGGGTTTGGCTACAGGGTCAGCTGACAGGAAGAGATATTTATATGCCACGCAAAACGGACACTGATGCTTACAGCATGGCTGTGGAAAATACAATAATGGTTTTGGTGAGACTGTCACAGAGAAGAAGAGTCTCCAGAGGATCAGAGTCCAGCTGGACTATGACAGGTGGAAGTGTCCTTCTACATACTGCAAAACTAAAACTGTACTCTTCTCACCATGATTTTAAGAGGTGCTAGTGTACGGTGTGTGTGTGTGTGTGTGTGTGTGTGTGTGTGTGTGTGTGTGTGTGTGTGTGTGTGTGTGTGTGTGTGTGTGTGTGTGTGTGTGTGTGTGTGTGTGCAAAAGTTGATATGAAGCTTATATGAGGCTTCAGCAGTCTAAGTTAGTCACATCAAGTGGATATCTGCCACATTTACAGTCTTTTTAGCATCAAATTCCCTCTTTGTGTTTCCCTGTTGAGCTGTGGTGGAAGAATAGTAACAAAAAGAGGGACTTTGGCACTAAAAAGACTGTAATGTTGAAAGATATCTACTTGATTTGACTCATTTAAACGCTGAAGCTTCACATTAGCTTCAGATAAACTTTTAAATATATTTTTGTCCCCAATCACTTACATTGTAACTGCATTATGAAGGGATCTTCTAATGGCCAGTATGAACAGGAAGAATGATTACAGCAAGAAAAAAACTATTTCAATGTTAATTTGGGCACCTGACTGTTGTTTTAAGACAGATCTGAAAAATTGTGAACCTCTCTTTTAAATGCATGAATCCATAAAAATGTAATGGACAGGTTCACAAATGTCCAAGTCTGTCTTAAAACAACAGTCAGGAGCCCAAATGAACATTGAAATTGGTTTTTCTTGCTGTAATCATTCCTCCTTATACTGGCCATTAGAAGATCCCTTCATAATGCACTTACAATTTTATTTACAAATGAAATTTAGTCCAGTTTTACTAGACAGACAGCACCGAAGTGTGCTTCTCTCATGAGAACGATATTTATAGATAGATAGTTATGAGAAACTTTCTCATACAGTCTCAGTAATGCATAAAATGAGCTCGATTTTAATACAATACTTAAGCAATATACAAACATATAGACATATAAACAAATAGATTTTTTAAACATGGATGAAGCACAAAGACTGAATGAAACATTTAATTTAGCCAGTTGCCTAAAACCTGAGGAACAAAATTCACTTTTAGGATAAACTTTAGGCTTGTAGCATTTATTTTCTCTCCTCTGATAATTGGTGCACAATTTATGTGAAATTTTGACCATAAAAACATGTTACCTAAACTATATAGATATATATATATTGTTATGATCAGTGTTTTCTTTTGGTTTTGGTCATGTGTCACCAGGAGATGTGTTATTATAGTTTTAATGTTTGATATATCTTATAATGTCATGTAGATTTGGCGGTGGCCCAAAGTTCAGTTAAGTGTGCTTGTGATCAGCAGGTTTGTAGTTAAAGTCCTGTGCTGGCAGGATAAGTTCATATAGTCAAAATGAAAGAGTGTTTTTACTTGGAACAGGATCACAATGCTGATGTTCTGTTCTCTGTGAGAACACCAACATCATAATGGAAGAGTTCCACGACATTTGCATAAATGCAGGTTCTAAGAATTCTACAGTCATTTCCAACCCAACCTTTGAAGAGGTAAGACCGCTTTTTAGCAGGGAAAACCAGCTTTTAAAAATAGCTATTTCTATTTGATAAACATGTTTTGTGTTGAGAAAAAAGTAAATTAATTTTCATTGCATTATTCTGTCAAGAAAATTATTTTTCTCATTAGTTACATGCAAAATAATAACACTAAGATTTGTATCTTTTCCTGTAATCTTTAAATGCAAGTCTACTTTTTGTGTTGCATAACATAATTATATTTAGTATCATGTAAAATTATATAATCATATATTATATTTTGTAAACTTTTTTTATGTTGCCTTAATTGCATGTGTGCAAATTGCATGTGTGGACTGCATTTGTAATTTTTCTTTGCTCTTGAGGAAAATTCATATTTACAGAGAGGTGTACAGTTCTTGCACTTTTGCATTTTTTTCAAAAATGCCATTTTAATTAAAGATTATTTACAAGGCATTTTAGTAAATCTGACTCCTAATTCCTTTTTTAATATTTTTGTTAAATTCTGTGCAGTTGTTGTTGATCTTAAAGTTTTCTTATCATGTTACAGAAAAGACTCATCATGAGCTAATCATACGCTTTGCTTTCATTGTAGCACTGAGTGCTTGCTCTGTTTCAATTATGTTTTTTTATCATTATTACCAATAGTAGTTTTATTCTTATTATTATTATCATTATCATTATTATTATTATTATTATTATTATTAGTAGTAGTAGTAGTAGTAGTAGTAGTAGTAGTATTACCATGTTTGGTGGCAGTGAAAGTTTAGTATCTTTTGTTGTTAATATATTATTATTGTTTATTTCCATGTCATGTCAAAAATTGGCCAATTTCATATGGCATTACAAGATATATCAAAGATTAAAACATACATACATTGCTGGAGATTTCTTTTCTCCTCATTTAAATGTGAACACTATATGTTTTTTCATTATTTATTTGTTTTCTCTGTGTTCAACGACAAATGTCACTATCCATCCCCCTTTTTTTCTGAGAATGGGAACTATATATGGACATTGAGGGGATGCTGAAATCCATGGACTGCCCCCTAAGACATTTATACCTGTGTTATGTATGACTGCACTTGATAAAAGGAAATTCTTTTTAAAAAAGAGAGAGAAAAGAAATGCTACAAGCCTAAAGTTTACCCTAAAAATGTATTTCCCTCATTCTTTAGATAACTGTCTTAATTAAATGTTTCAATACAACAATACTGCAATACATTTTCAATGAATATAATGATTTTAGATGTATTATATGTCTGACACACATTAATACTTGATTTGAACGTCATTGCAGTCTTGAAATCTCTCTTGCTTTTCTTTTAAGAAAGTCAGTTTAGTAAGAAAAATGTGTTCAATGTGCTGTTTTAAAAAAAATAATCTGTCAGTGAAATAATCGCTCCATGTGTTTGTCTCTGCAGTTCAACAACGTCGGCACACATCATTGAGTCATTGTCATTGAGAGTATGAATAAATCCAGTCGTGGAGACTTTGAAGACTCCTTTACGAGACTTTGGTCTCCAGGAGATATCGACACGGACAGAGGAAGACAGGAGCCAGAGGAGCGAAGGAAGAGGACGATGGCCCAGTTCCAGGAGAGGGGCAGGAGAAAGGAGGAGAGGGAGAGACAGGTGGATGAACAGAAAGAAAGAGAGGAGCAGGAGAAGAATGACAGTGGGATGGAGAGAGTGAAGAGGATACTGGTCAAGCCATGGATCTTTGCAAAGAAGGAGAAGGAAACACAGGTGGATAAACAGAAAGGAAGAGAGGAGCCGGAGGAGCTAGTGGAGCTAGTGGAGCTAGAGGAGCTAGTGGAGCTAGTGGAGCTAGAGGAGCTAGTGGAGCTAGAGGAGCTAGAGGAGCCAGAGGAGCCAGAGGAGCCAGAAGAGCCAGAGGAGCCAGAAGAGCCAGAAGAGCCAGAGGAGCCAGAGGAGCCAGAGGAGCCAGAGGAGCCAGAAGAGCCAGAGGAGCCAGAGGAGCCAGAGGAGCCAGAAGAGCCAGAGGAGCCAGAGGAGCCAGAGGAGCCAGAGGAGCGAAGGAAGAGGACGATGGCGCAGTTCCAGGAGTGGGCCAGGAGAAAGGAGGAGAGGGAAAGACAGGCAGGTAAACAGATAGAAAGAGAGGAGCAGGGGGAGAGTGACAGTGGGATGGAGGAGAAAGGTAAGGGGAGAGCGGTCAAGGCATGGACCTTGACAAAGGAGGAGAGTGAAATACAGGAGAAGTGGGAGAGGAGGGAAAGAGCAAGACAGGAGTGGTGGGAGAGGAAGGAAAGAATAAGACAGGAAAGGTGGGAAAGAGAAAGAAAGAAAAGGGAGGAGAAAGAAATGCAGAAGAGGAAGAAAGAGGAGAGAAAAAGACAGGAGATGATGGAAAAAGAAAAACAGAGGAGGGAGAAAAAAGAGAGAGATAGACAGGAGAGGAAGGTGAGGGAACAAGAGAAAAGGGAGAGGAAGGAGAGGGAAAGGCAGGAGAAGGAGGATAGAAAACAAGAGGAAAGGGAAAGAAAAGAGAGGGAAAGGCAGGAGAAGGAGGAAAGAAAACGAGAGAAAAGGGAGAGGGACGAGTTAGAAAAGCGGGCGAGGGAGGAGAGAAAACGAGAGAAAAGGGAGAGGAAGGAGAGGGAAAGGCAGGAGAAGGAGGATAGAAAACGAGAGGAAAGGGAAAGAAAAGAGAGGGAAAGGCAGGAGAAGAAGGAGAGAAAACGAGGGAAAAGGGAGAGGGGAGAGTTAGAAAAGCAGGCAGGGGAGGAGAGAAAAAGACAAAAGCAGGCAGAGAAAGAAAAAAGAAAGGGGGAAGAGATGGGGGTGACAGGTGTGGAGAAGGAACGAGAAAGGGGGGAAGAGGAAATAGAAAGCCAAGGGTGGAAAGGACAAGAAGAGGAGGAAACACAAAGAACGGCTCCAAAAGGTGGCCTCCTCTCCAGACTGAACATCTGGTGTATCAACTCCGGGAGAAGGAACGTCACCAGAGCCATCAACAGGACCTATGAGAGGGAGTGGTTCATCGCACTTAGTCGTAAGTCCATTTACATTCTTTCACATAAAGTTTAGTAGCATCTGATCTTCATGTAATAACTAGTTATTTAGTGAAGAGACAGTTTCTACTTCAGGTTTTGTTCTCATTTCATTTCATGTGTTTATTCCAGTCCATAAGAAAACATATAAAACATACCAAACCATATTTACACCATTTACACATATACAAAATATTATGCTTGACATACATAGAAGAAAACATTCAATGCATAAGTTCTTATAATGATTAACTCCAGAAACAGTGTCTTTAAAGTCTTAAAAGGCAGAAAAGTATAGGCTGAAACCTAAACTTATTACTTCTACCCTTTTAGACTCATATAAACATTTTCACAGAAAAAGAAATTAAATAAAAAATGTCATTGCCCCTGTACATGTAGTGCATGAAGAAGATCAGAATACAATGATCATATTCATAACACAAGATTTAAATATGTTATTTCCTTTCACATTCTTTTTATACATTTTTTTAAATTTTATGATTGTATTACACAGTTTTATTTCAGTTTGCAAGTTATTCCATAAATTAACTCCTTTTACCGTCTCCCTTTTATATCTGTTCTGATTTTTGGTTTCTTGAACATGCAGCTTCCTTTGAGGTTGTAACGACTTACTCTGGTAGCAAACATGTTTTGTATCTTTTCTAGTAGTGAGTTTTATAGGCTCTGAACATAATCAGTCCAAAATTATAATCGACAACGTGGGAATTTCAGTATCAGTCGATACTTACTGCCATTTATGATTCTTATTGCTCTTTCCTGTAGTATAAATAACACTGACATTGAAATTAAAGTGTTAACTTAGGAACAGCTGGTGCAGCTGTTCAGTTCAGTTAACTTGTTCAGTTAAGTCTGGGTTTTCCAATTCAGACTACTGGATCTCACTTAGTGAGACAGTGTCACTGTAACAAGCTGCAACAAAACAAAAATATATAAATGTGACCTGTTGACTCTTTTCTGTGGGGAGGGGTGCAGGTGTACATCTGAACTCCAGACTTACCTTTCATATATTTTTAGTTTCAGGCGACACGGTCAGACAACAGGAGATTAAGATATTGAGGGAGTGGCGTAGGAGGAGCGAGCTGCTCAGGTTAAAACGAACACTGGAAAATGAGAAGGCACAGGAAGAGGAGAAACAAAGACGGAAGAGGGAGATGAAGAGCAACTTAAAAGTAAGCCACAAACAAAGCAACAAGTCAGTATGGACCAGGATACAAAAGGTGTTCAGGTCACGGAAACAAATATACACAGACATAGATGAATATCAAATTATTAACATCACCTGAGCAACCACCTAGTAATGCCCCAGCAGCCATCTCATAACACCCTTGATGCTGGCTTTAAAAATTTTAATTCAATTAATTACACACACACAGTAATTATTATTGGTATTATTACTATTATTGCTCTTGCTATACTATATATTCTACTTGAGCATAAAAATAAGTTTCAACAACAAATGTTGGAAACATCTTTATTTTTTCAACATCTTTTTTAAACATTTTAAACATCTATCTTTTTTTTTACATCTTTTGATTTTCTCCCACATTCATGCTTAAATTGCGGGCAACCCTTACATAAAATTATTTAACAATTAATCCTCCACAGTCCAATAACTAAATTGAAAATAGACTCAACAATAGCCCTACTAAAATAACCTCAAATATATTTTAAGGCTTATTTGTGCAATTTTACTTGTCAAAGAATTTTTGAACACATCAAAGTCAGTAGGACACTTTTATTACCATTATGTTCTCTGAGGGGAGTCTCACTTTCCCAGACTTTGAAAACCCCTGGGTTACACTATAGCCTTACATTAGTTAAGGTTATCTTAGTGTAGGAAAATGCATAATGCTATTATTTAATTGAATTGTTAAAGCCAGCATCAAGGGTGTTATCAGTTGTTTATTTTTTGTCACACTGCACATCCCCTGAAGTCCTCTGGCCCCCCCTCAGGGGAGGCATGCCTCACACTTTGAAAACCGCTGGTCTAACCTAACCTAGCCTGACCTAACCTAACCTAACCTAACCTAAACTAAATCTAACCTGACCTAACCTAACCTAACCTAACCTAACCTAACCTAACCTAACCTGACCTAACCTAACCTAACCTAAACCTAACCTGACCTAACCTAAACCTAACCTGACCTAACCTAACCCAACCTAACCTAACCTAACCTAACCTAACCTAACCTAACCTAACCTAACCTAACCTGACCTGGCCTGACCTAACCTAACCTAACCTAAACCTAACCTGACCTAACCTAAACCTAACCTAACCTAACCTGACCTGACCTAACCTAATCTAACCTGACCTAACCTAAACCTAACCTGACCTGACCTAACCTAACCTGACCTAACCTAACCTGACCTAACCTAACCTAACCTAACCTAACCTAACCTAACCTAACCTAACCTAATTTTTTGTCCCCTAACCTAGCCCTAACACTAAAAAGAGTGGAGGCTAAATTTCAGTTTTATTTGTTTGGGGGTGTTGTTGGGCTGTCCCCCCTGGGATTTGAGCCGGGGTTCTCCTGGTCCTTGGCCCAGAGGTGGCACCACTCTGCCACCAGGAGAGATATTCTAAGCCCAAATTAGTTTTCTTTTTCATTGTATTTTTCAGTTTGACTTGTTTTTTTCTTTGTTTTTTTTCTGGTTTTATGGGTTTCTCCCAGAAGATGACTTGAGCCAGAGCTTTTCCAGATACCTATTGGTATTTACAGTCCCCTAACCTAACTTACCCCACCCTAACCTTAACTAATCTTAACTAGACTAAACTACACTAAACTACACTACACTACACTACACTACACTACACTACACTACACTAAACTAACCTGACCTGAACTAAACTAACTTAAACTAAACTAGACTAAACTACACTGACCTGACCTAAACTAACTTAAACTAAACTACACTACAATATACTGACCTGACCTAAACTAAACTAACTTAAACTAAACTACACTAAACTACACTACACTACACTGACCTGACCTAAACTAAACTAACTTAAACTAAACTACACTACACTACACTAAACTAAACTAAACTAAACTAACTTAAACTACACTACACTGAACTAACCTGACCTGAACTAAACTAACTTAAACTAACTTAAACTAAACTACACTACAATATACTGACCTGACCTAAACTAAACTAACTTAAACTAAACTACACTACACTAAACTACACTACACTACACTACACTGACCTGACCTAAACTAAACTAACTTAAACTAAACTAAACTAAACTAAACTAAACTAAACTAAACTACACTACACTACACTACACTACACTACACTACACTAAACTGACTGAGCAGCACAGCTAAAGACAATCAGACACATTTCTCTACAACCTACTGTACAGTCATACAACACCACCCAACATAATTGAGACAGATGTTTCGATCTGTCACACAGCTGGATAAAGTGTTCAGGTATCAATTACATCAAAGGAAATAGAACAGAACTGAAATTCACCTAACATGGTCTAATGGCCCAATGAGGTTGTTGCAATTACAGATTATTATTCCTCACCATCTTAATCTGGGAGTGAGTTATTTGCACACTCTCGTGAAACACTGTGGTTGTTCCTCAGCTGTAAATGCTGACTTTAAAATTTATATTTCAGTTTTTAAAACTAAGTTGAGTTCATTTTGATGCTAGTACAAAAAAAAGTTATTCGGACCTTGGTAGTATCAGTAGTAACGTTACTTAGATTAGATTAGAGATAGATTAGAGTTGCAGTAACATCTTGGATCAGAAGTAAAAGAATACATGCAAAGAAAATATGACTAACCACAACGACTCTACTGAAAAGAGCCAGTTCTAATCCTGCTGGGAGATTTGCATGTCAGTATCATGTTCCAGTTAGGAGTCATTTCCTCTTCTTTCATCCTCTTTACCTGTCCAGGTCTAATGATTGATTTGGTAGTTTTATCTTTTTCCACATGTTGAAGTGTCTTTGAGCAGTACACTAGACCTACTGTAACTTTCAACATGATATACACACACATGGTCCTATAAGAAGCTAAAGATTAAACAAAACAATGCACATACCTGACCTGAAGAAAGTAAATGAGGCCACTGGGGAGAATCCTGAGTCCCATAAGTATTGATTCTGCACCGATCAAGTCAGGCACACTGAGATTCACCTTCAAGCTGGACTGGTGTTTATATGTTCCCAATTGATAAAGTCATGTCACATATAAGAAAGGGTCAAGTATGGAAGACTGTTTAACCGATGACGGGTAAGATCCCCCTGCAAAACCTAGGGACAACCTAAGACAGGTACAGCCACGAGTACTTGACCTAAACGCCATTGTGAGCAGGCACAGTGAGCGAGACCATCGTGAATGGTGTTTTTGTACAGAGTGCAAGAACACGGGAAATAGAAAGATGCAGAAAAACATTAGGAAAAACATTTTAAAAAACAAACAGGCAAGTATGGAAGACTGGTTCGCCTATGACGGGTAAGATCCCCCTGCAAAACCTTGGGACAACCTAAGGCAGGCACAGTCACGAGTACTTGACCTTGATGTCACTGTGAGCAGGCACAGTGTGCAGGAAAACCCTAACTTGAGTTCTTGTAGAGTGTGCAAGAACACAAGAATTAATACTGATAAAATCCTGAAGAGCACAATGATACAGTTTTGAAGAGGATGAGCTGTGCTCTACGCTTGGGTGGTGCATGTTTATTGATACATGGGACTCAGAGAGACACCCCATCACTGACCTCTAATACACTATCTTCAGGGTCTGATGCCTCCCCAAAAGTAGGAAAACAGAGATAAATGGACAGACCTGAGACTGAACACCATGACACCTCTAAAAAAAAGTATAGTTACATGTAAATACACCACTTAGACCAGACGTAACCACATCTGAATATCTGACATGCACATCCTCCTCATGGGTGTAACCTGCTATCTCATAATTGGTCATATCCGTCTTTACATTGTTCTTTATCGATCCTGATCACAACTGCAACTTATTCTAATTATTTGTTGCCATTATTATTGCTACTTCTGATACTACCACTGGTATACTATATATATTGAAGTGATACTAGCTGCCCTTTACCGTACTGAAATAAATAAATGTTAAAAATCTCAGTGAAAGGTAAGCTTTTAAAAAACAATTTCAATTCAATTTTCCAAATTTTCACAACATGCAGACCATCAAGGCAGACACCTGACAATCATTTATATGATAATATATATTATTTAGTAGTAGTACATTGCAGCCACTCACAAAACTTCCAAAAGTGAACAATATAAACTGGTGATGTGACACAAAGCAGGTGCTCCAGATGCACATGCAGGCAATGCTGCAAAGGATTAAGGCACACTGAGTGAACACTCTATCACAGATAAGAGAGGAACATACTGTATACAGATGGATTTTTCTGAAACGGTACATAACTACTAGAAGTAAAACAACCCCCACCAAGAGAGGAAAGAGAAAAATATATAAAAAAGAAAATAAAAACATAAAAAATAAAAACATAAAAACATTTTTTTTTAAAAACATAAAAACATTTTTTTTAAAAACATAAAAGAAATAAAAAACACAAAACATTAAAAAAAATTAAAACAGAATGAGAAAAAGGAGGAATAAAGATGAAAAATTGAGCAAAAGAAATGAAAAGGAAAACAATTTTGAATTAGATTCAGTTAAATAAAAAATAGACCAATATGATAATGCATTTTCTGATCTGGCAACCCGGTCAGCAGCATATGCCCAACAACTTCTCATACATGTCAAAACAGGCTGTTTGTCAGTGACTCCTAAGAAGACAGATAGTAGTGCTTCAAAAATTATTCATACTGTCTGAACATTTTCAGATCTCCCACTTCTATAGGTAAGGCGGGTTTGGTTCAGTATAACCAACAGGTTAGGAAAGGATCCCCGAAAATTGCAGGTTAAGGTTAGGGAAGGTTTGCAGTCAAGGCTAAAAGAAACCAGACGGTTGGTAGGACACAAATTGTGAGAACTCATCAGAAAAGTAGTTAACTAACTAAAAACTGTGTTGCCAGGGGGTTTCAGGTGGTTGTCAAAGCAGTAATAGGTAGTTGTGATGATGAATAGGGCAATTTAAATGGGAAATGTTTAATTGTTATGCTCGGTGCTCTCACTCAAAATTGCAGTCTAGTAATGTCTGTATTATCTCTGCTAACACTAACTAAAATAACTGACCAATTGGCATTTTATGTGTGTATGCTGACACAACAAGAGTTGCTTGTTGCTCGGGTTTGTTACACTGTTTTGGGTGGTTTCTAAGGTAGGTGGTTGCTAAATGGGGTTGGTTGCAAGGCACAAGCGATGCCTTGTCACTTTGTACTATCTGAGTGACCTTCACCGGACAGTGGGCAAAGCTTCCTCTGAGCCCTCCAGCACTGCCTCCTCCACAGAAGAAAAAAGGATTATTCAAATCTTACTTCTACCGACCGACTACGTCTGAAGTCAGTCTTGACAGAACCTGTTCGTGGCCTCCTTGAACTTCTGCTACACAGCAGCTTTTACTTCTGCAATCTCAGAAGCTGCAGTTCTTCCTGTTTGCTGATACATGTCAGTCGTTCTCTTCTGCTTCTCGTTTGCCTCTCCTTCCTCAATCTTGTGATGGTTTACTTTCTTCAGGCCTTCTCAGGCCTTCTCAGCCTCCTCCCATACTGAACCTTTTGCCTCTAAAAACAAAGAAACAACGTTCCTTGAGCCTGATTCATTAGTCCTCTCGACTAACTTTGCTCAATAGACCTCCCTCCTCAACCTCAAGGCCTCCTCCAATGCTGGTGTCATCCATCATGTTCTTGAGTTGCTGCCATAACTATCTGCCATAATTATCTTTTAGTCAAATCTCTGAGCAGCCTCCTCTACGGCTCACTGCTGATCCTCCTTTCTCAGTCTTATGATTGGTTGCCACAACCTGCTTGAGTAAAGTCAAGCTTCTGCCACACTGTGCTCCTCTTCCCAGCTGCAGTCCTTCTGGTCTCCTCATACCTGTATGTTTGTAGTTCTCACCTGCTGCGAACAGACCTGACAAAGCCCTTATGTATTTTAACTAACTGTAGCCTCCTCGAACTCTTCCTAAATCCAGCAAAAACTGCATTCCTCCTAATCTGCTGAAAACATAGGGAAACTCTGCTCTGATTTAGATCAAGCAGGCCATTCCTTAAACACATGTGTTAAACCAACAAACACTATTCAAGAAACAGCCCTGTATTTCCACTGCTCCTGAAAATCGAGCGGAAAGCATGGCCTTAACTAACTGTAAAACCCCTGATTATCTTTTGCTCTCTCCATCCCTCCTGTCAGTACATTGAAGTCTCCACTGAGTTCAGGCTCACTTTAGAAAATACCACCTCTGATATGAAATCATCATCCTGCTCATTAGACATAGTTCTTGCTTGACTATATCTGTGGTTGAGGTCAGTAGTTCTCCTCCACTACTGAGTTCAGCCTTGACAAAACCCTGTCTCCCTCTCCTCAGTCATCTCCTAGAACTTGTTTGTGTCCTCCTTGAACTCCTGTTATGCCACAGCTTTTACTTTGGAAACAGAAGCTTCAGTCCTGTTTTTCTGATGCTTGTCTGTTGCCACTTATCCTCTGTTGAGAACACCCTGGACAAAGCCCTGCCTCTTGTTCATCAGTCTTCTGATTGACTGTGGCATCCTCAAGCTCCTCTCCACATCAACAGAAGCTGTAGTCCTTGTTGCCTGCTGATGTCATAACCAAAGCATGGCCTTAACCAATTGTAAAACCCCTGATTATCTTTTGCTCTCTCCATCCCTCCTGTCAGTACATTGAAGTCTCCACTGAGTTCAGGCTCATTTTAGAAAATACCACCTCTGATATGAAATCATCATCCTGCTCATTAGACATAGTTCTTGCCTGACTATATCTGTGGTTGAGGTCAGTAGTTCTCCTCACCATCTGAGCTCAGCCTCAACAAAGCCCTGTCTCCCACTCCTCAGTCATTTGACGGTTTACCTGTTCCCGTTTGTCCTCCCAGCATTTGCTTCTGCAACCAGCTACAACTTGCGATCACCATAGAAAAACAACCCTATGGTTTAGATCGAGCACACAATTCCTGACAAACAAAATAAGGCCAAAAATCAGGTATCAACATCCCTGGTGCCTTGTCACTGTGTACTACCTCTGAGCCCTCCAGCCTTTTCCTTGTCCACTGATGTAATTTCGGTCATTCAAATGTTCCTTTGGCTGCCTTATTATATCTGCAGTTGCAGCCAAAAGTTCTCCTCCTCTGTGCAGCCTAGAATCCTCCAGCTTTGCCTTTTCCAAAGAAGGCATGTTGTCCTTCAGTTTTTCCTTGGACCAACCAAGCCCTGCCTCCCACTACCCAGTCGTTTGAGAGTTTACCTGATCCTGTTTGTAGCCTCCCCATGCTCCTCTAGTGTCTAACCTTGTGGTTCCTCAACCACAGGAGCTGCTGTCCTTCTAACCTGCTATGACCATAGTAAACCTCTGTTATGGCTTAGATCAAGAAGGCCATTCCTGAAAAGGATTTTTTAAAATGTTGTCACTGTGTACTACCTCTGAGCCCTCCACCTCTGCCTTGTCCACTGACGGCATGTTGGCCTTTGAAATGTTCCTTCCACTGCTCGATTATATCTGCAGTTAAAGCCAGTAGCTCTCCTCCTCTGTTGAGTACAGCCTAGACAGCCCTGCCTGTCCTTTCTCAGTCTTCTGAGAGGTGATTTGACACAACCAGCTTGAATCAAGTCAAGCTTCTACCTCCTCTTCCCAGCTGCAGTCCTTCTGGTCTGCTCATACCTGTCTGTTAGTAGTTCTCCTCTTCTGCTGAAAACATCCTCGACAAAGCCCTGCCTCTTGTTCTTGACAAACCGTAACCTCCTCTAACTCCTCCGAAATCCAGCAAAAAGCTGTAGCCTTATGAAAAGGTCTGCTCCAATTTAGATCAATCAGGCCATTTGTCAAAAATATGTGTTAAACACACAAAAAATATTTAAGAAATAGCTATGTGACTGCATGGCCTCTCAGAATTGATTTTACCTATCAGTCCTCCAATTCTGCTGATCCTTGCGTGTTGCCAGTTCTCCTGCTCTGTTGAGAACAGCCTGGACAAAGCCCTGCCTCTTGTTCATCAGTCCTCTGACTGATATCATAACCAAAACATGGCCTTAACTAACTGTAAAAGTCCTGATTGTCTATTGCTCTGTTCCTCCCTCCTGTCAGTACATTGAAGCCTCCTCTGAGAAATGATAATTTTGCACTGATTACCTTAATGACCACTACCAGAGCCAAAAATGAGACTGAGTCCTCCAGCTTTGCCTTTTCCAAAGAAGGCATGTTGTCCTTCAGTTTTTCCTTGGACCAACCAAGCCGTGCCTCCCACTACCCAGTCATTTGAGAGTTTACCTGATCCTGTTTGTAGCCTCCCAAAGCTCCTCTATTGTCTAACCTTTTGGTTCTTCAACCACAGGAGCTGCTGTCCTTCTAACCTGCTATCCCAGTCATTTGAGAGTTTACCTGATCCTGTTTGTAGCCTCCCAAAGCTCCTCTATTGTCTAACCTTTTGGTTCTTCAACCACAGGAGCTGCTGTCCTTCTAACCTGCTATGACCATAGTAAACCTCTCTTATGGCTTAGATCAAGAAGGCCATTCCTGAAAAGGATTTTTTAAAATGTTGTCACTGTGCACTACCTCTGAGCCCTCCACCTCTGCCTTGTCCACTGACGGCATGTTGGCCTTTGAAATGTTCCTTCCACTGCTCGATTATATCTGCAGTTAAAGCCAATAGCTCTCCTCCTCTGTTGAGTACAGCCTAGACAAAGCCCTGCCTGTCCTTTCTCAGTCTTCTGAGAGGTGATTTAACAACCTGCTTGAATCAAGTCAAGCTTCTGCCAAACTGTCCTCCTCTTCCCAGCTGTAGTCCCTGTAGTCTGCCAATAACTATCTGTAGTTCTTCTCTTCCGCTGAAAACATCCTCGATAAAGCCCCGTCTCTTGTTCTTAAGTATTCTGACTGACTGTAGCCTCCTCAAACTCCTCTCAACCCTAACAAAAGCTGCATTCCTCACACTGAAACCATAGCAAAACTCTGCTCTGGTTTAGCAGGTGAATCTTTAAAAATATAGTAGTTCTCTTCTGCTAAAAGCATCCTAGACAAAACCTTGACACTTGTTCTTATGTATTCTGGCTGACTGTAGCAATCTCAAACTCCTCCCAAACCCAGAAAAAGCTGTAGCCTGTTGAAAGTACAGAAAAGGTCTTCTCCAATTTAGATCGAGCAGGCTATTTCTGAAAAATGTGTTAAACAAACAAAAAATGTTTAATAAATAGCCCTGTGTCTCCATTGCCTCTGAAAAATGATTTTATCTATCAGCAAAGAGTACTGACAAAACTGTGTCGTTGTAAAGACCTGATTATCTCCTTCCCTGCTGTCACTACCTTGAAGCCTCCACTGAGAAATGTTAAGATTTTCTGCATAACTTTGTGAGCAAATTAAATGATTTACTCTCTGTATTCCTGGTGACTATGCAATTCTTACCAAATCTTACGCTGACCACCTCTGACATGAAATCATCATCCTGCTCATTAGACATAGTTCTTCCTTGTCCATATCTGTAGTTGATGTCAGTGGTTTTCCTCCCCTACTGAGCTTAGCCTCAACATGACCCTGTCTCCTACTCCTCAGTCATTCACCAGAACCTGTTAGTGTCCTCCTTGAGCTCCTCTTGCAATCCAGCTTTCACTCCGGCAACGACAGAAGCTACAGTTCTTCTGTTCTGCTGATATTTGTCTGTTGCTAGTTCTACTCCTCTGTAGAGTACAGCCGAGACAAAGCCCTGCCTCTTGTAAATCAGTCTTCTGACTGACTTTGGTATCCTCCCAGACTCACCAAAAGCTGTTTACCTTGTTCCCTGCTGAAACCATCATTAAAGCATGGCCTAAACTAGCTGTGAAAACCCTGATCATCTATTGCTCTGTTCCTCCTTCCTGTTAGTACAGTGAAGGCTCCCCTGAGCAATGTTGATATTTCGCACTAACTACCTTAACGGCCACTGCCAGCGCCAAAACTGAGACTGAGTCCTCCACTTCTGCCTATTCCAAAGAAGGCATGTTGTCATTCAGTTTTTCTTCTACACCAACTAAGCCCTGCCTCCCACTCAGTCATTTGACAGATGACCTGATCCTGAGTGTAGCCTCCCCAAGCTCCTCCAACACCGCACCTTTTTTTTTTTTGCAATTACAGAAGCTGCAGTCCTTCCAACCTACTATCACCATAGAAAAACCTCCTCTATGGTTTATATCAAGTAGGCAATTCCTGAAAATGTTTTTAAGCAAAAAACAAACAATAAAAATCCAAAAATAGGCATAAATATTCCTGTTGCCTTGCCACTTTGTACTACCTCTGAGCTCTCCAGCTCTGCCTTTTTCACTGATTGCATCTTAATTATTCAAATGTTCCTTCCACTGCTTAATTATATCTGCAGAAATGTTAATTTTGCACTGACTACCTCCAAAACTCCAGCTTTGCCTATTCAAAAGAAGCTGCAGTCTTTCTGGTCTGCTCATACAGTGCCTGTCTGTTAGTAGTTCTCCTCTTCTGCTGAAAACATGTTCAACAAAGCCCTGCCTCTTGCTCTCATGTATTCTAACTAGCTGTAGCCTACTTGAACTCCTCCTAAACCCAGCAAAGGCTGCACTCTGTCTATCCTGCTGAAACCATGTAGCAAAGCTCTAGTTTATATCAAGCAGGCCATTTCTGAAAACTATGAGTTAAACAAACAAATAATATTTAAGAAATAGTCCTGTGTCTCCACTGCTCCACTGCTGTTCATCAGTCTTTTGATTGACTGTGGCATCCTTAAGCTCTGCTCCATCTCTAAAAACCTGTTGTCCTTGTTTCCTGCGGAAACCATAACCAAAGCATGGCCTTAACTAACTGTGAAAAACCCAGATGATCTATTGCTCTTTTCCTCCATGCTGTCAGTACATTGAAGCCTCGTCTCAGAAATGTTAATGTTTTGCTGTGACCACCTTAATGCCCACTGCCAGAGCCAAAATTTCATGTTAGCCCTCGAGCTTAAGTTTTGTTATGTTGATATGTGGTATATTAAATCAAGCTTACCTCGTAGGCAAAGATTTTTAGTTACACTATTTAGAACTAGTATCTGAATGTCAGTTACATTATTTTCTTACCTAATACGATGGCTGAAGATTGTCCATTTTTCATGAGACGGCTTCACAAGACAGTTTTCTGATATTCAACACATTGGAAGTGAAAAATGTTTTTCTTTAAGTGAGCTAACTTTGTCTCAAAAGTTTGTAAAATCAGGTGTTCGAAAGCCATTATCAAGTTTACAGGTGACACTGCAGTGAAAGTCCTCATTAGCAACAAATACAAGACGGCCTGCAGAGAGCAGCAACCTGACCCGAAACACCCAGAACACAATGAATGCTGCAGACACAACCCCGTCTTCATCGGGTTTCTGGGTGTCTAAATCTCAGAAGACCTCTCCCGGACATGCAACTCCTCCAAGAAGGCACGACGGGAGCTCTACCTGCTGAGAAGAGTGAAAAACACCCACCTGTCTCTGAGTATCCTGGTCAACCTCTATCACAGCACTGCACCAGAGCAACTTGCCTCATGATGTTTATGACTGTAATGATGCATGATAATGATGATGATAAAAAATAAATCACAACAGAAATAATGTTATTGTTTCATTGTATTGATTCACATTTATTAGTGTACATTTTATTCATATTTTATCATGTAAGTTAAGAAGCTGTTAATATTGTTTGTCTTCCCATAACTTCAATCAATCAAACTGTTTATAAAAGTTAAATAGGGGGACTTAAAGTAAAATTTTACCCTTGTCATAGCAGGAAAAGCACATCATTAACATCCAATTCATGTGTCCAAGGAAGACATACTGATGACATACGTACAAGTAGGAGTAACAATTGTAGTAGTGGTAATAATAAAATATTAGATAATTAAAATATTTAAAACATTTTTAATACATGATATTACAGTAGACATATTAAAAATACTTGTCCTTTAAAACTTCTCTGTTTGCAGGTTATAGGCAGACATCAGAATATGACATTATCTGCTACAGCAACAGTCACATTGATGCAACCACTGTAAACTTCAATGTGTGGGATAAAAGAAAGATAACATGAGATGACCTTGTCACAGCTGAAAAAATGCCTTCACACAACTTCATAAGTATCTTTTCAAAGACTAAAATTGCTAAATATAATATTATAAAATACTACACTTCCTGCACACTTTGTGTAAAATATTTGAGTCTAAGTGGTTATATTGAGGAATAATGTTCCTAGGTTAATTTTGACTGTTAGTAGTGCAGCAAAAGCTGCCATAAAGGGTAAAACCTCTGGAGTAGCTAAAATCCTTTTTTACAGTTTATGTTGAGAGACTTTCAGAGATTCTGTGTCTCTGAGCTGCAACCATAGTTTCTGTTCAAGCTGCCTGTATAAATTCAGGGAATTAGCTACAAAGAAATAATGTCCCATTTGTAAAAGAAAATCCTAAAAGAATTATCTAAGAGTGGACTTTGCACTGCAGTTAGCTGACTCCTTTGGTGGGAGACAGAACTTTGTATCATCTGAGACAGAAAAAAGACAATAAACTAAACTAAACTAAATTGTTCTGCAAATTGTTCTTCTTGTGAACGCCACAAGATGGAGACAAATTACACGTTTTGTTCACAGTCATTTTGAACACTGGATATTTTATTTCCAGTTTGTCACTTTTTTCAATGCATATTATTGTTAAAACTCAGTTGTCCAAGACACAGATTAGTACTGAGTTTAATACATCTTCATCATCTTTCTCCCTGTGTTGCAGAAAACCTCCACTCAACTGAGAGGATAGTGTATCTATATTATTTGGGGGTTTTTTTCTTCTTACCAAACACTTTACACCACAAACATTTCACTGTTAAAATGCAAATCAGTGACATCAGCGTGACTGACACTAGCAACAGTGTGATTACATCGATGGAGTGGTACTGAATCCAAGACATCTTGTAGGAGTCAGTCTTTAAGTGAGCTGCTCCCTTGTGTCTCATGACAAACTCGATCCAGAACATGGCTCGGTCCAGAGGTTTCAGGGGCTGGTCTCTGTGCAGCCTGGAGAGCTCCTGCATGTTCTCCCTGTAGGACGGCTGGTGAAGCACCTCCTTCACCGCCTCCAGGAAGTTGTCTTTGTGTAACGTGTTGATGTCCAGCACTTTGGCAACGCCCCTCGCTCTCATCCTGAACAGGTTATCATCCTGGTCAAACATCAGAGGAATGCCGACGATGGGAACTCCGTGGTAGATGGCCTCTTGAAGTCCATTGGTGCCTCCATGAGCCACAAACACTCTGGTCTTTGGGTGTCCTAAGAGGTCATTTTGGGGCAGCCAGTCCAGCAGCAGGGTGTTGTTTCCCAGGGTGGACGGTCTCTTCCCGGTATGCCTCCAGATGACCTTCTGAGGCAACTGTGCAAAAGCAGCAGCCACATGTTCTGCTATATCCTCAGGGAGATTCCCCACCAAGGTCCCCAAGCTCATAATAATGACACCGTGCTCTGCAGAGCTCTGGACAAAGTCCTCCAGATCTTGAGAAAGCGCTTTGGAGGGTTTACACTGAAACCCGCCCATGTAGACAACATTGGGCATGGTGGGACGAGGGAACTCAAAGGTGAAGTCAGTTCTCATCAGCCAAACATCTGCTGCCTGAACAAGCTCATCATAGTGGACATCAGGACCGAAGTGACGGTGGACAAATGGTGTGTAGTGAGAGTCTTTTATTATCACCTGGACATTAAGTACCATTAATGAGAAGAAAACATTTTTCACCCTTTGCCAAAAACTCATCCTATCAGTCAGTTCACTGCCTGGTATGGGAACGTATGAGAGCGGTGAGGGAGCAACTGTGTGATGTCCGTCTTCCATGACTGTCCATCGTACATTGAAGACCAGAGGCAGACCCAACCGATGAGCCAGAAGAACCCCTCCGCCAAGGAAGGGGTCAGTCAGAACAACATCATACTTGGCCTCTTGGAAGAACTGCATCAGTTTAGCATCCTCAAAAATCTTCTGCAATTTATCAACCACGGCTTTGTGAACACGATCCATCATCACCATAAATTCGTCTCCAGCTTTGATGAAAGCTGAAGTTGAACTATGGACCTCACGCCGGAGTTGCAGCATTCTTGCTGTAAAATTATTCATGTTGTTCACATCAAATCCAGGAGCAACATCGAGGGTGATTGACTGGTAGTGATGGGACTCTGCTTTGATATACCAGCTGTTTTCAGGCCGGATCACTGTGATGTTGTGACCTCTGGAGTGGAGCTCTTGGATGAGGACTTTCATGTTGACCCAGTGGCTTCCATCCACAGGGAAAACAAGGACTTTCCCTCCATCAGCACTAAGAAGAGAGCAGAACAGTGCAGCCAGTGTCACCAGTCTCAACTGGATCATCTCTGAAGTGAAGCTGGAACCATAAAAACAAGGAAGAGGTGCAACTTTAACAGGATGACTTTAAATATAATACTGTGATCAGGAAGGTTTTAATGTTAATTGTAGATTTGCTAATATCAACAGTTTGAAGTTCATTGTTAAAATAGTTAAACAGAAGATATGAAGAAACAGAGATTTAGAGACGGTTGAACCTTCTGTCTCTTTAACTTTCTATTCTTAAATCTTCCACCAGAGAGCAGAGTGTCAGTAAGACTCCCAGTTTCATGCTGTTGTTTTAAATAACAGAATAAAGTCAGTCACATCAGATGAATTGAGCTGGTTGCAGGTTGCACAGTTTCTCCATATTTGTTAATTTCTGATTCACCTTTATGATATTTATAAACATCATGACATATGTCAACATATTTTTCAGTGACTTTTTTTCTGTGATAATAATAAATGACAGTGAATGTCTTTTCTTGAACATTTGATCACATTTTGAAATTCTTGGATGCCTCAACAATTACTTTATTGTTTCAATCACACCAACAGATTTTCATTTAAAGGAACTATAAACTCAGACACAATAAATGTTTAAGAGATGAGAACAACTCTTGTACCTTTTGACATAAAATTACATTTTACTGGACTGAACATCTGTCATATCTGACATGTTTGCTCCAGTACTTTGATATGAAATGACTCTGCTCCTACATGCACACGTTCCTCACAACTCTTCTATTTCTTCTGCAGAGAGATAAATAAGTCAAACATCAGTTTGTGCTTCTGTACGTTTTGGGATACCTGCAGTCTGAAAGGCTGAAGGTTTAACACTTATCAACAAGCTCAGTTTGCACCTTGTTGTGAATATGTGATGCAACCTGAGTGACAACGTCTTGATTCAATGACAATAATTCATGTTTTACTTACAGTGGAAAGGTGTTGTACAGCAGATTAACAGTCTGTTTGTCTCAGAGTCGGCAGCAGATCTACACTTCTCACTGTCGTGTGACTGAAAAGTCTTACGCTGAATGTTGTGTAATATCCTAATCAAAGGTCATCATTAAGAAGTGACTTTCTCTCTGAACAGACTCATAAAACAGATCACTGTCACTGCAGTTTTTACATATCAGAGCATTTATTGAAACAAATGACCAAACAGAGAAATGTTAGTGAGAGTTTGAAGAACATTTCCTGATGGTTATAAGAGACACAACAAAACCAGAGAGCTCAAAGACTGTAATGTTGACACCTCTTGTTTCTCTGTTATAGACTGTTTTTCTCCAATTAACCTTCCTGAATTAACGATTTCTTCATCCAAAGCATCAGCCTGTCTCTTAGACCCCATCCCAACTAGGCTGCTTAAGGAAGTCTTACCCTTAGTTAGCACTTTTTTTATTAAATATGATCAATATGTCTTTAATAACAGGCTATGTACCACAGATGATCTCCTAACTGCATCGGACAATGGACTTTTCTCTGTTCTTGTCATGTTAGATCTTAGTGCCACATTTGACAAAATTGATCATCACATCCTATTACAGAAACTGGAACATTTAATTGGCATTACAGGAACTGCATTAAGCTGGTTTAAGTCCTATTTATCAGATTGATTTCAGTTAATGATGAATCCTCTATGCACACAAATGTTAGAATTCGTTAGGAGTTCCACAAGGTTCTGTACTTGGACCAATACTATTCACCTTGTATATGCTTCCTTTGGGCAATATTATTTTGAAACACTCCATAAATTTTCATTGCTATGCAGATGATACCCAATTATATCTATCAATGAAGCCAGATGAAACCAATCAGTTAACTAAACTCTAAGCATGCCTTAAGGACATATAGACCTGAAAGACCTGCAATTTTCTGCTGCTAAACGCAGACAAAACTGAAGTTATTGTTCTTGGCCCTAAAGACCTCAGAAACACATTATCTAATGATATAGCTACTCTAGATGGCATTACCCTGGCCTCTAGCACCACCGTACGGAATCTGGGAGTAATTTTTGATCAAGATATGTCTTTTAACTCCCATATAAAACAAATCTCAAGGACTGCTTTTTCACTTATGTAATATTGCAAATATCAGGCACATCCTTTCTCAAAAAGATGCAGAAAAATAGTCTACAAAACTACATGTCAGCATTTCCTGCTGTTAATAATTTACCCTGTTGTTGTAAATAAAAGAGTAAGTAGATTTTGACATAATAGGTCAGAGCTGAGACGCCATTACAGGGTTTGAGATCTCTGCTGAAAACACTCATTTGAAGGATTTTAAGTGATCAAGTGAAGGAACAGTAACTTGGTGAGTCTGACTATTGAAAGATGATTTTGGACACCAAAGCAAATGGCTGAGGAATTTGCTTTTGTTGAACGTTTCCTGACTTGCCATGTGTGTTCAGAGACTTTCAGAGATCCTGTGTCTCTGAGCTGCAACCACAGATTTTGTTCAATCTGTCTGCAAACATTCTGGGAACAAGCTAAAAACAAAAACTCTCCCATTTGTAAAAGAAAATCCTAAAAGGATCATCCAGAAGTTGGCTTTGCACTGAAGGAACTATTGGACTTGTTTGCTGGGAGACAGAAAGCTGAATCATCTGAGACAGAAAAAGGAAAAAATAAGGTGAAGATGGTGTGTAGCAAACATCAAGAAGAGCCTAAATTGTTCTGTGAGGATGAACAGAAAGCTGTGTTTCCTGTCTGTGAGTTTTCTCTCCACCAGAGTCATAAGGTGGTTCCTGTAGAACAAGCAGTCAGTGACCTGATGGACCAGCTGAAATCTGACTTAAAGTCTCTACAGGACAAGAGGAACAAATACAAACAAGTGGATTAATTATCCTGGTTATCAGCATCTTGTTTTTAGTCAAACAACATTGTATAGTAGTATATATCCACTGTACCGAATGCTTTGATTGTTTCTGTTTTGTGACAGTTACAGTTGTCAGTTTTAGATTTTTATGTTCTCGGGTCTTTGAATTCAATTCAATTCAATTTATGTAGTGCCACATAGTTTTTATTCCACATGTATGTCAATCAGAAAAGGAGATACAGGTTGTTTCACTTTCTTTACAAACATCTATCAAATAGTCATGTGTCTTTACAAAAGGTAAAATCTTAAACAATTATACAACCAGTTTTTGCAAAACATGATATTTTTATTTTATTTATGGTTAAATCTCAATTTCTTCATTTCAAAACAACAAATTTCTTAATGAAACTGTTTCAACTTCAGTTTTCAGAACACAGTCTCATAATCTTTGTGTCACCTCTTCAACATTTATGTACAGTTCGAACTTATTTAGTTAATATCTTGGAGAAAATTGTACTTATACAATTGCAATCTTTCTTAGACTCACATTGCATTCTTGAGGTGTTCTAGTCTGATTTTAAAGCCTTTCACAGCACTGAACCTGCTCTTTTAAAAGTTTTTAACAATCTTTTAATAGCTACTCACTCTGGGGACTCTGCCAGATTCTTATCCTGTTAGGTCTCACAGCTGCATTTGATACAGTAGATCACAGTATCCTCATCTCTCACCTGGAGCACTGTGTTGGTATTAAAGGTACTGCTCTGGAGTGGTTCAGGTCGTATTTACCTGACAGAAGTTTTTCTGTCAGTCTAGGTGACTCTGTATCCTCCTCAGTGCCTCTCCCTTGTGGAGTCCCTCAGGGTTCTATTCTCGGCCCAATCCTATTTTCACTCTACTTGCTCCCCCTCGGGTCCATTTTAAGAAAATATGGCATCTCATTCCACTGCTATGCAGATGACACACACATTTATTTTCCTTTGAAACTGAAAGACACAAACAATTTAGAACCACTGTTGGACTGTCTTAAAGATATCAAAAATTGGATGGCCTTAAATTTTAAAACTTTTAAGTTTTAATCAGAACAAAACTGAAGTCCTGATTTTTGGACCCAGTGGTGCCTGCGATGCCCCTCATATGAACTTGTGCTCCCTGGAACCATATCTGGAACCCTTATCCTTCTTATCATTTAATGACTTTGACAGGGTCATACATGCTTTTATCTCATCCTGGCTTGACTACTGTAATGCCCTTTACATTGGTGTTAGCTAGGCTTCCCTCTCTTGCTTACAGCTGGTCCAGAATGCTGCAGCTTTCACACAGGAACACACGAGCGAGAACACACTTCCCCTGTACTGGCTTCCCTCCACTGGCTCCTAGTACATTTTAGGATTGATTTTAAGATTTTATTGTTTGCCTATAAATCATTGAATGGACTAGCTCCAACCTACCTCTCTGACCTCTTGCAACCATACATCCCATCAAAGTCACTCAGGTCTGCTGACCAGCCGCTTTTCGTTGTGCCACGATCAAGGTTGAAGCACAGGGGTGATCGTGCCTTTGCTGTTATAGCCCCCAAACTCTGGAACAAGTTGCCTCTGCATATTAGACTGGCTCCCACACTGCCTGTTTTTAAATCCTGTCTTAAAACTATTTTTATTCCTTGGCTTCTAACTCGGTACATTAAAACCAAGAAATGTCTCTTTGTCTGTTCAACCAGTCTATGCATCTTAATTGTGTTTTTCATGGCCTTTGTTATCATCATTGTACAGCACTTTGGTCAACTGTTGTTTTTTAAATGTGCTTTATGAATAAATTTGATTTGAATATTTCCTTTTGTAAAGTCACATGACAAATTAACTGATTGTATATAAAGAAACCTGAAACAACCTCATACCACCCTGATGAAAGCTAAATAGACAAAACATGTGAGTAATAAAGCATGACATATTAGAGAATAGTTGTGCAACCTGTTTATTTTAATGGAGTCGTGTTAATTCTCACACTGGTCTGTACCTCACTGTGTGTGTCAGATATTGAAACAGTCAGAAAAGGAGGGAAAACTTTATTAAACAAATCCTCAGATGATAAAACTGAATGTATATGTGTTTACCCTCCACTACTTCAAGACATGAACATAAACTCTAAATGAGGCTGTTCAATTTAAAAGAATCATTTCTAACAGTTTCCTCCAGAAATATATCTGTTTTCAGTTAAGGTTAAGTTTCTTAATTTAAGGTGTCAACAAGGATTGTGATTTAAGTGTTGTGTAAAGGTTATTTGTATGTCGGCGTTCATCATTTTAACTTGAAAGATTAAAGTGAAAAACTTGAAGTTGTCTATTTTTTAATTCAGTCTGGTTCAGCAGTAAGTAGCAGCAGTTCACTCAACATGAGAAGACTTTGTTCTGTGACATGATATCAAAGGTAACCCACTTTATAATCCTGATGGTTCGTTATCACTTTATTATTCCATTATTTTTGTTTAATGAGTAACATTTGAGCTGTGCAATAAACGGCAGCAACAAGCTGTAAAAGATAGAAAAGGTCAAATGAAGGCTAAATAAAACAGTTTCACCCTGTACCTACATGCCATGTGAAAGCTGAAGTGTTCACTCCTCACTGGAGGACTAAAGTTTCAGGTCTGTAAAATTTATAAGAGCTGTAATGTTTTTATTTTTATTATTAAGGGAGATTATTTCTCATATATGATGACACTAAAAAAGCTTCTATATGAGACAAGGATCTGTACTTTGCTGAGTTCTGAGTAAAATATTTTACTCTGAGGGACATGCTGGCACCACCATCTGCTGGTGACAGAACTACATAGCAGCGTTCCCCTCTATAAATAGGAACTGAAAGCAGATTTTGACATTGTTGACCAAAGCTGAGACATCATTGCTGTAACTACTGAATGTTATCTTGTCAGGTCATCTGTTACGCCAACAGTGGCCACCATCAATTACACACACAAAGCAAACGTTTCCATATATGCAATATCAATATAAAGCTCTTTTTGGTAGATTTCTTATATATCAAAAGATATACAGATAGGTAACAAATTAAAGGAAAAACCGGTACAGGTCTGAATGCTTGACCCCTATAATTAGGGGATCTGGTGGCTCTGTTATGCTGTGGGGGGCATTCTGCTGGCATGGTTTGGGTCCACTTGTCCCCTTAGAGGGAAGGGTCACTGCAAATCAATACAAAGGTGATCACATTTATCCTATGATGAAACATTTCTATCCTGATGGGAGTGGTCCCCCATCCACAGGGCACAAGGGGTCACTGAATGGTTTAATGAGTATGAAAATGATATGAATCACATGCTACGACCTTCGCAGTCACCAAGAATGATGTTCCTCAGCTTCGGCTTTGATTCTACAAGTCTCTAACTTTGAACTCTACTGGAGGGATGAACACCATTTTTTCAAAAGATATTCCCTCATTTGGTGTTTTGATGATGGTGGTGAAGAGCGCCATCTTACACGTGAAACACCAAAATCTCCCATAGGTGTTCAATTGGGTTGAGATCTGGTGGCTGAAGGCCATAGCATATGATTCACATCATTTTCATACTCATCAAACCATTCAGTGACCCCTCGAGCCCTGTGAATTGGGGCATTGTCATCTTGGAAGAGACCACTCCCATCAGGATAGAAATGTTTCATCAATAGGATAAAGGTGATCACTCAGAACAACTTTGTATTGATTTGCAGTGACCCTTCCCTCTAAGGGGACAAGTGGACCCAAACCATGCCAGCAGAATGCCCCCCACAGCATAATAGAGCCACCAGATCCCCTCACTGTAGGGGTCAAGCATTCACACCTGTACCAGTTTTTCCTTTAATTTGTCACCCGTTTGTATGTTCCTGATATGAACAATATGATGGAGTTTGTTATGGGTCTTTTTATACTCAGAGGAGTCAAATGGGTGACTGATCAAAATGGAAACCATGATGAAGATGCACTTCAGACATTCTTCCTGCACACTTTTTGAGTAAAGTGCTTGAGTCAAAGTGGTCATAATCAAGAACAATGTTCCTGGGTTAATTGTGACAGTACAACAAAAGCTGCCATGAAGGATAAAATTTGACACAATGAAAATAAAATAATTAAAAAATAGTGATTCAATCGCATCTATAAGTGAGACAGAGAACACAAATTTGAGTTACTTTGAGTAAAATAACAGAAGTGACAATTCTGAGTTGTGGTCATGTAAAACAAAAAAGGTAAAATACTATGTAACTCTAAACCCGACCCAAATCTTACTGAAGTTTGTTGACTTGAAATTTTGGGGTTTTCTCAACTTCACAGCTTTTAGATTATAACAATGCATTATATTTTATCATTTTATGATTATTTTGTATGGAAAATCTTAATCTTTAAAGTAGCTTGTAGCTGTAGCTGAAACAATTAATGTAGTGGGAGTAGAAATCTAAAGTACCGTGAAATGGAAATACTTTAGTGTAAATAGTCCAGAGGAAGATGATAAATGAATCCTCTGATGCAGCGACTTGAGCCCAAACTGAGGCGGTTGCTCCAAAATCAGTAAATTGTTTTCTTGCCTCCAGGAACAATTTTCCTTCAACTGCTTTCAACCTGTGAAAGTAACATCCCTTCATTTGACTGTGACAAGCTACAATTTTAGCAACCGTTTTCAAACTTGACAACATTCACAAGACGTTCAGGTTGCGTAGTCCACCATAAGTTTCTGTATTCAGTTTTTTTATCACTTCGCTGAAAATGAATCTGTGTATTTTGCTCACACAAACAGATCAATATCTAAAACACAGACTCATTTTCTGCTCACCTGCTCGGTAAAAGTCAAATGTGGTGACTGTTTTGTTATACTGTAACCCTGTATTTTGCAGTAAGTATACCAACAGGGAAGTGTATTCTGTTATAAAGCAAATTTTTTTGAACACTAAATATTATAATTAGTAAAATAAGACCACTTTGGAGCTCAGCAGTGAAAATGGAAGAGTCAAAAAGAAACATCTAAAAAAATCCAAGGGCACTCAAGAAGATGTCTGAAGAGGAAAAAGCAAGAAAATAATCAACACTAAACAATATTTTAAAAAAGATGTGTGTTTTTATCCTTTTTTGCGACACCCTGTGGCCACGTCATAATTTGAGGAATGATAGTTGCAGTGAGACTGAAACCAAAAGGGCCTGAAGTGATGTGACTGTTTTGACTTGTGTCTGTTTGAGTTGAGGATGTATGAGAAGATGAGCTACACTTGTAGTGAGCAATAAATGTGACACATATGGTTCTCTGGGAAACAAACCATGACTCATGACTGTCTGTTTGCCATTTTACTACTGACAATAATTATCAGATGGTTTTTTTGTGTGTGCTCTTTGTATTTTGTGTACTTCTTCGGAGCAACAGATGAAATCAGCTCTAAAACCATGCTGGTTAGAAAAGATTTCAAATGCTTTTTCCAAAGGTTTTCATGGAGGGAAAAAATTATTGAAACATCAAATGAGACTCTTGGCAGTAAGTAAAACTATATTTATATATCACGTTCAAAACCAGGTTTACAAAGAGCTTCACAGTTACACATAGGATAGACATTATGAAATATGACTAAAAAGCAATATTTCATAATGTCATAAACTGTGTGACATTATTTTCTTCCTCAAAGCTCAGCAGCTCCACTTTAAGTAACATAATCAGCCACATTTTGGCAAAAGCTCATACAACATGCTGAAGATACAGATGGACAGATGAAAGGTAGTTAATGCTGCAGGTGTGCTTTTAGAAGTTTCCATGGATACTTGTTTTAATACTTTTTTTTCTGTTGTGAAAACCACTGAAATCTATTATAACAGACACAAACTCAAACTGAGTTTTTCACGTTTGTGAAGAAGGAAACCATACACTTCATTCAGCCACTGCAGTCGGTGAGTGTTTGATCCCAGTTTAAATTAAATCAGTTTACCCGTACTCATATAAATGAGGCGGACTAAACATCAGAGGCACCTCTTAGTATAACATATACAACTAAATGTATTCATTTATTTAACTTTAATGGAGCTAGGAGGTCTCATGAGCCAAAATGGCACTGACACATCGTCACTGACAAACAAGATTTAAACTGTGACAAAAACACACAATTAATGTACAACAATCACATGTGATAATGATTCAGGACCTGTAAGGCATTAAGGGGGAGTTTGGATATTTAAAACAGTCACATTCTTCATGAAACATGTTGTGAATGTGACATTTCAATGCATCATATGAAGGCTGTGTTTCCAAATTAGGTTCATATTGTCAACTATTCCAAATTCGGGGTGTGCATGTAGTACTTCCTGAGTTCAGAACAGACTTTGGGGACACTTAAGATTATACAGACAGGAAAGTCTTATGTAGAAAAGCTAATGTATTAGATTACATTAGCTGTAGCTATGGCCTCAACTGCAGGTGTTCGTACAACTGAGATTTGTAGACTTTGTGCAGTTTGAACCGCAGCAGTTTCCTCTGGGTCTCCAGGAAATCGATACTTCAGTTAGAGAGCAGATTGAGATGCTGCAGAGTCCTACAAGGAAACAGAAAAGAAAACAAAACAGAAATCTATGAGAACATAACAGGAGGGACACGTCAGCAGTGCAAAAAAAGGAACTTGAAAATGACAAGAAAAGGGCAATTAAGGAATGGTTATGGTAAATAAAGTTTGTGTGATAGAAGTTAACATGTTTAATAAAGTAGGTTCAAGTCCCCCGATTTAGCATTTATTAGCAGTATCCAAACATTGAATAAAAGGTTTATAACACACTATAATTTAATTATACGCTAATCTAAGTGCATTTAAAGTGTTTTTTAATGTACAGTGTTGGTCAACATTTATAACTTCTCCTATGGAAACATAGTTGATATTATGGAATCTTTGTTTTACTATATTGTCCCACAAAATATTTGGTCTTTTATTATTATTATTAAATGTGATGCATTTTTATCAATGAAACGACCACAACTGTGTATAAAGTGGTTAAAATGTACTTCACCTCCATCATCTATAACATGATTATGATTCTTATACACAGTAATGCATCAGTAATGATAACAGAATACTATAATGACACTGAAAGGGGAAGTTCGGCTGCATGATTGGTAGTTTTTGCTGACAATACTTCTCTACTTTTACTGAAGATTTTGAATGGACTTCTAATTTTAATGGTAATAGTAGAGTCATTTTACCTTGTGGTATTGTTGTAACTCAAGTAAATGATCTAAATACCTCTTCCACCGCTGCCTCCTGTTTAACAGGATAAGTTTGTGCGGTTGCTTCTTAAATATCTTCAATAACTAGGGGTCATAGTCGACTCAGAGTTCTTGATTATCGCTGAGAAACACGTGGCCTGACTGTTATCAATGCTGAAAGGCTCCCGCTTATGTCTGTTTCCGTGTTTACATGCGAAGTTGAATTTTAACTAAACCGAGGTTTGTAAAACCGGAGCGCCCGCGGAGGGGAGTGGAGTGGAGAGAGAATTGAGGGAGGAGTGGAGAAAATAGAGGAAATAGAGGAGGGGAGGGGAGGTGAGGAGAGGAGGGTGGTGGGAAGCCAGGAGGAAAACATTAGCCCTCGTTACTTCACGCAGTTGGGAGATTTTCTTTTACTATTCCCGGGACCGCTACCGACGCGCTGCTCAGCCGGGACGCACCGCAAGAAGTCAGGACGCACGGTAAGACGCATGGCCACTCACTGTACACACTGACCACTGAGGGGTGAAGGTGAGGCGGGGAAGGGGTTGGCAGGGTGAGGGGCACGTCTGAGATGTAGTTTGGGGAGAAAGGGAAGAGTTGGGGGAGAAAGAGAAGAGCAGACGAACAGGAAGTTGTAATGAACGGGCGAGCGATGTCTCTCCACTCTCTCTTTCCTCGTCTCTGCTGTTCTCCGGGGAGTCGTCAACTAGGAAAGTAACGGAAAGTATGAAAGATTGTGAATGGAGGAGAGGAGAGGAGAGGAGAGGAGAGTTGGAAAGGGAAATACTCGGCTGCACTTTCTTCTGCTCTCTCCTGAACTGAATTACATTGTACAGTTGGCTTCTTCCACAACAACAGCGGGTTACTTGTGTTTTTTTGCTGGTTTAATAGAGTTGATAAGCGCGGAAACTTTTTAACTTTTAAAAACTTTTTGTTTTTAACCTGCACTCTAGACCAGTGGTTCTCAAACTTTTTCACGTCAAGGACCCCTAAACTGACAAAAATTAGACCACGGACCCCCATTTCATAAGATACTTGCTTTTACATGTTTTATTACGGAAAGTGTATGAAACCCATGACCAAAATAGTCATATATTCTGTCATTCTGTTACTTATGGATTGAATTATAGTGAAAATAAATTATTTACAGATTTGCTGGGGACCCCTTGGAAACCTCTCAAGGACTCCTGGGGGTCCCCGGACCCCTCTCTGACACCCACTGCTCTATAAGTGGAAAGAGTTTTTTTTTGTTTTGTTTTGTTTTATCACAGTATGTTTTGTTGTTTTTGTTGTGGTGCGAGATCACTGCAGGGTTGTTGAGCTCAATTGTTAAAACGTGATTTATTTTATTTCATGTATTCGAGCTTAGAAGTAGTCAGTACTGTTTTTAGTGTGTTATTTATGAAGATGACGGCAGCTTTACGGAGGAAGTGAAGATAAAGATGATGTTCAAATGTTAATTTTGCGGTTTAGCACTGATGAGTAATGTGAATAAGTAAAGTAAACGTCATTACGGGAAGGGACTGAGGTACTTATTCATATCCTGCATTTGTGTTGCTGATAAGTCTCTGTTCAGTAAGTAGTCTGATGATACTCAAGATGAAACTTAAATGAGACATTTCCTCTAAATCACAGAGGCGTGGCAAAAAAGTCTGGAGCCCCTTTCTAAAATTAAAAATATATTTTTAATTAATTTTCTTGTGTTCTTAAAGGTGGAGTGCAGAACTTTTGTCTCCCCCTTCTGGCAGTCAGAGTAATTACAAAAACACTGTCGACACCTGCTTACATCATAGGCTCCACCGTAGCTTACTTTGTCTACAGCTGCAACTGTAAAACGGTGGATAAATTGTTTTGAGCATCACACGACTCCCACGAAATGACTCGTTTCACCATCAGAATTTGATCCATTCGGTTTGATAACATTTGGAAAGTTTAGAAGAGCCACACGATTAAATTATTTTATCCCCATTCAAGTTAGCAGAGAGCTAACCGAAAGTTAGCTGCTTGGCCATTCTCTGCCCATAGAGCATGCTCAGTATGCATTAATCTGGCCAGTATGGGAATGTCTAATCTGACACCAGATTTAAAACTGTATACTGTGAAATACAGAGAGATTTACTTGGCGGTGATAGGCTTAATAAGCATTGTGTTAATTTGTTTGGCAAGGGCTTGAAAGAAACAAATGTTCATTTATATGTAAAAGTTCTGCACTGCAGGTTTAAAATAATAACTATTTTTGTCTGCTAGTGGCTGCTTAAACATGTTAGCACAGCTTTTGCGCTCATTCATTTTGTTGTTTTACTTTTTCTTACAAAAGCCAGACAGATGTTTATATATATATATATAACATACCATTAGGGCTGCAACTAACAATCGTTTTCTGTTGATGATTTTCTTAATAAATAGATTAGTTGTTTGGTCCATAAAATGTCAGAAAATGGTGAAAAATGTCAAACACTGTTTGCCACAGCCCAAGGTGGCGTGCTAATATGTCTTGTCTTGTCGAGACAAACAGTCCAAATCCCAAATATATTCAGTTTACTGTCATAGAAGACTAAAGAAACCAGAAAATATTCACATTTGAGAAGCTGGAACCAGAGAATTTGGAAATTTTCTTCTCAAAAAATGACTCGAAACAATGAATTGCTTACGAAACTGACTCCAGTGGACGTCATGCAACAAAGGGTACATTCTGTCTATTGAGTCTAGGTCTTGTTTTTCATATATCCTCTCTATTGTTGTTGTTATCTAATGTTCCTATGTGTATTCATACCATTTGCTCTTAGTAATAAAATAATATATATATAAACATATATATATATATATTGCCTATATTGATTTCTATAAATCACTTTTTACTCCGTTGATGCATGGTGTCCACTACAGTGCACACATTTCAAAATTCAGTATATTAAGTTACTGACATGATTTTTCACTTGTTTAAGAGTAAAATTAAACAATAAAAAATATTTTACTCTGTGATTTAATAATTCATGCATGAAAGGGTTAAAGACAATAAAAAAACAACATAAAAATATTTGGGGGAACATTGCTTGAAAAAAAATACTGTGTATTTATTAAAGCTGCGCTAATCCAAATGTTTCATGCAAAACAGTGGAGAAAATGGCCATGTGTAATGTGAAGGTGTGAAGGTAGTTACTCATAGTGACTCTGCAGTTCTCCTCAGCTCTGTGAAGCTTTTTGATGTCTTACAGCTCATTGTTTTGGTTTTACACTGTTGTTTCTAGACACAGAAGGAAGCTATTTTCAGCAAAAAAGTTCTTAGAAACCCACTGAACACTACCTACCCAACACTGATGAGCAAACAGACAAAGTTAGAGAGTCTAGCAGGTGAACATAATGGAGCATTTAGCAGCCGATTAGCCAGATGTTGCAAAAGAGTTGGGTGAGACTTACACCTACATCAAAAAAGAGTGAATACTGGACTTGAAATTGTGTTTACAGCTTGTTGTCCTGCCTGAAGTGAAAATGCATTAAAGATGTGAATTAGAAACTTGAACCTCAGCTTCATCAAAACTGAACACCAAGAGCGACATGAGTTCTGAAAGGGTGACGTCAGCTGATTCTCTGAATTTGATCTCACTCAATAACTTCCCCGAAATGAATTTAAATGTTGGTCAGACTTTTCAAAAGTCAAAAGTTTGTGTCACAGCTTGAAGGTTGTTCTTAGATATTTATATAACGTAGGGTCTGCCAGAGTCTTTATGGTGCATGGAGGAGATTATTTACCTTAGAAGGTCAATCAAAATGTCAGGGTTTTATCAGGTAAGATGAGAGGAGGAGTGGCTTTGTGGCCTGAGAGGTCAGGTGAATAATTCAGAGCTTGATTGTCTAGGCCTTTTCATGCAGCACTTGGGGCTCTTGCCCAAAACGTCATTATTGTTTTGTGCCCTTGTGTCATAACTGATCTCACATTCCCATTCTTGCTTTGTTAAGGCCTGTCATCACAGGGGAAAGGTTTTAACAGGTCGATGCCAAATGCATCAATGCAATAGGCCTGCACCCGCATATGCATCTCTATTCAAACAGGCACCAGAGTCACAAATCAGTTCAGTTTTTAACTTTCTTGAAGGCAAAGTTGACTTTGCCTTGGAGTCATTCAGTATTTATTTAGAAATTGAATCTATCAACATGAATCAAAGAGCAATGAGAGAGTTTGTGAGAGATCAGTCACCCTGTGATCACAAGTTCAAACAGTAAACTTCCTCATTCACTTACAGAACTACAGTCAGAACTGCTTAAGAAATCACTAATCTGTAACCCCCACTAACCTTGACAAAAAAACACGGCGGGTGTGTTTATTGTGTGTTCATATGACCTATGTGGAAGTTAGATTGAAGCTGATTGTGTGGTCATATCGGTGAGGAAATCTGATATGTCGAAGACACAACACTGAAGAAACAATAATCTACTGCACTACAGCTGCATGACTGATTTTTCTTCCTTTCAATGAGAAACTGTTAAAAAATTTAATTAAATTTGGGTTTTCAGGTGGTGAAATTTAGAGGTAATTTCTGGGTTTTGTGTTACATTGTCCAATATGAATCTGAATACAGACTACATGCAGGAATGTGGTTGCCATGTACTGTATAAAGTGTTTGCGTATGTCTCTTATAGTCAAGGTTCTTAGCTGAGGCTCTGAATTAGTGGAAAAGCCAACAAACCAAAACAGATATGGTCTTTGTGGTTCAGTAGTACAAAAATAAAGTAGAACAGTAAGAGAACAGAAGAGACCATCACCCAGGAAGCCAAAACCAAACGCTGCCTTGGCTCAACACCCTCCAGTTATGAAATATTCACTGTTTAAAACATAAACTCAAACCTACTCCAACTGTTTGCACAAAACAAATGATCATTAGTAAAAGTTAGTAAACCCTCAAGTTGTTATTTGTTACACTTCTTATTTAATTATCTAAATTGTCTATGGTTTGGGGATATAAAAAATATAAATTTTGCTTTAATTTGTTAGGGTTCCTTATTCATCCTCATCTGCCCTGCATCAGTTTTGCAGATGATGACTTCCTATTGTGCTCCAATATGGTCAAATTAGAAAGCGTGAGCTAACTTTCTGGGTATAAACTGGTGTTTTTTTAATGTTATGCATTTAGTCATGTGTATGTCCCTGTGTGTATCTGCCTGCAGCTAATCTCTTTTCATGGTTGCGGTGATTCACAGTTTTTGAAAACCTTTTTTATAACACCATTGGCTGCTCTTGCAATCTTGCATTTCCGGCAAACAGCCAGGCTAAAAACCAGCCTAATCTCAACTGTTGCAGGCCACATTTTGGCCTTTGTCATGACTCAAAAAACTGGCATCCATAGAAAAGTTTGGTCTCATCTTGAACCGGAGGATCTGCAGATTAATTTCATATGCGATACGTTATGATCCACTAAAGTTGTGTCACGCTACGAGATGAATGATCCCCAGTGTTTTGTTATCTTCACTGCAATCTTGACTGTAAGGAAGACACACCTGGCGGAGATCTGCACTCTACTGAGTGCACTCTTCTTGTTATCAATATTATGCCTTTGTTTTCATATCAATACCAAAATCAATCTTTTTTCCAATACCTTACTTAAAAAAAATTCTCTGAAATTATTTCATTAACAAAAGAAGCAAAACATCTCAAATGTTAAATGTGGCCTAAACACAAGCAGATGAACAACAGAATTGTCTAAAATTGATGATTTATTTACATTTGATGGCACACTTTGGTACTCTACAGTTTTTAATACAAAAATGTACTTTGTTTGACCTCTAGCCCACCACCTGACCAGTATCTGTTTTGGATTTGCAGAAGCAAACATAGCTCACATTTTTGTGCAAGAGAGCAGAACATCATCCGTCTATGTTTTATCTTCTCCTGTTCCTTCTAAACACTGAGTGTGTAACAGTGCTCATAGATCATATCAATATTTTTTTCATGTTTTAGCCATTTAATATACTGTATTTAATTTAAAATGTTAAACTTCCAGCCCCAATTTATGTACACACTATGTTGACAGTCGTCCATTGGGCGACTATGGATCATCAAAGCAAAAACTTGACAGTTCTAGTTGCAACTTTGTATCTCGTCTTTGTCTTTCTGCTGTGTTTTTGTATTAGGATTACCAACTATATGTAAGCATTATACGCTGGTTCAGCTTTAAGTTTATTTAAGTCATGAGGTATTGTCATGTAACATCAACTTATGTACTGAACTTCAGAAAACAAAGTCATTAAACTTAAGATATAAGTTAAATCAACTGTGTATATACAGACCACCATCGCAACACCTGCACCTCAGGGTAAGGGTGTGAGTTTCAGTTGAGCTGTGGTTGACAGGTGAAATCCAGAGCTCTCATAGTGAAAGTTTAACTCATTCGTATACTTTGTCTATGACCTAGATACAACTGTTTTATTACTGTAATAAGACCTTTAGGTTTCTCTGAATGTTTAACTTTCCAAAGAATTGTTAATGATTTGTTTATTCACAGTTCACTGTGCAACTACAGTGTATGAGTTTTGAAAGACAAAGACAAAGAAACTTAATTGTTCAGTAGCTACTATTGATCAACTGAAGTCATTTACCTGTATGCTGGTAAAAACTATTACTTATTGACCCTTAAAATTCATAAAAGCTGTAATTATTGCAAAGAAACACTGATCGTGCTTTTAGGCATTGTAGACAAATGAAAAACTGCAGTGCATAAACCTAACACAGAGTGACTGGTTTTGCTATATAACTGTGTAGCATTTATCAACAGCACTACATTTAAATGATAGTTATTCCTAAAGAGGCAATTATCTTGTTGTCTATATTATTTCTCTTGTGCTGGCCTCTTCTTTTAAACTATTTTTTAAAACTCTGCCACATTAACAGGGCTCCACCTCTTCAGTCACATGTAAAACCATTCAAATCATAACACTGCAATCGCCAATACTGTTGCCTTTCATTTCATTTCTGATTTATTCTCACTATTAACAATCAAAAACATGAAAACGTTTCCGAGTCTAACGTGAGGTCGTTTGCTCAAGTAAACTTTGCCCCATCCCTTCCTTCTACCACATGTGATTATCATCATCTAATTAACCACAATAGAGTCTAAAGAATTACTCAAATAATTAAATAGTTAACAATTCATAATTTAAAACAAATATTTACATTACTGTGATAATTCAGCAAATTGTGAAAACATAATTTGCAACTTATATGGCTCTAATATCTCTACTTATAGTTGGTCAACAGATCAGCCTCTAAGATCATCCACATACTGTCGTAAATCTTTGCAGCAGCCGCACGTCCTTTCAAAGTGTTCTTGAACAAAAAGTCTTTAAACAAAGCTTCCTTAATGTACTTCAGACTGAATATGAAACCAGTTTTGTAGCAGTTTTTGCCACACACGGCCATTAGATACTAACATTTGCAGTGACTGTGTGTGTGGTCTATGACCCTGTTCATACCTGGTATTAACATTCGTCTTGCGTGATCCAATCAGAAGTGGACAGCTCTAAGTACGTCAGTTCACACCTGGCATCAGAATGTGTCTCCACATGCATCTCGAGTGACCACTTGTGATCTGATCTCACTTCACTTCATATGCAAATAAACACGTACATCATTTCTGTTTGCAAAGACCAAATGCGGTATGTAGGAGAGCAAAACTCGGGAGAGTCTCAGCAGCCAGACATTTCTCTGTTCTCTGTTTAAAAGCGGCTGAGATTGACACTAAAATGAGAATAGCTGGTGGACCTTAAAGGTCAGTCCACCTTAAGTGAGCCTGGTCAGGTTAGGCTAACCCATTGTCGCTAACTTCAGGGCCAACCCCTTCCACTTTAATCAGCAGGTGGCAAGCAAGACATGGGAGCTTGGCTTGAGTCTTGAGTTGTATCTATTTACTGACAAATAGCCTAAACTGTACACACACACACTGCACAGCTACGTTCACAGCTCCAGTCGCCAGCACCCTTGTTGTTTCGCACTTTAATATGATGCCTTTAGTGCACATTGAGTACGCAGAGGATGTCAGTTGAGTAGGCGGTCTGCCACTGTAGCCCAGGACACATTTGCATACACACTGCTAAACACCGCTAAAAGAATGTGGCGATATGAGGCCCAGACCACTTACTAATGTGGTCTGAGCGACCGGATCTCAATGCGTCCTCAATGTGTCTCGGGTGCATTCACACCAGTTCTTAAAGCTATCCTCTTCTGATCGGATCACCCAAGACATATTGTTATTCCAAGTGTGAACAGGGCTCAGGAAGTCTAGTTTTGCTCATGATTTACCTAAAGACCCCTCTCCTTTTTCCGCGTTTCCAGTAGTTTCAGTACTGATATCTAAACTAAACCCTTTTTTATATCTCACATTATGTACAATAAACATGTTTTCCTACAAAACATTTTTTCTCAGATGCATCTCTGTTTAATATTGTCCGAACATAAAGCAGTTGTAAAAGAGTTTTACTTAAACAGGATGATCAAAACTATGATTAAATGTATGAAATAATATCTGATCAAAATAAGCAACATCAAATCTTACCTAGCATTCTTTGCCACCTTTCGATGTTTTCAATACTCCAAGTTTTGAATGTATTTTGACATTCAAAAAGTCATCCAAGTAGAAACATTTTCAACTCACATAGACAGGTCTTCACTTCAGTTCTTGCTACCTTTCTTTTTTTCACTTTGTATTGAATCACACCACCTTATGTTTCCTATATATGCTCAGTGTAAGGTGGTCACTCTGTTTTCTCTGTATGGAGTCCTCACTTGTTGCTCTTCAGATTTTGATTTGTAACTAGTTTTAGGTGCAGAACTGATCACATGTCACCAAAGTTTCATTTGGGAAAACATCAAATCTATGAGGAATTAATCAGTAAGGAAGGAACACTAAATGAACCTGTTAGATGTTTTTTTATTATTATTATTTATCATTATTTTGTACACATACAGTATATACATATAGCAATGGACAACAATAAAAACAGAGCATCACTGGCATAAAAACAACAACAACAAGAAAAACAAAAGACAATACAGAAGGTACATGACCAGTATATTTGTTCATTGAGCTGAGAGGCAGTAACATTGCATGAAGACAGAAATACAAACAACTTAGGGAAGAAACAATTAGTCTGTTAATCCATCGAGCAAAAAAAAAATCAATTGGCAATCCTTTGATTAATTAAACAACTGACCTAGTAACCTGTCAAGCCAAAATGCCTGGTTCCAACCTTCCATATGGTTTGATCTGCAGCTTTTCCTTCACTTATGTGATAGATTAAATAAGTATCTTTTTGTCCTTTAATCAAGAAAATAATCAGCTGAAAGATCAACAGTGAAAGTAGCCATTGCTTGCAGCCCTCATACAGCATGCACACATACACCCACACATACACAGGTTTGAAATACAAAAAGAAAAACATACTAGTGGGTCAATATTGCTTCAGAGATGTACAAATTTGAATGTGCAAATGATCTTTAGATAGTATCATCTATTATATGTGTGTTTGCCTAGCTGAATTTAAGTTGCATGTTTAGTTGTTAAGTTGACTCACAGCCCTCTTTTTATGGTAAACGAGTCCTGTTTTCCCACAGTAGGTGCTGTTAAGGGCAATTAGTGAGAACATGCTATCAATGCTCCTTTCCTGCTTTTGTTGAGTTACCGCAAACATATACTGTGCAGTAATAACATTGCTGAGGCGGACATGCTGAAACAACACAAACACCCAATTTTAAGTATTCAACAATCAACTATGCTGCTAAATGATCAACTTTAGATGGTGAAAGCTTTGATCCAGTTTGAATTTTTAGGCTGAGTTTTGATATTGTGCTACTGTGCAATGTTTTTTCTGTGCTTTCAATCATACAGTGGTAGAGGCTGTGTTGGCCAGTGATCTGAAGCATTCAGGAACAATACAGGATGTGCTGTGTAATTCACTTCTTGCAGGTGTGACACAATATTTTTCTTTTTGAAAAAAAAAGAGATTAATTAGATTAAAAGATTAATTTTTTGATCTATAAAACATCATGTCACATTTTTTTTGGAGCTCAAGATGATGTCATCAAGTGTCTTGTTTTGTCTAAAACCCAAAGATGTAAGAAAAGTAAGTCACTTCTCTAATTTGAGAAGCTGGAAACTTCACATGTTTGGCATTTTTTGCTTCAAAGAAAGATCTAAACGATGACTTGATTATTAAAATAGTTGCAGATTTATTTTATTTTCAGTCGAGTAATCGGTTAATTATTATTGCAGCTTTACTTTCCTCTACAGGCGTCTTTATTGCTCACAGTCTCTGAAGAGGCTCAGAAAACTACAGTGTGTGTGTGGGAGCTATTATTAGCTTGCAGCCTGATAGGACAAGTACCTGTTGATAGAGACGCACCAGGAAACGTAGGTTGGTGGATTTCAAAATGCTGAGCAAAAGTTTATATTTGACATCTGAAGAAACACTTCAGAGCTCCTCATGGATTATCTGTAAAGTTTCTGTTTGTTAGAGCTTCATAGAGTGTGTCCATACGTCATTAAGGATAACGTCTGTTACTCACTCTGCAACTCACGTATTTCGTAATAACCACCTCGATATGTAGAAAGTTATTACAAAATGCAGAGAAATGTATTACACATTGCGTTCAGGCTGCTTATTACAAAATGCAACAGATTTTTGCAAAATGCGGTGTTATCACATAATGAAGTGAAAATTGAGTTTGAGTAATTGTGAATAATTGTCACGATTACTTTCAGGTGACTTTCTGTGTTTCTCCTCATGGTTGTAGCCCGAGAAGCTCTTAAAGTTCACCTAAAGCTCTTTGTGTCTTTTGGGAGTACGTTGATGATGTATCGTAGTAATAAAGAGCCCCTCCCCTGTAATAACATTTAGCGAGTTATCTCCATAATAATCCCTCTCTTCTCGTCTTGGAAACACAAAAACTCTTTCTCCTCTGCACACCTTTGTCTTCTGCTCCTTGAAAATGGGCTCCATTTATCCTGAGCTCTGTTTGCTGTTAGACAAAACACACACACAGAGGAAAAACGCCGAGGGAAAGTGAACAGCTGTCCTCATTGGCCAATCTATTACCTTAGTGTTGGCTGATTTAAGGAAACTATTATGCAACAACTTTATTTTTTTTATAATTGCACAGTTTTTTTAAGTAGCTGTGGCCTTATTCATATCATATACAAACACCCACACTCCGTACATCGTACACTGTGAGTATGAAGGCGTTTTCTTTGTCTTTCTGCTGGTGGGAGGTGTTTCACGTCATTGTACTGGTGTAATTTTTGATAAGAGGAGTAGTTTGGATGTGGATCAAGTTTCTTGGCACTGTTAGACTTAAACTGGGGTGTCGGACTTAAGGTGGGGCTGAACTGCAGCATGTTTCAAAGCAGATAGCTGTTAATGAAGGCTAAAATGACAAAATAGGATCAAAATATGTTACCCCTGTTACACATGGTTTTCGTCTTTTCCTTCCCCTAACAGCAGCGGTTTTAAAAGTCTCATACTGTGGGTCCCACATGTAGACGTCAATATTTAAGGGGGTTTTTTTAGCCTACAGTTGTTTACATTTTTGGAAAATTGGCACCATTAAAAATGTGCCTAATTAGCTATTAGTAGTTCCTGCGTTTACATGTACAGACAACACACATCATTGGATTACTGTGATACAGCAGGAAACATGGGAAAAGGTGGTGATTCTCAGGCAAGCTCTGGAGTTATAAGGAGCGTCTTTTTTTTTTATGGATATTTATTCATCATGGACATCAAAAATAGCAATATCCTCGGAAAGTCTGAGTAATGCTAAATCTGAAATCTAAAAATATGTCCATCAAGTCTGCATGTTCAGATTTGACTCTGAGAAGGAGAGCAGTAGGAATTTTAATGCAAATTGCAGCAATCGGGCACTAAAGTGAACTGCCTCCATGAGTGTGTGTCTGCTGTAGCTACAACTGCTGCAAGTTCTCAGGCTGCAACTGACAATTATTCTCTTTATTGATTAATCAACAGATTATATTGTAAATTGATTAATCATTTTGCCTGTCATTATGTTGTCAGAAAATAATGAAAACGCTTGTAATAATTTCCTGTTTTTTCAGACCTTTTCAGACTGAAGAAAAACAGCAAATATTCACATTTTAGAGGAACGTTTGACATTTTTGTTTGAAAAATGACTGAATCGATTATTAATACAGTTTCTCGTTAATTTTCTATTTACCGACAAACCAAATTGACTGGTAGTTGCACCTCTAACTCTCACTAATTAACATGCTGAATCTCATTTGTTTAATCTATATACAAACAGAGAAAAATGACATGTTGTGGTTTCAGAGGGAGTGAGGTGCTGCTTCCTCTAAGTGAACAAATAGTCAGATTGAGTCAGATGGCGACATTTAAAGTCAGACTAGCTGTTCCTCCCCCCTGTGTTTCGTCTTTATGTAATGCCAGGCGCCTTATTTAATGCATTAACATAAGTCTAACTCTCACAAAGAATTATCCCAAAATGTTGAACTATTCCTTTATAGGGTTAAGCGATACATAAATTTACACAACAAAATGGTTTTTGATCAGTTTACCATTGTGGACTTTAGGTCGCAAATCATGATTATGGCAGTTTTAGATTCACAAACTCTTTCATTAATGTCATAAAGTACCTTTTTTTGTAATTTGTCAGGTATTTTATTCATTGTATAAGACCAAAAATGCAATTTCGACTAGTTATTTTAACTATAAATATTGTAGAATTATTTCTTTTACAATATGAAATGACTTATACTGTGATGTGGTATAAGTAATAAAGCTAGTAATAAACCTAAACTGTAGTGTCAGCTGTTGTTGGAATAGGAAAATCGTCCTTTTTTCTTACACTATACACACACAAAAGGGCTCTCTAGCCATTTACATAAAGAGCATACAGTATGTCTACACACACACACACACACAGGCATGCAGAGGAAAAAGTTCTTTCTTTCAACTGCAAACAAGTGCTCAGTTTTAATAATAGAGCGCTGTTCAGTAGAGAAACCAGAGATCACTAATCAGACAAGACACCCATTCATCTGTGTGACCTCTGACCTCTTCAGCCAGTCACAGGTGACTGTGACACTGGAATAATGTTACCCACTTTTGTTTGCCTGGAATAACATTAATTCCTGTGTTTCTTGCCTACACGTTAAAAGGTAGAATGGCTCAGAGAAACCTTTGTGCGGTTTGTGTGCAGAGCTGCAGAAGTAGGACGTTGTCAAAGAATCGTTGCCTTTCATTGGCAAAGGTGGTTTCATTTAAACCACACAATGTTCTGATTAAACCACCCCTACACCCACTTATCTTTTTCCACTGTCGAAACAGTTTTTTTACTTTATAAAAAAAAAGGCTAAAATGAGGCTTCAATAATTTAAATTAGTGAAATCAAGTCAATATCTTTCAAAGTTGCACTTTTTAGTGCCCAATTTACTCTTTTTGTTTTGGGAAAACACCATCTGTTGAGAGAAAGAGATTTTTTTTTTTTTACTAAATAGACTGAAACTGTGGAAGATATCCACTCTATTTAACTAACTCAGATGTCTGAAGCCTCATATTATCTTCAGATAAACTTTTAAATAAACTTTTGTCCCCCATCACATTCGGAGGGGAACTTCTAACGACCAGTATGAACAGGAGGAATGATTACAGCGAGCAAAACCTGTTTCAACGCTCATATGGGACCTGACTATTGTTTTATGAAAAATTAATAAAATTATGAACCTATCATTTAACTACACATCACATTTCATCACAACTACGCGTTGTGCAAACCAAACTACTGTATTTTAGACATTTGAGACATTTTTATAGTTTTAGGCAGCTATTGGCCTCCATTTATTTTTGTACAGTATGAAATAAATGTAAAATCTAATCAGCGCTTAATAAAATTGAACACTGAAGCAATACATGATTGTTTTTGATTACATTAAAACTAGTTTTATTGATTTTCATACTGTGCAGAAAATAAATTGAGGTCAATGGCTGCATGGAACTGTAGAAAAAAATACATCCAAACATCTCAAACTGTGTAGCCTGCATTCACAAAACTTCTGTAAAGTATCTGAAATTTGTTGTAATCGCAAGTGGCATTTGTAAAATGAAAAAAAGAAAGTTTTTTTCTTTTTGAAATGGCCAAAAAAGTAGCTTGGTTCTATAAGTTTTACTGCTTTGCCAGTTTGATGAGCTGAGAGGAATAAACCACAGTGTGACAGCGTTCATTATTTTGAAGTAATATGTTGCGGCTCTCTGATTTGTCTTTTAATAGTTTTTGGCATCGGTGTTATCAAGCTGTGTCAACAGACAATTCTTCATAAAAGAATAAATTGTTTTTTTTTTGGATATAGTGCTAGTTAGAGTTCACTGTAAAATGCAGAAAAGAGAGTAGAATTCAGAAGTTGCACAAGAAAAGGAAGACTTGAACTACTCGAGAGCTGTGTTAGTCTCCCCGCCATGTCCATAACTCATTCTCTGAGCCCAGCCTGATCTCTGTGGTGTGTCAGTATGTTGTTAAAGCCTGGAAAGTCAAAGTATCTACTGAAACCAAGAGCGAGAAACTCCCCACACCTCCCCAACATTCAACAGTGCACATCGTTGACATTCAGTGTAAAAGCCTCGTTAAATCTTCATGATGACTGTAGTGAGTTTAAATGTCAGGTTTTCCTGTTAACCAGCCTGGAGACGCCCCTCGATGTCAGGTCACATGACACAGTGTTTGGCTTTGGAATAAACTTGGTGGTTAATTTAGTGGAGCTGAGGAGTCAATGAATAGATGGACTGTTTGCGTTTGAGTTTTTTTGGGTGGATTTATGGTGGGAGGTTACAAGTGCGTGTGTGTGTTTGTGTGCGTGCATCTTCTGTCTTTATATAGCTGTGTTAATATTGTTTGCACATGTAAACCAACACAAGAATGTACCCAAACACACCAAAGGACACAAATATGCACACGTAAAAACAATGAAGCAGACAAAAACCACACGCTGTCTAGCCCACGTGTCATGGTATGTTGTGTGTGTTTTTCCAGAGCCTTGGCATTCCTATTAAAACTCACACATTCTTCAACAAACGCATGTGGCTGATATTTATAGCTCAAGCGCCGACGTCACCTTGGCAACCAACGCTGAAGGGCGGGAGCTCAAAAACCACTGCTTCCTGTACCCACAACAAGGGCAGAGGGCTGAATTCACATGCAGACTTTTTCCTTCACTTATAACTACATTTGCACTTAATTAATTTCTCTTCCCTTGTTAGTTTTTATACATTTTGTGGGTTTTGCATTTTTTTCCCCATTGTTGAGTGTTGGCATGGCATGTCTGAACACATTTACACATAAAATCCCAAATTCTACACAACAAAAGACTCACAAAAGACTCCAGCCTCCAGGAAGGAACTGAGGAGATTCAGCAAGACAGTGCTGTCCAGGAGGAAGAGTGGACAGGAAGCAACAGGGTTTATTGGAAATGTGGTCTAAATTATGTGAAACACCAGAACTAATGTCGTCACGACAGTCACGATCATGATCATGATGATCACTAAAATATTAATGCATCAGCTTTCATGATCTGTGTAAATGAATTCGGTATTTGGCATTTGCTGAATAAACTTACAAGACACTCAAGAGGACAAAGGTGGCAGCTTTTATAACGAGTAGCAGCGATGGGCTCAGGTGTTCCCCGTCAGCATGTACCTGCAACAGAAAGGCCGTCACAAACTCTGCAAGCTCCCGTAGTTATTTGAACAAGCATAGCAACACTACTGCGGCAATTTAATTAACTATTCGCAGTACATCAACCTTTTGCTTAACTTCACTTCATCACTTTTTGCAGTTTTTGTTTATCCTCAACACTCCCAGATTCCTGCAGCTTAATCTGAACAAATGTGGGATTCAAGCAAAAGAAAAAAAAAGACTATAACCAAGATCTTCACTAAGCTCAACCTTATTTATTACTAGAACTTATGAAGTAGAATAAAAGCTCATCAGTGCCTGACAGCTGACTGCTCGGTGTATCAGGACTGAGAGAAGCCGCTGAAACAAGAGCAGCAGCATACCAACAGCCACTTCTGAGTCTCACCATCACTCAGCTGAGACAGACCACAGGGCCAGACAAGGCTCTTGGGTCTGAGCTCCGAGTTCCTTGGTGACCACATGTGTAGATAACTGAAGGAGTGGATGCCTGGCATGAGAACAGAACCTCCCTCTGAGTCACTCTCCCCTACATGGGAAAAACATTAAGAGGCTGAAGGCTGATGCAAACCTGGAGTAAGGAGGACATTTAAAACCAAAGGGGAAGTGAAGGCAGGACTCTCTCACGTTCCAAAAAGCAAACTTAAATACACACAGTGCTTAAAGCTTGACTGTGAAACAATGTAGAAGCTTTTAATAACATTTATTCCCTGTAGTTGTTTGCTCAGCATGTCTCCTATATATTTACCTGTTCCTTCTTGTACGCAAACACCCATGTACACACGCACACATTGTACCTTTTAAAAGTGTCTCTACCATCCTGACGTTTAGTCTGAAAAGCTTTTTCCCATCAGCTGTAAAGAGCAGCTATACTGGGAACTGAGAAACTCCTTTAAACTTAGTTTAAAAAGCTGTATGACTGGGGAATGATTACCTCATAGGGTATATTACGGAAAATGGTTTAATGGCAGCTGGCAGGCCTGCAGTTATCCTCACTCAAACAGCAAAACTTCCAGTTTCCTGGAGAAAGGTGATGAACAGTCTGTGAGAATTTATTTCCTTGTAATAGAGATGTTGGCAGACTCAGATTTATCATTTGTTCAGTTGGGAGGTAACAGCTTTCTCTGCTTCTGTCTTCACAGAGCGGTATGATGGATACATAGCAGAGGGAGGAAAAGGAAGTCAAGATGTCGTTCTTTGGCCTGGACTGTGTCAGGAAAAAAGAGAGAGGTAAGTCGTAACCAGCTGGAAGCTCAGTTTTCAAGTATTATAAATCCTGCCAGTCAAAGCTATTTTCACCGGGATTTACTATCTCGTAAGATTCGAGTTGTATTTCCTGCTTCAAGACGATAACAATCACACAACCCTGTTTCCTAGAAATGATGTTTATACTCTATTCAGTTGTAAAAGCAAAAAAACATAAATATAATGCTGCCTGAATTACATTTTCTGTAAAATTATGAGTAAATATTGATGATTAACATAAATAGCAAGTGGCAAAAAATGTTATACTGAACACAAGAGTAAAATGTTCATTGACAACTGTGATATTTAATTTTTTTTCAATATGCAATCTTGTCGTACAATATCCAATCATAAGCATTATTAAACTTTTTTATGGTTATGTTTAGGCTCTGGCAGAGCTTGGTTAACGTTAGGGAAAGATCATAGTCCTGGTTTAATACAGAAAAAAGTGTGACTTCAGTATGGTGTATATATATATATATATATATATATATATATATATATATATATATATATATTGCCTTTGAACATAATCCAAGCAGGGATTTGCTAACACAAAGTAATTGATAAAACAATTTAGTAGTATTGAAAGAGAAGATTTCACAGTTTTTTTTTACCTGGTCATAACAGCATTAAGACTTTTTCCATGAGTGGAAGGAGTACAAACACTGTGAATCGGTCATTTAGCATTTAGGTTTCCCTCAACTTTTCCCATAACCTCTGAAATGGAAACTGCGAATCAGAGGCTAACTCAGTGTCATGATTTTTGATATTAATAGTAAATACTGATAAATTGTTTGACTTTTGAATTAAAATTGTAAATAATGAGTCTAATAAAGCTGTATGTCAAAGAAATGATGAGATATTGAGTACTTGAGTGCTGACAAATCTTTGTGGTCGTCTCATTGGGTAGCACTTCTGGGGTTAAAGGTCGTACTTGCTGTACTTCTATAATATGAAGCACTTTGGATACAACTCCTGATTAAAAGAAAACTCAATATAAACAGACCAGACAGACAAATCAATAATAATCATTTCTTTGTCTTTTCAAATCAGAGCTGGAGAGGAGACTCCGTGCTAACGACCGAGAGTACAACCTTTCTTTTAAATATGCTGTAAGTATAAAAATGTGCTTGTCTTTGTCATTGCTGTTGGTCTTCCACCCACTCAGTCAGCCGGCCATCAATTTAAGGTCCTATTGTGCTCCGAAAACCTTCCTACTAAAATAGAGGAGGGGATGTGCAGCGGATGTAGAGTCAGCCGAACATTAGACACAACAGTTTACTACCCAGACATTTTGTCAGTATACAGACATATAAAGTAGAAAACACTCTCTATGGGCGTGTCTCATTACATGAGTGTCTGGCCGTTATCAGCAAACTGGACATCAGCCAAAGTCAACTCAGTTTACGCTGAGACTCTCCAGTTTTAGCTCCATGTTCCTGCCGTCAAGGTTTAAATTCACAAACATAACATTTCAGGGAACAAAATAGACACAATCATGCCTGACTTACTTTAGTGTTGTAAACATGTATTGTCAAGTGCAGCAGACATGCAATAAACGTGTAAATGTTTGCTACATCTGTATGGAGGATATTTTAACCCAGAAATGAAATTTTAAAAAAGAAAGTAGAAAATTAAAGCAGCAAATTATAAATAAATGCAGATTACTTATGGTAATCATGTCAATAAAATGTTTAAGAGAACAGCAAGTTGACATAACAAAATGGATATTATGAAATGGAAATTAATAATAATAAAAAAGCACTTTTAAAAACAAAAGACTGAAAAAAAATTCTAAATGAGGCAAACACTATTAAAACAAGCATACAAGACAAATGAATAAATATAGTAATAACACAGTTAAAGCAATAACCCTAGGGGGAAAAGAAACAATGCAAATATATACACACATCCATAAGTATATAGGCAGAAATATAAGGATAAATACACATATAGGCACAAGTAGGAAAACACATGTTTGTATATTATATAACTTTAAGAATATGAACATGGAAAGTGAAACTGAAAAACCTGAAATTGGAAACATGAAATCTTGTAATGGTGCTGGAAAATGGAAAATGTAGATTAAAACAGTTTTGTTTGTTTTTTTTCCCCCTTTTGTTTTTATTTTTAGATAAGATGATTTTCCATACATCTGCATTGGGATAAAACTAGTGGGAAAATACCTAGAAAGGGTGTAAACACCCATTTCCCCCTGCTTGTGTATTTAAATATTTACAACCAGAACTAAAACTTGCGTCAGTGTGCGGTGTTGTTAGTGAAGGGATCCAGTGATAAAGTGATAAGCGCAGTCCAGCTGGCCAGAGCTTCCAGCCTCCCGATTAGACCCACCTGGAACAGATCGAACGCCTCCCACCAGATTACACTCTCATAATGTAAAACATCTGCAAAGAACTCGCAATGATTCTTCACATTGCAGCCACAAGAAAAACCACTGAGAGACCAACCTAATGAAGGGTTTCAGTGAGGATTCACAAAACCAGAACCCACATAATTAGTTCTTTAAGTGTGTTTTCTGAGGACCTCCAAGCTGCTCTCTGCTTTTGGTCTTCAAAGAACCACCGATTGACCTCAACATTTTTAGAGTAAGCAGTGACATCAGTGGTGTTCTCAGGAGAACAATCACTTCCAAGAAATGCTCTTAACTATTTCAGTCAGACAAGCAATTACTAACAAGCTTTCTTCTAAGTTATCTGTCCATGACATACCAATCTTTTTAGAATAACAATGTCATCAATACAAAAAATCGTATAAACAATCAACAGCACCACGAAGTGCAGCTTTCAAATCAACCATAAAGTTTAATTAACACCTCTTTTAAACAGCAAACCGAACATTGTAATCTCCGTGAAAGTAACCGTGACCGCAGGGCAGCCTATTTACAGCATTCACCACATACAGAAAGCAATACATTTTTGCAAGTGTTAGATTGGTGGATCACAAATATTTGTAGGATGTTTGGTCATGTACATGAAATGAAAAACAGATGTACAACTTTTTTTGGTTTCACACAGTTACATAACAGTTGGTGTTGGTAATACGCAATAAAATGCACCAATTAAAGAGAGACTGTTCCAAAATGAGTGAAAAGACTGAATTTTTATATTATCAGTTAAAGCACACATGATGAAAATTCACTTCTATTGCCAGGACATTCACATATTTATGTCTATATATATATATATATATATATATATATATATATATATATATAAATAATCTGTGACACATGGTTTTATTGTCCTGGACTAACATTAATGTTTACCACATGGAAAAACTGAAGAAAAACTGAACAAACTACATAGACAGTGACAGTGAAGTGATTTGTAATTTCCCCTTCTAGTGTAATTTAACCCTGTATGTCATAAAGTAATAATCTATAAATCTTTATATTAAACATGTGTTCACTGCCTTCTGCCTTCCCATCTATCTACCATCTGTCTGTTTACTTGTCTGCACCCAAACACCGAAGGTAAAATCAACCCCATGACATGACATTGTGGCCTTTGAATAACCAAAGGACCATAAACAAAGGGACATATTTGCTCAAGCCATGAATGTGATTACGCATTATGCATTTCTCTTATCGTCCCGGATGCATAGGCACACATTTCCATAAAACAGGCTGTAAAGGTTTAATGGATTCATTACGTAAATGCGGTCCAGAGAATGACACAAGGTGCTTTACACACACTCTGACCTAACATAGTATAAATTAGTTTATTTTTCCACTGGTCCGTTTGCTCTGTGGCTAATTTTCTTCCAGCAATCTGATTGTTGTTTTATTTGTTTGTTCGTTTACTTGTTGTGCTATCAGACAATGTTTGCTCAAGCAAAGCAAACTTTAAAGTTTATGATCACTTTTTTGGCTCATGCACCAGGCGAGCAATTTTCATGCGATTGAATAGGCTCCATCTTTGAGTTTAATGCCTGTAAGTTTATCTTGGTTCAATGTGAGCTTTGGTCATCATCTTTATACTAAAATACAAGGATTTTCTCCAGTTTCATTCTTGTCAGTATACAAAAATCTCTAAAAAGACTTATTCAAAATCCTAACTGAATTATTTAAAGACAAGGATCAAATTCAAGAGCCTCTTCAACAGCTGCTGGACCAAACAGGAGACATCATTAATAGAGAGAGAAAAAAAATACATCACAATATGTCTCCTGTTTGGTCCAGCAGCTGTTGAAGACGTACTTGGAAGTGCATAATTTTTCTCTATTATTAAACAATTGCTTTAATAATAACATGCCAAATTATCATATTTTTAAGCAGCTTTGGTCAGTGAGGTATATATAAGCAGGGGCGATGGGTAGGTTAAAGGTCAACACTTGCTGACATACAGTAAAAAATATATGTTTTTGTTTTTGGTTATGATCGGATTCGCCTCCATGCTGTAGAAGTGACAACAAAAGTAAGAAAAGCAAAGAAAATACTTCATTACTATGTTCTGCTTTTGCTTCAAAAGGATCAAATTTTATCAAAATCTGATCTCAGTGCGTCACAGAGCGTCGACTGTTTTGTCACTGAAAAGGAAACGATAATCAGGCCAGCATGTTCTTCGGTTTCCTGAACTTACAGTCCTCTGTTCCTCCACACTTCCAATACTGTCTTCATAAGTTATTATCTCATCAATCATCCATTACTGAAACATTTAATATATAAGAAGTGAACTTTTGTAATAATGGCAGCAAGGACAAGAGATCACAGAGTATGTTGTTGGCTAACTGTTCCTACTTGTTGGTCTGACAAACATCATAATTGAGATTATTGTTTCCTGTCTTGATGATTACATGACCTCAGTTTCACACACAAAACTGATTCAGCATGTTTCACAACTTATATACCAAGCCACATATTTAAGGTTCCCCTAACATTAAATGAGAATTAACAAATACAGGATATTCAACTGAAACATATGACTTGAAATATCATGAAAAGCAGTTTAATTCCAAAGAACTTCTACATTTCTTGAAAGTCTGTGTATTTCATTGTCACTCCCAAGTTGGTTTTACCATTCACGCACAATCTTATCTTTTTCCACCTCCTCTAGACGAACGCCATCAAGACCTCCAAGTACAACTTCTTCACCTTTCTACCCCTCAACCTGTTTGAGCAGTTCCAGAGGATTGCTAACGCCTACTTCCTGTTTCTGCTGGTGCTCCAGGTGAGGGAAACTTCTATCCAACTGTCAAGCAAATTTTATGCAAAATTTTGCAAGTTTCTCAAATAATAAAATGCTAATTAGACTCGTTTTTATCAGTTTTTATCGGTTGACACATTTTCAAGAAAAGATTATGAAAGAATATCGTTATCTGGACATTGTGGAAAGATTGGTGTGTTGTTTGGAATTGAAAAGGGATGTGATAAGGTTTGTACTTGCCTCCACAAAAATTTGACTGGTCACCATAGTTGCCCCCATTGGATGTATTTGCTTCCATTGCCACCTTTGCTTCCAATTCATCCCAACAAACCCCCCCACCCCCAAAAAAAACCTTCAGCCCAAAAACATTTGAAAGACATGTCTCTGAAACTGTTGAAAGCACACCTTGAACTGCAAGCAAGGTCAATAATTAATCATTGTATGAATTTTTAAACCATGAGGCGATAAGGTGATACTTGTACTTTCCCGTACCTACAGTAGAAAAGCTATTTTTATGTGTCTGGCATAATCTCAGTGTAAAGTTCAAAGTAGAATCACCAGGAACCAGGAAGAGAAAAGAATTTGACTTTTTTTTCTGTATTCACACAATGTCAGCAGAATGGTTACCCCACTGCTTGCCTTGCATTCACACCAGATAAACACTTTAAATAAGTAATTTTTTTTTTTTATCATTTTACATATTTGTGTTGGTTTGTTAACAAGTGAAACCAGATACAAACAGTGTATTAGCCCCTTTTTATGGTTAAATAAACTGAATTGTATATTATTGCCAGCGATGGCTTTGCAGCCATTCTGCCGCTGCATTGTTGACACTTCTGTGGATCTTTTTGTCACGTGGGAAATATCATAGCTGTCAGAATTACAGCTATGAGGTTGACCTCAACTTTTTTTTCCCATTTAGCTGCACGTAATTATGGATTGAATGACCTGATGTAAAGGCTGTTCATGAGCTGAGTGAGCAGCTTTAATTGGAATATGTTTCAGCCATCTTGGAGTCCTTACTGTGATAGAGTCTGTGTCAGTGGGGGTCCCGGGCCTTCCTGATGAAGGCTGGCTGCCTCATTATACATTTATTATATTATAGATTTCCTCTTTATGAAATAGTAGAGATGGGTTCATTAGTAAACACTGACAAACTTGTTGATATCTGCACTATTTCCCCAGTTAGCTAGCTAATGTTGGATTGGTGGTAGCTTAGCTTACAGCCTAAGCTAAGCTACCACCAATCCTTGTCTTAATTTTTGCTAATAAAGAGTTGTTGCCACCTAAAAAAACAAGCTTAACCACATTAACTGTTTGTCCTTTTAGCAGTTCAGTTACCAGTAACTTAGGCCTGCTAATTTTAGCTAATTATTAACCTCTTAACCTTAGCTAATGTTGTATTGCTGGTAGCTGCTAATAGTGAGTTTTATGGCTAGTTAACTAGTAATGCAGGTAGCACTGCCTTGTGAGTTTTGGTACAGGTTAGCTTTGATCCTGTAATGTTAGCTGCCCTGTTGACAATCACAAACTTGAGCCAAGGACAGAGAGAAGTTACCCTGTTAAGGCACAGCTCAACATTTGCTCAAATTTGCTTATTTCCTTTTTGGCTGTTACTACTATGAGAGGTGTATTGATCTTATCATCTAACTCTTAGCAAGAAAGTAAATATTTCACTGAAATAGTGAACTATTTTTGTCCATAGCACACTTCCTTGTTGTGCAGCTCCCACACTATGATGCTATGACAGACCTGGGCCCCTGGACATTGTTGTTTGGACACTAAATGTACACAAAATAATGTTTTCTTTACAAAGAAAACCATACACACTGCCTTTAGCTCAAAGTGAAATTTAGTTGTTCCTCTTTTTTCGAGGAACCAAACTGTGAATATGCTGTGAAACGTCTCCAGACACAAAGCATTCTGAGAATCACTGTCACACACGCTTGCAAGATGTAACCCGACATGTCCAGAGGGAGTAAGTGCTCTAGCACAGTGAAGCTGTGTTAACCAAACAGGATATGGACGAATCAAGTGCAATGAGATTAAGGAAGTATAATATCCAGCACAGGATATTGCCTCATCGTGTGCAATAACAGTCACGTTGCAACACAGAGGTCGCCTGCAGTGGCTGCACTGCTGGCAGACGAGGAGGAACTGGAGCACAACAGCAGTTTTAAATAAGATACAACATTTTCATGTATCTTCTCTATAAGTAACTTTCCAGTTTGCCTCTGTATATATCAGAGTTTGATACCATATGGTACTGTAGTGCGTAATTACCTGCAGTATATTATTTATTGTACATTTAATGAAACAGGAAACAACTTTAAAAAGTTCCTCTTTCCACACAAAAACATCCTTGTCAAGCTGATTTTCAACCAAATTTCAAACATGTTTTGTTTTTGACTTAAAGGACGGGTTCACAAATTTAGTGGTATGAACCAGAGGAATGATTACAAATGAGGAAAACCTCTTTCAGTGTTCATATGGGCACCTGACTGTTGTTTTAAGACAGACTTGAAAAATTGTGAACCTATCCTTCAATTCACCACTCTCTTCTACCACACTCTTTCCTTTCAGAGCTGTCTTTACTATAGTTGTTTTTCCTCATTGTTTCTTTTTGGCTGAAGTCTGTTTGTGTTTTTTAGGCAATTCCTCAGATCTCATCTCTGTCCTGGTTCACCACCGTCGTGCCTCTTCTCCTAGTGCTGACAGTCACTGCTGCAAAAGATGCCACTGACGACATTGTAAGCACATTCATTTAAGTGTTGTTTTTTTTTAAGTGTTTTGTATTTTACATTCAGCAAATCATCACTATAACAATTTCTGAGGTATTATTACAATGACAGTATGCAAACTACAAAGCACTTCGCCAAGGCTAGTGGCAGAAGATGTATTCAAATACTTTCCTTAAGTAAAATTATCATTACAGCAATATAAAAAATAGTTAATTGCATGTAAAAGTCTTGCATGAAAAATCCTACAAAATAGTACAAAGACTTCATAATATATATAATATATAAATTTGACATTATTATACATAATCTCATTATTAATACTGAGGCATCAGTGTTTAAGCTGCATGTTACTGTTGTAGCTGCTGGAGGTAGTTTGAACTACTTTATATACAGTTAACTAGTTTAGTCCAGTGGTTCCCAACCTAGGGGTCGGGCCACTCCTAAGGGTCACCAGATAAATGTGAGGGGTCATGAGATGATTAATGGGAGAGGAAATGTGACAGATAGAGCTGTACCTGTGTAATGGGGGAATAACGCTATTATCTCCAGACGGCAGGAAGACCAAGGATCTGGTCCAACCCCCCCCCCCCCCCCCCCCCCCCCCCCCCCCTCCCAACACAATTCGACTCAGACCTACTCTGTACTGTGGTGTTAGGATAAGTAAACTTCAGGAATTTTCAGTGTCACGTGGCTGACAGGGGTTGTGGTCTAGTGCATTCTCTCTGTACCTGTACTCATGTGTAATAACACCTAAACGCTCCCCTTATACCCTTTCTTGACAGTTGCAGGACTAAATTGCCCCCACTTTGGAGAATGACCTCTATGAAATGATCACTAAACAGGTTTGAGTTTGAACCACGCTAATAGGGGGTTTATTCTAGTAGTAGAACTAAAATAAATAATAAATTATAATAAAAAATAAGCCCCTTTGCCCCTATAGCAACATCACACAGCAGAGTTAGATATGTAACAAATGGAAACCAAAAATAAAATAAATATAAAAATTGAAATATGTATATTCGATTAGAGGAATATCTATCAGCACAGTATATAACAACTGCGAGTGACAGCTACTTCTTAACAGCTACCCAAATAACAGCTGATCGGAAACTGCACTTTTTACCACATACCAGTGACACAGTTACACATTCATGGTCAAATAACCACAAGACAGGTACTGTCTCACAGATAGAGTCACATGAACTGTCTGTGGGTGAAGCCACCAGTGTGACAAACAGTTCGCAGTGCTATTATTGTCCGTCGCACTTTCTTTCTTTCAGTGTTCGTGATAGAGTCTCGTGTGGCAGGGAAATAACAGTTTACTCACAGTCTGAGTTGAAGACAGTCCATAGTTACAGTCCGTGCAGGTGAAGAGAGAGAGAGAGAAAGGAAGCGCGCACATCAAAGGCGCCGCCGTCCACGCTGCACACTGTCTTTGTCCACGCTGCACACTTCTTGGATAAAACAAAAACAGAACTGGAGCACGAAGAGACTAGCTTAGACTATTCACTTATCTGACACAGAAAGAAGGAACAACAAAGTTCTGATGCACAAATTTGTTTTCAGTTTTTGGACTTTGGACGTCATTTTTGCTTTGTTTTGTGTCATCAGAGACTGCAGCTCCCATCCAGGTGATCCCTAACCTTACCCAGTAGGGGTTAGTTGCCTAAAATGAACTTAACATTAACCATAGAGGTGGCAGATTAGAAAATTTATTTTTGAGTTGTTTTTGGAGCCGTCACGTGGGTAATTTTGGAAGGCAATGACAAACAACCTTTTGCTATTTAGGTGTGGGGACCTATTCGCTGGTCAGTCATCTGGAATATAAATAAAGTTAGGGGACGTATCATGCACATTTCTAGGACTATATTTTTATTCTGGGGCTCTATAAAAAATCCTTATTTATCCTTTACTGGCTCTTTATGCAGCCCCTCAGCTCAGCCTCTATCTGAAACAGGATGTCTTAGCTCTTGACTCTTTAAGGCCCCACTCCAAATAAGTCCACTCTGTTCTGATTGGCCAGCTTCCAGAAGCTGCTACTCGCGGAAGTTTGTTAATATTGAACATGTCGTGTGTCTAAATTGTACCAAATTCGATACTGCATTCCTTTGTGTCTACAACAATGCACCCGCCAAGTGTAAAGTAGATCGAATGAACGGTTCTTGAGATATGCGAAGGACAAACATACATACGACAAAGATCCCTTGCTCTATATAGAGATCAGAAAGTGAACAACATTGATGATATGTAGTTTTGAATATCGGCCCTGCTGCTTGTCATTAAAACAATAGTGCCCAAACTTTTGGCTGCTACTGCATATCCAGTCCAAGTCTTGTACAAACAGACACAATATGTTATTTCATGTTATCTCATGTTGCTCATAGTCACCATTTACTTTGTGACTGTGGGAAAAAAAACAGCTTTATTAACAAAACACCTCACACTCCACTTCACCTGTTTGAGTTCATTTTCAGTTCAATTTGTCACATTGTTGTGCATAACAGTCACATATTGCACAAATATTTGTTAGCAGAGACGCTTATCAGTCTGCTTAACGTCAAATGAAGGTTACCATGGCGACCGTGTGTCTCTGTTTGATTAAGTCTTGATTCAAGCACATTTTCAGACCTCAGGCTGCTACTTGGTTTTCATTAATTTTTAGCATAAGGGCAAATACAAATAATTTGACAATCAGCGTCCGTACACTACATTCATGTTTTGAGTTTAGGGATTGATTAGTGAAATTATTACTCAACTAAATGTTTCATCACTATTCCTGAAAATGTTTTGAGGTAGTTCTCCATTAGTGACGAAACATTTTGTCATTTGGGAGTTGAGGCTGATTAAGAAATAACAAAATTTCCCTCCCTCATGAGATACTTACACCTATATCACAGTTGGCCTACACTGTAAGGTCATCAGGAAAGAGATTTTTTTTTTTTGTTGTGTTAATGGACAAACTGTTTTCTTTTTCATTCATTGATTCCTGAGAATAGAACACAGAACGAAATGTACTTCAAAAACAATGAAAGGAAAATGACTTTTCGTTTCAGCTGTCAGGGTCAACCAGACAAATGTATGTGTATGAGTGCTTGTGGCACCCAATAACTTAATGCCAAACCACCAAGAGGAAATGAGTGATGTCATGAGTTAAACATTAGCTATAGAGGAGGAGAACAAGAGTCCTTTTGTTTTTCTTGAACAATCCTCACCACCAGCACCCATCGGTCCTTTTAGTGAGGACACCGGGTTCAGGCTTTAATCAGTCTCTGTGGAGACTCCAGACTGACAAAGCGTGACGAGGTAGATGACCTTGCTGCCTCCTTTCTGTGAAAGGACATTTTTACAAGCTGTCGTCTACTGAACTGCAGTCACGTAGGAATTTAGCAGAGATGTCGTTTTTGTGTCTCAGCCTATCCAGGAAGAGTATTTTGTAAAACCTGTGCAATGTCACATCATGAAAAAATCATGAAAAGGGCAAAAACAACAGCTGATTATTCATATTTCTTGTATTATGTTGATGAGATTACTTTATGTGCAGAGATATAGGTTCTGCAATTAAGATATTAAGATGATTTTTGTGGTGGATTTTGGAGCAATCCCATCATTTCACAGTAATCATATAATTCAGTGGTTCCCTAATTTTGGTTAGTGATCCTCAAAAGGGGTCCCAAGATACTTTTGAGGGTTTGCAAGATGATTAACAGAAGAGGAAAGCGGAAAAAAAACATTTATGCACAAAATCATGCTTATTTTTTAGACTCTGCTCTAATCTTTGCACATGGAAACAAAAGTCTTTGGTCATAACTAGTAGACATAATGTATGCAACTGATGACAAGGAGTGCATATAGATTTTTTGTTTTATGCCAAAAAAGTTCAAAACTATTGTTGTTGTCATAAATTAGGATGGCAACCAAATTCAGATTTATTGTTCCTTGACTTAAGCTGCCTTTCAGTCAAGCAGATTTTATATAGATCAGCTCCTAGTTAATTTTTGGAGTCCTATTAAGTGAAATAAGGTAACAAGTGAAAATATCATCCCCTGCCAAAAAGTAGAATATAAAACCAAAACAAAATCCTGGTTTTACAGGAAGACATAAGTTAATTTTCTTTTAATTTTTAACCATCTCTTATATGTAACACCTCTCCTGCAGTTTCACGCTGGCAGTTCTTTGACAGATCAGTCTAGACTTACAACCTTTAGCTTCTGCATCAAAAAAAACAGCAACAAGGAAGTCTGAAATGAACAAAGCAAGGCTGCTTCCAAAATGTGAAAAAGAGGATAAATAGTTAATATAAGAATGGAGACATCTTTAGAAGGAAAAGTAGTCCGCTGGGGTAGGTAAACACCTCAAAATTGCCTCAGAGAGGGAAGTAATGGATAAGAAATAAAGTAATAAAAGTAATAAAAGCAATAGAAAGTAATACAGAAAGTAATAAAACTATAAAAAGATTATCAACACCAGATTTTAACATTATGTTTGTTATTAATTACAATGGGGAAACCACCTGTCAGCACTGTTTATCTCAGTGTGAACACAACTCTTTGTCTCACACACAGAAAAAAGGTGTGATCAGAAACTTAAAGCTACAGTTTGTAATTTTTTTTCACATATTTTTTTTGTTGAAATATGCTCCAAAGCATATCTTAATATGGAGAGGGGATTTCAAAGACTTCTGTGTCCCAGGCTCATTGAATAGGCTGGCAGCAGTGAAGAGAAATTCCCCTCTCGAGTTTTTAAGTGAGCCTCGCCCTTCTAACCAGTCACAGAAGGCCAAAGTCAGGGACGGGAGCTGTTGTATTGTATTATTTGGGACCATGTACACTGTCAAACATAAGTGTTACCATTTGATGTACTGCATCAGAGTAGTCCCTTAGGCAGGTCACAATTAAAACTTATAACAGCACAATAACAAACAGTACAAAGCAAAAAACACACAAGACACATAATACATAATACATCACATACACTCACAATGTCAACTAGAAATTAATAATGTAAGCTTGTCAAATTAAAAGCAACTTTATTTGCGTTCATGAGAAGACCACAAGATGATGATCATGATCAAGATCATGGCTGTCAATCAATACGTGAACTTACTTGTGGCCTACTACTCCTCTCATACTGAGGCTACAAGCTCACCATGGCTGGCTTACTCTCTGGCTAGCAAGCTCCAGGGGCGTTGGCTAGACTGTTAACCATCAGGGACTGAGCCCAGATTCTTCTCAATCAAAAAAACTATTAAAAAAAAACACTTTTAAATAGACTGTTTCCACGCTTTTTTTTTCCCTTGCATGTGAGGGTTACACATTGCTTAAAAAATGTGAAAACAGGAGAAGGAAGGAAGGGTTTGAATTTGATTTACTATAATCTGCATATGAATATCACAGCCACTCGAATGTCTCAAACCAAAACGAGCATCATATCAGACACCAACTACCAATATTAGGCCTGCATGATGGAGAATCCTCAAAACCCATAATACAATAGCAATTTCATCAAAGAGTTGAAAATGGCAAACTGCTCAGAGTTAACTTTCATTATTTTCTCAATTAATTGATTCATTGTTTGGTCAATAAAATGTCAGAAAATAGAGAAAATGACCAATGTAATTTTCCAGAGTCAAAGGTCACGTCTTCAGATGTCTTAATTTGTCCGACCAACAGTCCAAAATACAAATATATTCACTTAACTGTCATTTTTGACAAAGTAGAGTATTAAATTGTCACTTTTGAGAAGCTGGAACCAGCTAATTTCTTGCATTTTTCTTTAAAAAATGATTAAAATGATAATTCCATTATCAGGATAGTTGCAGATTAACTAATCTGCCGATCAGTTTATCAATTAATGACTAATTGTTGCAGCTCTACTCCCATATACCTACATTAGTTTAATCTAAGAGCTCTTACTACTTCAATCAAACCAAATCAAATCAAATCAGACTTATATCAATACATTGGGCGCAGCTGGGCGGAGGAGGAGCAGAGTCTCATGCTAGCGTAAGCGTGAACTTGCATATTATAACTTTAACCAAAGACAAGAGAGACATCATGATGGTGGTAAGAAGGGAAGTGAAGTTTCTGTTAGGGTAATAGGTGCAGTTTCAGTAAATACATTTGATGGGAGTTCCCCTTTGATGTGGTAACTCCAGCATTATGTGATATCTGCTCCCAACTCATTAGGTTGTGAGTTGCTGACTGATAACATTAATTCGATTGTTTCATGTTTCTTTTAGTTGGAATTGGCAACACAGATGTTATGACCTAATGTTGTTTCAATATGTGTGTGTGTGTGTGTGTGTGTGTGTGTGTGTGTGTGTGTGTGTGTGTGTGCGCCTTCCTTGCAGAATCGCCACAGGAGTGACAATCAAGTCAACAACCGAAAAGTCCAAGTCCTCATTGATAGAAAGTAAGTTTCTGTGTGCGCGTACAAAACATATTAGTCAATCAAACAAACCTAGAAATCTTCTACCTCTGCTTTTTTTTTTTTTAAAGAAATCCCCCCAAAATTCCTCACAAGCTCCAAAAGCTTCTTCAGTCATGTGTGCTTTTCAGCTCTAAGTGTGAAATAAAGCACAAAGTAGAAATCAAACATTCCTGACATGTTAAATAGCAGACGTCAGGTAAACAGGATACAAAACAAGCGCTCCCCACCATCCTGCAGCTGCTTCCTGTGGCTCAACTAGAGAGTTTAGAATATTTTGCATAGAAGGAATATACAGATTGGTCAAATATACAACATACCCATACATATACATACACATACATGTACATATACATATATACACACACACACACACACACACACACACACACACACACACACACATATATATATATATATATATATATATATATATATATATATATATTCCAAGACTCCCTCTTGGTCTGTTTACCATTGAAAGAAATCCCAAATCAGGGCTGTATTGAGGATTTTTTAAACGCTGAGATCATAAATCCAAATTCCCCAACACAACCCAACACACCTATTTTTTTTCAAATTCATTTTGCGTAAATTTTATACCTAAGTGATGTTTTAAAGACTGTTTCAAAGCCCGCTCAAACTTGACATACTACTATTAAATCCTTTAAAAAATGGAAATTTAATTGTATTGTTTTTGTTTATTTTGTTTTTACCTAATACCAAATTAAGAAATATTAAATAGAGATATAAGCAGCTTTTAAAAAGCCCACCATATGTATATTGTGTCTATTTGTATTAACTCCACTTCAGGTCATCAAAGGTCCCATAATCCCATAAACTCAGTGTCCTCACTGGTAACTTTACGCCTGTCTGTATTGATATTAACTGGAGAGATAAAAGTTTAGTATTTCTTGGTATATTTAGATGATAAATGTTCAGATATTTGTTTCAGCACCACTGTGCAAAAATAACACAATAAAGAAAATGTCCTGATTAACGTTATAGATTCTTACTGTAAATATGTCTTTATTAATGATCCTGTCTGTAGAACTGCAGTATGTTGGTACAGAAAGACACCAACATAGAATAACAAGATTGGAGATTTTATTACCACTCAAAGCATCAACTGTATTTTTTATAGTTGTATGGTGCCCAAGATAAAAAAACGACTTTCCTCCTGTGTTGGCTCCCGTTGGCTGCCGGGCAGTAGCTCTGTGCCATGTGTTTAAGACCACGGGAAGCAGCTGAAGGGCTGTAGGCTGTAGGGTTTTCTTCCTGTTGACCTGATGTCTGCTTTAGTTGTACATGCCAGGAGCGCTTGACTTGGCATGAACATAATCCAAGTTTTTTACAATAAAAAGAATCACATTTTATTTCCAGCAACATTGACGCAGGTTTGGTATGAGCGGCCTGAATAAGGGGAAATTTTCATTGAAAACTAAGTCAACTGATTGTTTTTTGTTCAATTACTCTATGAATCATCTGTTCTATAAGAGTTGAGAGAACAAATGCCCATCACAACTTATCAGAGCGCTAAGCGGTGACCATATTTCTGCTTTCTTTAACAGTGCAGAAAAAGTGACCAAAACTGACACCAGTAAAGATGCCAATTTAAAAAGTACTGAGTAAAAGGTATTTATTTTAAAGATTAACAAATGATTTACTACGAAGCAAGTTTGATGATTCTCTAAAGTAGCAAACTAGAAACAGTCTGAAGCAAACGATGGCTGTTGCTCAAATTTGATCCACAACATGAGCTGAAACACTGAACAGCAAAACCCTGGAAAACATCAAATGTGTATTCCAGCCAAGTATGAAAAATGGTGATTCATACCCCTCACTTCCATTGGCAGAAAGAGACAGAAACAGATAATACAGGAAACTGGCAGGAACATGCAGTCAAGGAAATATTGGGATGACCCTGGTGTCCAGCGTTAATTCACTGTCCCCGCAGACAGTTTATTTCCTGAAAAACCTCAAAGAAAAGGGAAAAGAATGCCAAACACACACTCACGCACACGGCTCAAACATCCACTTACCAACCTTTGTCCTATTCTCAGGCTACGGAGCGAGAAATGGATGGAAGTCCAAGTGGGAGACATCATCAAGTTGGAAAACAACCAGTTTGTCACAGTGAGTGAACTGAAGAAAATGTGTTTTATTACATTTTTGTGCTTTTGTATTTCATTTGTCACCTTGATTCATTTTATTTACTTATGTTTTTAACTCCTGATCTTTGGATTAGCAGATTATATTCTCCTTCGTGTCACTGTGTGTGTGCAGAGAAAGTAATCCAACAATGTTTTGAGCAAAATTCATAAAGATTTTTAGCTGGTTTTGATTTTTTGTTTCATGGCCAAAAGAGCAGAAATGAATTCCTGCAGGGATTCTCTTCATAGACACTTTAGTTGATTACAGATCTTGTTTTTTATTGCCATTAAACAACTGCATTTATCAATGTTATTGATCACAGCGATATGATTTCCATGCCTAAATATGATGGACATTGTTCTGTATATATAGTTTGCTGAATTAGAAGACTATGTTTCTTTCATTATCTGATGCAAAGTATGAGCCTGTTTCAGGGTTGTTTCTCTCATACTTGATTTGTTTATGAAAATGTTAAACTAACAACAAGTATCAGCAATAAATAAGTCTTTTGTTGTGTCATTTCAGGCTGACCTCCTCTTGCTCTCCAGCAGTGAACCACTGAACCTGGTGTACATCGAGACAGCAGAGCTGGATGGGTAAGTCTATTTTTGGGTGGGTAAGTTTGTGTATGAGAGAGGTCATGATGTGAGCTCGTTTAAACAAATCACGCAACATCAGATATGCACCCTGTTATTTATATTCTCTCATTTTTGTTGTATCTCGTCTCTGACCACATACTTTTCCTACTTTTACTGCTCTTTGTCTTCCTCTGTTTCATGACGTCTTTTGGCCGACATCTCCTCTTCCTGCTGGCACTTCTCCTCTTTCTCTTCGTCTTCCTTCTGTAAACATCTGCTTTATTTCCTTGCAAATCCGCTTTCTCTTCCTCCTCTTGCTCCTTTTTCTCCTCACCCCTTCATCTCCCCCTTCCTCATCCCTCTCCTGTTCTTCTTCTACTTTTTCTCTTTCATCAGAGAGACTAACCTGAAGGTGAGACAGGCCCTGCCGGTGACGGGAGACTTGGGAGATGATATCGAAAAACTGGCAGACTTCAACGGTAAGACATGCGCCGCGGAGAGAGTTTTAATTGTGGTTTTGTTGTTCCGAGCTGCATCTGAAACCTGCTGCGTCATCTTTCTCTCCTTCAAGGCGAGGTACGCTGCGAACCCCCCAACAACCGCCTCGACCGCTTCACAGGAACGCTAACCTTCGCCGGTCAGAAATATTCGCTGGACAATGAGAAGATCCTGCTGCGAGGCTGCACCCTGAGGAACACTGAGTGGTGCTTTGGACTAGTACTGTTTGGAGGTGGGGAGGATGTTTCATGTTTCATTATTGAGGAACCAGTAAACTGTAAACCTTGTGACCTTAGTAAGAGAGAACATATGAAAGTCAGATATGAATCTTATCTCACTTCAAAATACACTAAGACAATTACGAATTATTTAGAGGATTAAGATGTAAGAGTAACTGAGGACTTACTTGTTTCTGTTCCCTTTTTGCAGGTCCAGAGACAAAGCTGATGCAGAACTGTGGGAAGACCACATTCAAGAGGACCAGTGTAGACCGCCTGATGAATGTCCTAGTCCTCTGTGTGAGCCTTCCAAGTTTTTCTGTTTCATGTGATCTCAAAAATAGTATTTTTTAATGAGATGTGTGAATAAGTTAGCTGCACATTTGTATTCATCAGTTGGGTAGCTACTGAAGCTTTGAAATCAATGCATAAAGCTGAATAAGGTCATTACACAAGAGGAACTTGTGACAAGATCTCTTAAAAATTTCAGTTCTCATTGTGTTAAATGTGCCCAGGAGCAACAAAGGAAAGAGAGCCACCTACAGAAATTTCAGTTTCAGTTAGAGTTACAGTTTCTGGGAGGTGCAGAGCAGTAACAGTAAAATTATGAACCTAAAATTATGAGCCTGCTTTATTTGCATTTGTATCCAGACAACGTAAATTATGTACTTCATGAACTCTCTGCAAACTTTTAAAAAATCTTGCACAGTTAGATGTTCCAATTTGTCCTTTTTTACCACATAAATGTGATGTACAGTCACATACATGACTGAAGAGTTTGACTTGATCTGCATTTTGTATTTGTCAGCTGATAATAATTGAAAGTACACTTGTTTGAAACATGTTCACGAAGATTTCTGAAACAGTATATTTACATTAGCTTAATTCTTTGTCTTCTTTGTTCAGATTTTTGGTTTCCTGGCCTTCATGTGCACCATCCTGGCCATAGGAAACTGCTTCTGGGAGCTGAACGAGGGCTCAGAGTTCACAGTCTTCCTGCCGAGGCAAGACGACAACGATGCTGGCTTCTCTGCCTTTCTCACTTTCTGGTCCTACGTCATTATCCTCAACACCGTGGTGCCCATCTCTCTCTATGTTAGGTTTGTGAAGATGATATTTATTTAATTAGATACAAAACTTGGGTGTAAGGCTTCAAATGATATCAAAAATAGAATAAAGTCAACAAAATGTATAAATAACAAGATCCGCCTTTTCTCAATTCCTGTATCCACCATCTCTCTGCAGCGTGGAGATCATTCGGTTGGGGAACAGCTTCTACATCGACTGGGACAGGAAGATGTACCACGCTCGCAGCGACACTCCTGCCGAGGCTCGTACCACCACGCTGAATGAAGAGCTTGGCCAAATCAAGTACATCTTCAGTGACAAAACGGGGACACTCACCCAGAATATCATGACCTTCAACAAGTGCTCCATCAACGGCAAATTGTACGGTAAGGTTCAAGATGTTTTCATGCACCTTTCCGACTGACTTGAATGTCTCCTGCAGTTAAGTTCAGGTTTCAGGTTCAGTAAATAACTGTAGAGACTTGATGGTTGTTTAAGATCTAAAAAAATAAAGAAGACAGTAAACATTTTACTCAATTAGCAAAAGAGACACTAAAAGCTGTTAGACTGTTTCTTAAGGTCTTATTTCTTCACTTTTGTTTCACATTGGCTGGTGTTTATGATGATTTTCATTATTCATTAATCTGTTGATTATTTCCTCTATTAATCAATTAGTTGTTCAGTCCATAAAATGCCAAAAAGTTGTGAAAAATGTTGATGACTGTTCCCCAAAGCCCAAGATGACATCCTCAAATGTCTCGTTTTGTCCACAAGCCAAAGTTATTCAGTTTACTGTCACAGAGGACTAAGGAAACCAGAAAATATTCACATTTGAGAAGCTGGAATAAGAGAATTTGGGCATTTTTTTCTTAAGAAATGACTCAAATCGATGAATCGATCATCAAAATGGTTGACGATTAATTTAATACTTAGCAACTAATCAACCAATCCCTCCAGCTCTATTTTAGACTGTACATACAGCACTTCTAAGTTTGATCTATTTTCTTCTTCTTTTCAGGGGATGTGTACGACTACACAGGCCAAAGAGTAGAAATTACTGAGGTGAGTCGGACTGTTGAGATGCAAATTCAAGTGTCATACCTAAACCACAAATGAGGTTGTTTGTCGTTTCACTGCATGGACGCCTTTTGGATCGATTCGCTGATATGATGTCCCCGTCAGTAGGACGAAATCACACCAACAAATATTTTATCCAAATACAGACAACTAAAACTATTTGGTTCAGGTTATGGGAAGATCATAGTTGAAAGAAACTCAGAAACTGTTGACTTTTCTCTGGCAATGAAGTCAGGATGTTTATATTCTTATCCACTCAGCCCGGCCTCTTACCCATTTACTGCTTTACTGCTTAACATACACACGGGTCATTTTAAGTATTGAACAAACAGTCTCTGGGATTTTAAGTATGTTGTTCATTTTGCTCCATTGCTTTCCTCTTAGATTACAACACTGGTCCTTTATTTTCTTTCACTCTATGAATTACTCCAACACCACAGATATTTAAACTAAAAACAGATACTGTCATGAATCATTGAGGAGCCATTGTAAATTTTTCTCATGTAATTAAGGTTTAAACTCATGTGGTCTAGACTTGATTTCACAATCAGATGACACAATAATGAAAAAGGGTTTCTGACATTCCTTGAAAAAAATCAGGCAGATCATTATGTTAATTACAAAATTTTGCCTTTTGAAGCGTATTTTGAACATCTTGGTCTTCCAACATTTTGGTGTTCATGGTGTTTGGTGTGCCAGGCTTCTGTTATGAAGATCTAATCAGACAGAGATCAGGGTCAGCTGACAAATGGCTTTATTTCACTTCCCTTGTCTTCTTCTCTTCCTCTCGCCAGAATACAGAGACGGTAGATTTCTCCTTCAACCCGCTGGCCGACCATCGCTTCGCATTCCACGACCACGCCCTGGTGGAGGCGGTGAAGCTGGAGAACCCCGAGGTCCACGCCTTCTTCAGACTGCTGGCCCTCTGCCACACCGTCATGGCCGAGGAGAAGAAAGAAGGTGAGAAGAGATGAAGTGCATCTGCGAGTGAAACATTGACTGTACAGAGATTAAGGTCAATCTCATGCCACTAAAAGCACAAGTTGATAGGTTGGTCAATAAGTTTTTATTGGTTTTGTTTGTGTAAAAGAGAATCTACAAACATCTACAAATAGAGAGTGACATGAAGGACAGAAAACAAGAGAAGGTTTTCACAACACAAACTAGACCCAGTAGAAGGATTTCTCGTTCTCCAGTGACAAAAAATATACCTCATTGCTCCTCCAGGTGAACTTTTCTACCAGGCCCAGTCTCCAGATGAGGGAGCATTGGTAACAGCAGCCAGAAACTTTGGATTTGTCTTCCGCTCGCGTACGCCGGACAGCGTTTCCATCATGGAAATGGGACAGCCACACAGCTACGAACTGTTGGCCATCCTGGATTTCAACAATGTCCGCAAGAGGATGTCCGTCATAGGTAAATAATCTACTAGAATTGTTGTGAAATGTTGTGAATAAAGATTCCTATTTAACGTGATTTCTCATAGAGACTGCAGTGACCTGAGTTTATTATACTGCTGAACCAAACTATGACCTTCTTCTTACTATTTTTGTTTTGACAAAACTGTATTTTTTGATCAGTTCGGAGTCCAGAGGGAAAGCTATGTCTCTACTGTAAAGGAGCAGACACCATCATCTATGAGAGGCTGCATCAGTCCTGCAGCAAGCTGATGGACGTCACCACTGAGCACCTTAACGTCAGTAATATTTCAGTGTGCATGCATGGAAGTGTGTGTTTCTCTAAGGAGAGAAACAGGACAATGTTATGTTTGAGATGCTTCTTACGCTGTTTTTCTGCTTTTGTGGTAGATGTTTGTCTGTGCGTGCCTGCCTTCTGCTTCTTTCATCATGTGTCAAGTGTGTTTGTGTTTGTTGACAGATGCATCCTAATGTGCATGAACCCCCGTCCAGCTGTGGACATAACATTGAATGTGGTCCACAGGGGGATCATCCAAAAACCTAATAAATAATTGATTTTCCTGGCTCGGAGCTTAACAAGCATGTTTCAAAACAAAGTTACAAACTGCTTCCAAGAGAAAAACAAGAAACAGAGGTTTGATCTAAAATGACCAAAATTAATCAAGAGTTTAATAAATACAGATGACGAAGAGATAACTTAATGCTGAAATGCAAGTTTAGAAAAGTATGTTTTGAGTAGAAGTAGAGATTTAGAGGTAGCAGGACAAACTTCAACAGGGAGTCTCTTCAAAATTGCTCCTTTAGTTTAAAAAGTTGAGAGCAGGGGACTGCAAGGAGAGTTTTGTTGCAGGTTTCTGAGGTAGATTTTGGATACAAAAGCTCAGACATTTATGCTGGAGCCATGGAGTGCTCTCTCAGTACTTCCTGACTTCCTTACATGTCTTTAACTCTCAGCCCCAAACCTATTAGTTCCTACTAAAATCATTTATATTCAAAAACAGGTTACAAATACATCATTTTGTTATTAAAAAATAGTGCATTTGTTGGTGACTGTTTTCAACTGTGGATTAATACATTTGGTGCTCTAGAGAGTATTTCTATCTCTGCTTTCTCTTCTTCTCTTGTGATTTTTTTTCTACTGCACCTGCTTTTAATTTTCCTTTTCTTTCTGTTCTCTCTTGTTTAGGTCTTGTTGCACAAAAGATAAACAGTCCATTTATCATCTGTTCTTCGCCTCCACTGTGCGTTTGCCTAGATCAGTTTGAATTTACACAGCAGAGTGCATTAGTTTAAGTCCTGTTATATATACAGATACCATCAGCTTGTATGTGTGTGTGTGTGTGTGTGTGTGTGTGTGTGTGTGTGTGTGTGTGTGTGTGTGTGTGTGTCAGTCCTTTCAGGATGCTTTTGTTATATCTACAGTATGTGTAAATGTAAATGTATGTGTTATGCCTGTACACATTATGTATGTGCATGTTGCTATGCAGGAGTTTGCAGGAGAGGGCCTGCGGACACTGGTCCTAGCCTATAAGGATCTGGATGAGGAGTATTTCAGTCAGTGGAAACAGAGGCACCATGAGGCCAGCACTGCACTGGATGACCGGGAGGACAAACTAGAACAACTGTACGAGGAGATTGAGAAAGATCTACTGGTAGGTAAAAATAACAAGGAGAAAAAAAAATCATATTTCAATAAAGCACAGACTGTAAGAAATTTGCAAGTCCCATGAGACACAGCATGTTGGTGATATATCTGAATGTGTGTGTCCAGTTGCTAGGGGCAACAGCCATAGAAGACAAGTTACAGGACGGAGTACCTCAGACTATTGAGCAGCTGTCCAAAGCCGACATCAAAATCTGGGTTTTAACAGGTGACAAGCAAGGTACGTTATCTCAATACAACCAGTCTGAGGACGTATTATCATTCTGACCTGTCATGTGCAGTAATTCAGTTTTATCTTTAGCAATAAATGTACTTTTTTCAGCATGTAGACATTCTAGTAACTCCAGTTAATTACATTATAATTATGTAGTTTAATTTCTCTCTTATGACTGAGATCTGGGAACACAGTGACGTCAATACAACAAAGTCAGACGGAGCAAAAACATGAGTGTCAGACAGGTTGTAACCAAGCCAACAGTTTAACAGCCAACCTTTTATTTACTTTTTTTTTTTAATTTAATCTTTATTTAATCAGGTAGTCTCACTAAGATTGAGACCTGAGAATAAGAAACATTCATCATCAGACAAGCAAAATCCCTTTAAATCGCTTTATTTTGAGATAAAACTACATGCATCTGAAATATTTGTAATTATGCAAATCCTAAGTATGGTAGGTCAGAGTTGAACCAGTACGTCATTCTGTAAACTGTGAGCAATGATTAACATTTGCCTTTGTTTCTATTACAAAGTTTGGCAAAATTATTTTCAAAACCTGTCTAATCGCTTGTGCCTGACTTCTTTTCTGTGAAGTCCAATTAACCAATTAACTTATTACCAATAGGAATGAAGATCAAAACTACAAAATGAGACCTAGACCTTTCCTTTTAAGTATTAGAAGTGCACAAAGAATTTAAACCAGATTTATGTCAGTTGAAGACTTTTGTCCTTCTCTCTACTTACATGACTTATGCACTTTATATCTGTGGCTGTTGTCTCACTAATTTTGATTATTTGTGCCACAGAAACTGCAGAAAACATCGGTTACTCATGTAACTTACTGCGGGAGGAGATGAATGAGGTCTTCGTCATCTCGGGCAACTCACCTGAAGACGTCAGACAGGAACTGAGGTCAGAGGAAGTTTTCAGAACTCATCAGACTAAACATTAGTAGTTCAGTAATAGTCTTTTTCACAAGTTGATAATTAAACATTTAATTATACCTGCACATATTTATTTTCTTGTGGAGCAGAAATGCACGAACCTCCATGAAACCAGATGCACTAGAGGATCTAGCGTTTCTGCAAGAGAGGACTCGGGGTAAAGGTGTGAAAGTGGTCAGAGACGAGGTGGTAAATGGAGAGTACGGCCTGGTTATCAACGGACACAGCCTGGTACGTCATAAGAAGTTTTTTTAATTACTACTCACGCTGTCTATATCCTTCGTGACTTGCTTATTACTTAAAATGAGGGTGGAAAAGTGATATTTTGACGTTGCATATCATAAAAACCTTAAAACATCATTAAAGATTACATAATATGGATGGAACATACCTTAATTTTTTGTGGAAACTAAATTCTTCTTAAAGTCCATCAGACTATCTAATAAAGACATAATTAGTTTGTTTTTATGACACATTTGGAGAATTTGGGACCTCTCTTTTGGGTGTATCTGTGATATAATTAGTTATTCAAGTGTCCAAGGGTGCAAGAGTATCCCTGCTTTTATTAAATCATGAAGGAATTATCAGTACCACCTTAAAATAAATGTCATTACCACCTGTCACTTCTAAGCTCATGTTGTGCCTGTTTATTACATCCTAATGGTATTTAAACAATATGGAAATCTAAGCCTCTGCGTAATTCCAGCCTTGCCTAATTTTTTAATCAATTTTCCCCCTCATGGTCCCTCAGGCATACGCCCTGGAGTGCAGCATGGAGCTGGAGTTCCTGAGGACGGCGTGTATGTGCAAGGCGGTGATCTGCTGCAGAGTCACCCCCCTGCAGAAGGCTCAGGTGGTGGAGTTGGTCAAGAAGTACAAGCAGGCAGTCACACTGGCCATAGGAGATGGAGCCAATGACGTCAGCATGATTAAAGGTACCATCAGAGAGATAAACTCCTGGGAAAAAAAAAAACATCTAGCAGCAAAAGGGCCAGATATTTTTCTTATTAGTTGTTAAAGACCAAAGGAGAGCTGAAAGGAGAGTGAATATAGTTGTCAGAGGGCCAGAAACACAACTCCAAATGACTGTTGCTCTGCTCTGTGTCTGCTGAATGTGTAAATACACAAGTAACAAAGCCACAATGTTACAACTAGAGCTGTACCTGACTCAGGATATTCACGGTTACTCAACTTAGAGGCATTTTAATTTGTCATGTGCTTGTGTTTCAGGCATCTTCTTATCTATACACATTTTTTGTATTTAACATTATTACTGATGTTTCTTTCTTCAATACAACTGACCTACAATTATGAGAAATATAATTCATGCCTCCACCCTGTTATAGTACAATCCAGCCTCCAAACTCAACTCCTATAACTCCTATAACAGCCTAACATCCCTCTCTGTTTCCATGACAGTTATGTTTTCAGGCCATTTTGAGACTAGACTCTGTAAAAGTTAACTGTGCTGTCACCCTGCGTTACTCTGTATACAATGACATAGCTAACAAAAAGGCAGTGACCAACAAAATGTGAATGGACTCAGAGGATTCTCATCTGATAATTCAAATCCTTGATGTCTAGGGGGCTGCAATAGTTACAACATCACAACAACTGCTTTTGTGCTTTATTTCTGCCCCCTAGTGGACAAAAATCAATTGATGCGCCTTTAAGTTGAATTAGGCCTACGGTTACCTGAAACCTACAACCAGAGAAGAGTGATTTTAACACTCTTGTAAAGACTTGAACTTCTATAAAATTTGTCATAATGCTCTCAGGAACTCAGGAATAAACGCTCACATCATTATATCATATGTGTGTTTGGATGAAGAGAAATACAAACCCCCTTTTCTTCTTCATCACTTCCTGTCTACCCAGTGGCCCACATAGGTGTGGGCATCTCAGGTCAGGAGGGCATGCAAGCAGTGCTGTCCAGCGACTACTCCTTCGCCCAGTTCCGCTTTCTGGAGCGCCTCCTGCTGGTGCACGGCCGCTGGTCCTACCTTCGCATGTGCAAGTTCCTGCGCTACTTCTTCTACAAGAACTTCACCTTTACCTTTGTCCACTTCTGGTACGCCTTCTTCTGCGGCTTCTCCGCCCAGGTGAGAGAGTAAAGAGATTGGGAGTGAGGGAGACAGGAGATGAAGGTGGATGAGGATGAGGAGAGAGAAAACAGAGGAGCTCATAAGACTATGGCAACATACAAGAGTATAACAAACACAGTCCTTCTATTAATTTACTGTACAGTCAATCTGTGGTCAGTCTATCATAGTCTGCATATTTTTACTGCTGTAATTGTTTTGTTTTTAGGTCCGTACCTTCTGAGCTGCATCCTATTTTGCTTTTCACATTGAGAAAATATACAGAACATTCATTAATAAAAGAGATTTTTCTCTATAAAAAATGTGAAAACAAAAAAATAATAATAAAGGAAAACAATGATCATATATGAAAAAGAAAAAAAAACTTCAAAGCAGCCGTATGAAGCTCCACAGAATGTAATAACCAGATAACAAAGATTAATTATCATAATGATTATGACATAATGATCATGTCTGATTTTACAAAACTGAGCTGAATTCGAGAATTAAGTTTAAAGAAGTTATTCAAAGATTCTCTTTTGTTTTCGACTTTGCTTTTCAGACGGTGTATGACGAGTGGTTCATAACACTCTACAATCTGGTGTATACAGCATTACCTGTGCTGGGAATGAGTCTGTTTGATCAGGTAACAGTTTTATCTGTGTTTGTGTACAGTTGTGTACTTTTTTGTGTATTTTTGTTAGAGACAGACAAGTAATAAGAGAGATACAAGACTGAGTGGAATAAACAAAAACTCACACAGACTTCACTCTTTGTCTCCCCCTGCTGGTCAGGATGTGAACGACAAGTGGAGTTTCCAGCACCCTCAGCTCTACATCCCGGGTCAACTCAACCAGTACTTCAGTAAGAGGGCCTTCTTCAAGTGTGCCCTCCACAGCGGTTACAGCTCCTTGGTGCTCTTCTTCATCCCCTACGCTGCCATGTATGACACAGTGAGGGACGACGGGAAGGATGCCGCCGACTACCAGTCCTTCGCCCTCCTCACCCAGACCTGCCTGCTTTTCGCAGTCAGCATGCAGGTATGGAGAACTAATCTTTCCATTAACACTGTCTCTGATATTTCCTGATGTTTCTCACCAGGCTTAGAATAACTAGAATTATAATTTTTCAAAACATGTTTCCTCTCTCTGTCTTTAGTTGGGGTTGGAGATGTCCTACTGGACGGCGGTTAACACGTTCTTCGTTTTGGGGAGCCTGGTCATGTACTTTGCTGTCACCTTCACCATGTACAGTAACGGCATGTTTCTCATGTTTCCGTCAGCTTTCCCTTTCATAGGTGAGTGGTGAGCTCTCGCCAAACAGACACGGCTTTGGGCTGGTGGCCACAGATCAGTGAATTAATTTTAAAGGATAGTTACACAATGTTTCAAGTCTGTCTTAAAACGACAGTCAGGTGGTGATATGAATACTGAGAGGTATTCCCCGCCATAATTATTCCTCCTGTTCATACTGGCTATTACAAGATCCCCTTCAAATGTGCTCTCAATGTAAGTGATGAGGGCTGAGTTAGTCATATCAAGTGGATATCTGCCACATTTACAGTCTTTTGAGCTTAAAATTCACTCTTTGTGTTTCCCTGTTGAGCTTCGGTAGAAGTATAGTAACAAAAAGAGGGACTTTGGCACTAAAAAGACTGTAACGTCGAAAGATATCTACTTGATTTGACTCATTTGGACGGCTGAAGCTTCATATTAGCTTCAGATAAACTTTTAAACAAACTTTTGCACAGAAGGAGGACTGTGGGTTTTGTTGCCCATCACTTACATTGTAAGTGCATCATGAAGGAATCTTTTAATCAGTGTGAACAGGAGGAATGATTACAGCAAGAAAACCTGTTTCAATGTCCATTTGGGCTCCTGACTGTTGTTTTAAGACAGACTTGAAAAACTGTGAACTCATCCTTTAAATAAATTCTATGTGCATTAGTAAGCGTCTACCTGCACGTACTCTTTTCTTTTTTTTATAAAGTTATTTGAGAGTGAGGCTGATAATATCATTTAAATGAGTGTGTTTATACTGCCTGACTTGGTGTGTTTGCACAGGAAAAATATCTGTAACAACCAAAACAAAATCACCAGACGATCTGAATTATTTTGCATAGCTTCATTTGCCGCCTCCTCGAATACACCGTCCCCTTTAGTTTGTCTTCAAGGTGATGCAATACTGCAGAGCTGATTACTGAACTTGAAAACCCAAATACCTAAAGCATTAGTTTAGAATAGTTTAGCTTGCTCATTCTTTGAAGAGATATTTTCTGAATTAAATAATAATTTTGCTAAATTTAGACTGTATTTACCATCTGCTTTGTGTTATATATATATATATATTGAAACTCAGGTATTGTGTAAGAACTAGCGATGAGTTATTTTAGTCCACCTGAATATAAGTTCTAATCAAACACATGAATTTAAATCTCTAAAGGTAAACGTCATGCCTATTTGCCTCCATAAACCTCTTACATCTGCCTCCACCTGAAGCAATGACTGGATTTGAATTTACTATTGTATTTGACAGCAGTTTGACAGCCACCGAATTCAAATTCATTTAAAGTCTTGAAACTCTTTGCGACATTTATTAACCAATGTAAATGAGTCGTAGGAACTGAAACAGCATCTTAGAAAGTCTCTCATCCTCCTCATCACGCTGTCACCATAGTGACAATAAGTAGGTTGTAGAGGAGGACATTATATTTACATTACTTTTGTTTAATCTTATTTTAAATTGTATTCCTATTCTTTTTTTATTATATTTCATTTGTATTTTAATGTTTTGTTTGCCACCTTTTACTTCATTTGTTTAAATGTTTTTAATATATTGTATATACAGCATATATACATATATAATTTGCTGTAAAGCATTGTGAGTAGCTTGTATGTATGAAATATGCTCTACAAGTTATTGTTATTATTACATTATTGGAGGTATGATGAAATACGAGTTTTTGGAAACAACAAATAGAATAAATATGATGTTGCCCCTGTGATGAGACAACTGTATTTAGCAATTAAGGTTTGATAGTTAGGAGTGCATAAATGTTTAGATGATCATCACAAGTGTACAGGTACAAACTTTTATACCGCATGCGTGTCTTTATTCAGGCACAGCGCGGAACTCTCTGAACCAGCCGAATGTTTGGCTCACGATCTTCCTCTCGTCCTTCCTGTGTGTCCTTCCTGTGGTCACCTATCGCTTCCTGTTGATTCAGCTCTATCCCACCATCAACGACAAGGTACAGATGGAACTATTCTTCTCTTACCACCTTTACTCTGAATGCTTGAAGACATCCTGCTGCACTTGTTGTATAAGAACTGGTCAGGAAAAAAAACTCACAGCTCCATTTTGGATTTGTCAAATTCAAAATAGAGCTTTTTGTGTGTTTTTTTCCACCTAAACCACCCAGTTCTTCTGTTTGACTTCAAGAAAAATCTGACAGCAGTAGAGCAGATGTGGAGTAAAGTCAGCTTCTGTAGTTGCTTCTTTTAGACCCAACAATTACCAAATGTTTCCCAAAATGTGGCAGCAAGTTTTTGGATACATATGTCTCTATCCAACATTTTGACTTTGCCACCATTTTCCAAACTTTCCAGGTGATGTTTAAGGTGAGACAGGCCAAAGCAAAAATTCCGCCTCCATCCCGGCCCCTCCGCATCCGCCGCACCAGCACCCGAAGATCAGGTTACGCGTTTTCGCACGCGCAGGGCTACGGGGACCTGGTAACATCAGGCCGATTCCTGCGGCGTCCCGCTGTGTCACGTTCTTCAGGTTTCACGGGTCGCACCACCACAGGCTTCAGTCCTATGGGACGATCAGCTGGATACAGCCCGACGGGACGCCCCCAGAATGTCAAGGTGCAGGATGTGGTGGTGACCTCGCTGCAGATGTACAGAACTATCAAAGATCCTGCCCTCTGACAAACAGCAGGTTAATTTAGGACAGCGTCAGGAGGACTAGTGGAGAAGATCTGGGAGCAGGAATGACATACCAACTGGAGAGCTAAGAGTCACTGGACTCAAAGGTGTTTAAAGCTCCCATTTGTATGTCTTTGCTCAGACTTTCCAGAGAATTTCCTGTCAAAGATTTTTCATGGTCAGTTTCTTACACATACATGACTTTTCCTCCAAGCATTCTTTACCAAAGGGAACTACCACATAATGTGTAGCCCCTTCTGGTGTGTGTATGGATTACTCTCCATAATCATGAATGTTAATGTAAAACATGTAAAACATGACAGATGGGCAAAGAAAATGAAATCTTCCTAACCCCAGAAACAGTGACAGGGTCAGTCGTTTTCAGATATAAAGGGAAACACGTTCGTGTCAAGAGGAGGACAGAGTGTCATCATGTTTACAGACGGCCCAGACTTTCTTCACGCTGGGGGTCAAGATGCACAGCAGGAACATGTACAGAGGATATAACCAGCAAAGCCATGTTCCAGAAAAAATATTTTAGTTTTGTACCTTTAGTGTCTTTTTAAAACATTGTATTTTCCTATCTTGAAAGCTGTATAAGCAGTTAGCACTTTGGCAGTGTCATGTAGCCGTGAGAAATAATCAAGTATGAAAGAATTATAAATGTGTCGTCAGTAAACTGCTCTCACAAAATATTCTTCTTCTCAATGGCACTTAAAAGACGGGGTTATTCAAATTACAATCTTCAGTACCACTGTTTAATTAGACATGTTTAACACTTCAAGGGTTTATAAATTGTAGTAATGGTAATAGGTTTTTTATATGTATTACAGAAATAAAATTATGAGGGGGGGGGGCATTTTGGACTGCCAGGTTGTGAAAGCTCCCTTTTGTGGATGTATATCCTCTTCTAGCAAAACTTTGCTCTGTCTTTTTTGATAGCTCTTCATTGCGTATTGACAAGTTATTATAATCTATATAAACCTATAATCCTTTATTCATTACAGCAGACTTGATGGCTTCTTAGAAAGTGAGTTTTTGTTTTTCACACCAGGCTTACAGATATAATTAACAGTAATTAATAAAAGATGTCGTGCATTACATTAATCCATCACGTAGGCAATTAAATAACCTGTTCTTAACTGCACTGCTACTAATAATATTAAAACTATTTATTATAAGAACTGCAAGTGACCAGCATGTCTAAAGGGTTAGTTTTCCTGTATGATAAATTAAAGTTCTAGGAGCAAGTTATGCTGGAGGAGGATATACATTATCTATCTATACTCATTGAATGGATCCTAATTGGGTGCACTGGGTGGAAGGTGGGGTGCACCCTGGACAGGTTGTCAGTCTATCACAGGGCTGACACTTATCTTATACACAGATGACTGTTCATACATATAGGCAATGTAGTCGCCAGTTAACCCGACCTGCATGTCTTTGGACTTTGGAAAGAAACCAGACAAAGGAATTTCTCACAACCTGGCAAATCCAAAAGTTTATCTTTCTATTGGCTTATTTCTGATCTGTCTATTAATTGACATTGATTGAGTCATAAGTAATGAATAATAAACATTTTATAAAGTATGCCTTTTCACAGAGTAGTACCAAATCTTCTACAGTGCAGCTTTATAGAATCAAGAAACGTTTAAAATGTGTTAAGGTCTAGGGTTTACATTTTCTAATTATCACAACTGAGAGTCTAAAGGCCCCGTTCAAGCCTCCTGTATTAAACTGTACGTGCATGTATTCAGATCATGTCCAGATCCAGTTCAGATTTATTGTATTTCAATACGGGAACCAGACAAAGACTGTCAAACTGTCCTAAGGGACCACTTCAGACCAGATTTAGCATCCCCGCTGATGTTTGATTTTGTCTGTGATTACTGGGAAACCAACAAAAGAGAAAAAGCGAGGTGAACTGTGCTAGCTTGGTAGTGACTAATCTTGAATCCAAGTTGTTGGGCACAGGATAATCAACCATATCTACCCGTGTCTGGGAGATTCATCGTACTGTACACACGCTACAAAACTGACTGGAAGATCCTTTACTGCTGTGTGTCACATTGTCCCTGAACAGCTTTTATCGTGGCTTGAGCGATCTGATCGCCGTTCATCCTCTTTAGTTCTGTTTTTGGTGCATTTGCACTTGCTTTCAGAGCTGACCACTTGTGATTAAATCACACAGGACACATTTTAGTGCCTCCTATGAACAGGGCCTAAAAACACTGCTTAGACAATTTTTATGGACTCTTAATTGCCTTGATTAAATCATAATGATTCATACCTTATTTTATATCAGTTAATCAGATATTACATCACACCAAGCTTAGTAAAAATTTCATGTATTTGCTCTCTCAACAGGCTTGTTAGTGTATATCTGACAGCTTGATGGTAAGCAGTATTTCTAATCAAGAATGTAAAATGCTTTATATGTTAGCTGTTACCTGACTTGCCTTTGACATCTTTCTGTGTGACTGTTGTATCAGCTTTCTGAAAATATGATTTTTAAAAACACAGAAGTCGCCTTAATGTTAAAAGAGAAGGAAATCTGTACAATTTCTAACCTAGTTAAGGACTAGCATTGTTTTTTTAGGTTATGAAACATACACAACGTGTTCTTTTATACATTATAAAATTTCATGTCAGTTGATCCTGTATGGTTTCTGCAGGTCTGGGATCAGTCTTTAATTTATTATTTGGTGTGTGAAAGTTTTAAGGTTTTATTCAATTGTCAGTTTTTCATCGACAGCTGACTTTAAACCAGTAAGAAGGGTGACGGATGGTTTGACTTCATTATGTTTAGATCTGAACATCTGTTACAACAACGTTATTCAGACAGTTGTTACCCAGAATTGAATGTACCGAGTGTCGATGTTGAACCAAAGATTTTTGATGATTTAGTGTGTCGTAGTTTACTCTGTAGTAAAACTGTTGAAACAGAATCTGATGCTGGATATTTTGTGGTGAAGCTGCTTTACACCACTGACAACACAAAGACACATTTACTGTTTACTGTGATGTGTTCTGTATAGAAATAAAATGCTCAAATATGTCAGAAGAAACATTCACTACATGCTCAACTGTAAGTGGCCCCGTTACAGTTTATTTTCTAAATCTGTATCATCCATGGCTGTATTTAAAGTTTAATATTCCTTTTCCAGAACAAAATGCAGCCATAACGATAACTTTTGATATGTATCAATATATTGTTCTCATTATATCTCCAGCCCTGAAGACATAAGGGATTTAGCAAACTTCTTGATGACCAATTGTTAAACATGACAAAAAAAAATCTAGGGATTTTTAGCACTGCTCACTCTGATAACCATTTTGTATAATTTTCTACTTTACAAAGTTTTTACTGCAATAAAAAGATATAAACGATGAACATGACATGTCTTTTTTTTAACGCAGTTTTATTTCTTTCCATGAAGAATGTGCAATTTGCTAGATCTTAAAGCATTTGGAGTTCATCTGTTATTGTACACAGCTGAACGTAATTCTATTTTATCTGGTAATGAGAAAACAAAAATGTGATTATAGTTAATACGTCATGAAAGGCTCCTCCGAAGTTTGACAAAGCTGAGGGTTTTCATCATATAAGGAGGTTCAGTTACATATTTTATGTTTTGATAATGCTTCAAAGGTGCAGCAGATCTAAAATTTCCACTTTTTCCCCCAAAAAATGCTCAGTTGGAAAGATATCTGTTCATTATCGCAGCCTGTGTTCATTTCAGTTAAGCAACAAACTGCTCAAGCAGACTTAAAACCAATTATCTATATAAAAATCTATGCCAGTAGAAGTAGAAGTTGATCATTTAATATGTACTTAGATTAAAACATTTTGAGCCATTAGTGATTTAATAGCAGACATTGCTAGATGTGATATCTCCTGTACAAATGACAGAAGATTAAATAGTTGCATGTTAATGTTGCATGTATTTTTATATATATTATAGTATATAGTGTGCAATATATACAGTAGGTGTAATAATGTTCATAAGCATAATCTTTGTCTAATAAAACCAGGAGATCAGGCTGAAGAATGTGATTCTGTTGTCAGATAAATGCTGTTTTATGTGTGCAGCTCTTCACCAGCAGATGGAGGTATAATCCTTCCACCGCAGCAGGAGTGTCCCTTACAAACTACACAACACCACCCTGATGTTTCCAATTAAGACGTAATACTGAAAGAATCTTATTGTACTGCAACACAACAACTGCGGAGGACAGAGATTTATTATGGCGACATACTCAAACAGTACAAACAGTACATGGTTCCATTTATTATTTACATACATAAGCTGCAATATGTGAAGCTTGTAATATAATATGATTTATGAGACTGTGCTGCACTGATCATTATGTTGACAGGCTGGTGCAAAGTGGGCATTTATGAGGCCCCAGCTGAACATGAGGGTCATATATTGCTTGAAAGCTCTGAGTAGAAGGAGCAGGTTTATAACCATAAAGAAAATGGAAATGAAAAGAAGTTCAGTGCATAAAATGTATTTCTCCATGTTGTTGTTGGACTGTGCTTTCTAGAATAGGCCCAATACACTATGACTCTGCCAAATGAATGCAGTGAGGCAATAAAAAGCCACTTGAGTCCAAAATTTAATGATAAAATACATGAGAATGAAGCTACATGGAACATAAAAGTGAAATGTTTGCACTAAAATTTTGTATGAATTCAATAGAGGGTAAGTATTTATGCAAAGCTTTCATATTAATCTTTAATCGTCTGTTCTTCTAATGTTCGCATTTTGAATCCCTGCAGTGCTTCTTGGTCTGGCAAAAGTAATGTTGACCTCATGTTGTTTCGGGGCTGCTCCATCAGTGATGGAGGCAGAAATAGGCAGATAAAGGACATTTTTCAAGTCCTCCTGAAAACAATACTGACATGATGGCCATATGTGCATTGAAAGCACTGGCTTCCAAGTGAAGTGATATTCCTCCTTTCACCTCCATCTTGCATATTTTCACACTACATATTCATTCTTTGCACAACGGCACAAACGCATATGTATAAAATCATTCACTAGATGTACAGAACTCAGCTTCTTTGTATCTCTCTCATGTACAGTAATAAAAACCATCTGGCCCTCTGTTTGTAAGCAAAGTGTGTAATGGCAGAAATCATTTCATTTGCCACCTCTTCAGCTGGTACATGTCAGTTTTGCTGCTTTCTTCACTAAGTGCACAATTATGTGGCTCAGCTGCTCCACTAAAGAGGACCGACAAATTATTCCAGCTTTAAAAGCGCACTGAATCTCCACATCAACAGCCCCTCCAGAGCTGAGTATGTTTACTCCCCTACACTAATATTAGAATTAAAACTGTTATGTTATTTTCTCTAGAAAGAAGCTCCCACTTATCTTTATTTTTTTTCCCTGTTAGGGTGTGTGTCAACAGTTTTTATAAACTTATTAATTGTGAAAGTCTTTAAACAAGCAAAAATGCTAACTTGTCTTTTCCAGCTGTAAATGTGAGAACTTGCAGCTTTTTTCAATTTAATATTTGAATTTGAATTTTGAATTTTTATTTTATTCGATAGGGACGATGCCATTTAACATAGTTCCAATACAGAGCATGAAACTGATGTGTTGCACAGAGAGTTGGGCTTTACATGTACAGTGTAATTAAAATATACAGCTTTCATTATCATAAAACCACAGTATACTACATATATGGAGGTACAATAAAATACACATACAAATACATTGATCGGGAGCACTTTGTGTATATCAGTAGCTCAGCTTTATCTCTGGGGAACACCCCCAACTCCAGGAGTGATGTCCTAATTAGGAAATGTGCGTCATGTAGCAGGTGGATGTGACTCCCCTCGTTGAAACCTGCTGTTAGACGCAACAGCAGAGCAGAGGAGAGAGACTGAGATAGCGATGTAACTGACCTGCGCACTGGTATTTGACATGTTTTTGTTTTGTTTTTTCCTGAAAACAAGTCATTTTTAAAATATTTGTATGAAACAAATATTCATAAAAAAAAAACGAAACACTATTTGTGCTTTGCTGAATAACGTATTTGTATTTGGGCACACCCCTACTTTACAGATTAAGATTTTGCATTCAAAACATATGATGAACTTCTAAAATATGCCACATTATTATAAATTTAACTACCCAACAGTATATAAAATACTTAATATTAACTCCATCTTGATTACTTGAACTACAGCCTCTCTTTAAGGAATTTGACATCCTGCCCTCTGGTCAGATATACAGGTTTCCAAAATATGCATGCAACAGGTTCAAGTTTTCATGTATCAAATGGGCAGTAAGTGCATTTAATTCTAATACTTTATAAACTGCCTCATACAGCTTAGTACTTAATTTGCCTTATCTCTATTCCTCTTGCTGCTGTTTTTACTTGCTTTTAACATATATCCTTATTATCTAAATTGTGTGTAGTACTGGCACTTTTAATGTCAGATGGTCTTGTGTTTTTATTGTGTTTATATTTTCATGATTTGCGTCTTTATGTTGCCTTTCTGCAAATATAATTTCCTATTGTGGGACAACAAAGATCTGTAGTGAACTGAAATGAATAGCAGTAAATGCTACTTACACATTAATGTGTCTGTAATAATATCCCAATAATATAATATAGTGCAACACTCACAGGGGACATTTTTTTCTGAAATATGAGTACTTTTACTATATATATTGCATTGTATACATTACATTGTATATATTGTATTGCATAAATATTGCCAATAATACTTTTAGTTAAGTGATATTTTCAGTGCAGGACTTTGGCCTGTGATTAAGTATTTTTGATGTGAATACTTCCTAAACCACTGGTCGTCACACTGGGCTCTGAGAACTTGTGAGATGCATTTTTTCATTGTTTTCTGATATTTTATATACTACAGAATCACAGAAATAATAGACATAATCAAAATATTCTAAAATATACTGTAATTAGGATTTTAAAGAATTTTTCCTGCTCTTAACGGGTCTCATATTTTTACAGTGTGAAGGGGACCAGACCAGATCAACACTTCACCTTGACTGAGCATGTACAATACAAATCAAAGTCATAATGAGCACTAGAGAGTGAAAGGTCGACAGGGGCCCCTCCTGCTCCAATTTGTAAAGTTTGTTTCTCAGTAACTCATCCAGGGTGTAACCTGCCTCTTTCCCAGTGCATGCTGGGAAAGGCTCCAGCCCCCTGAACTGGATAATTATATTATTATGAATATTATTATTAATTATACCCACTAAATATTGTCTCTGAGAGGAGAAAACACTTTTTCACACTTTGTGTTGTAAATGAGCTTCCAGAGGATGTAGTACGGGCTCTTTAAATAATAGACTGGATAGTCTGCATAGTCTGGTCAACAAATGATATTTTATATAATAATAAAGTTGATTTGTGAGTATTTGTGGAATTATTATTATAAGTATTGTTTTGTCGTGTGGTTTGTTTGTTTTGAGAGTCTGGTGTAGAGGATTTGTATCCCGTACCAGAAAATTTTCAGTACATTTCAATAAACAAAACAAATAGCTAAGCCACTTTTTTCCCCACATTTTAATGATTCAAATAGTCTATCAAATTGTTACACCCTCTGTTAAACTGTGATTAAAATAAAAGTGAAAGCTTTGCTGCCCTCCTGCGACCGAAGCAGCTCCTCCAACTGACATACACAAGTGTTGCCTTTAAGTCCAGTAAAAACCCGGTAATTACAGTTTTATTCTTGAAAAATACAATTTCACTAACATTTCTATCGCCAAAAATCATTACATGGAAATAACCCCGTGTTTATTTTTTGCGTAGAAAACTAATGTCAGAATTTTAAAATGTATGGTTGCCAGATATTAACGTTTTGTTGTATACGTTAACCCGAGCGGCTCTAACTAATGTTCTACAATTTCCCATAGAACTTGAACGCGGCGCCAGGACCAGACTGCCTTACATTGTTAACGTTGATTTCTCTCTTTCAAGCCAGCATTTTGTCTTCCGTGAGCCAAACCTGGGTCACAGGCTCCCACAAAAACGCATGAAATCTCGGCTACATTTGGCTGCAGGGACACACACCGGCATACTGTAAGATACTTTGCAGTGTATTCGTACTATTTCACTCAATTTTAGACCGCGGTGGAGCCAATAACGGTCGGTTAAGCATAACGTACGTTACAAGCTAATGTTAATGTGAATATTTCAGACTGCAGAGGAATATTCAAGGGGCGAGTCGTGGTTTAAATTTAAGAAAAGCTTAATAGGTTTGGCTTTCAAATTATGTTTTTTATGGTTGTGACATTTCCGGTGCACGGTTAAAACTGGGTTAAACACCTGTCCGGCTTCTCTTGAGTCATTATTTAAAGAAGATATGGCTAGCGTTATGACTTTACTCAGCAGTCATTTTTCCTTGCTGGACTAAAAAAAAAAAAAAGGAGGAGTAGCTGCTGCTGCTGCCAAACCGTGTTTCCCATGGCTACACCAAGCTTTCATGAAGGGTTTATTTGCATTCCTAACCAGCCCTTGGTGACATAGTTATGCTTATGTTATCTTGAACACTGGCAGCTGCTGTTATTGCCCAATAATTCAAAGAGGAAAGATCAGCTCCAGGAGTCGTGACGTCGCCCTGGAGGTGCAGGTTCACTGCTCAGTTAGTCAGTTTGGTTTCCTTTTGTTGACTGAACGCCCACCTTTTTCCCAACAACTCACGCCAGGATACATAGCCGAGATCTAATGGTTGTGTTTTTTTTCTCTCTCTCTCTACTGTTTTTTTTTTCCACTCGGTTTTGAAGCCCTAACATGAGGAGGATTGTTGGCCGTAACCCTGCCCAGACCGGAGGCTGCTGGTAGGGATGGTGCCGCTGTGAAGAGCCGGTGTGCCGTTACGGAGGACAAGCCTGTGGTCGGTGGGGGGGGGAAACAGGAGGAAGAGTGCCTGGACAACATGACTGTTTTCAACCAGGAAAATGTTGAGGAATTTTATGAAATTGGAGACGAACTGGGGAGGTAAGTTTCACATGGTGTTTATGCTTATTTCTAATGCGTATGAACTTCCCCTTTCTCATGGATGTGACAGGGAGGGTGGAAGGAAAGGCTGCACATACAGCATTATAACTCATCTGTTTGTGCTCATATAGCTGGCTTTAAATGTGTGTTTTCATGCCACGCTGTACCCACAACACTGCATACTAATGGGTTTAGTCCATACAGGCAAACACTAATGCATAAGCTCACCCATGCTTTCATACATACATAGCCTACTATGCCTGTAAGTAGTGTCCAGGACATGCATCCCCCCACTGTGTGAGTGCGTCTCTGATTAATGCAGTCCATAATGCATCCTTGTCAGTGATGAAGAGGTGAGCATTTGTTACTGAAGCTGCCTGTTCCTGGAGATTTATCGCAGGACGGTATCATAGTGCATCTTTACCGGGAGAGGATTTACATCGCAGCTTGGCATGTGTCCACTTTATCAAATCTCTGTTTGGACAAAGGTGTATGCTGACAATGGGAGAAGAGGAGTTGAATATAGATTAAATAATTTGAGATTCATGGACCGCAGGTGGGGGGTTTTTTCCCCCCACTTCTTTGGATTCTGCAGAAAAGCTTCTTTAATGACAAAGCAGAGTGGTCGCATACAGGCTGAAGAGTGAGAAGGCTATCCTTGATTTGCTGTGCTGTCCTGCTGAATATGAAACCAGTGTTAAAACTGGTTTGTTTTCAGTTGAATGTTTGTTGCATTGATTAAAAGCTACATCATGCTCAGAGCTGCAACGATTAATCAATTAGTTGATCGACAGAAAATTAATCGCCAACTATTTTGGTAAGCTATTTTGAATCAGTTTTGAGTAATTTAAGAAAAAATGTTAAAATTCTCTGGTTCCAGCTTCTTAAATTTAGTATTTTCTGGCTTATTTAGTCCTCTATGATAGTAAACTGAATATTGTTGAGTTGTGGACTGTTTGACAAGACATTTTAGGTTGCAACTTGGGCTTTGGGATCAACATTTTTCTCCATTTTCTGACATTTTATGGACCAAAAAACTAATCGATTAATCAAGAAAATAATCAACAGATTAATCAAAAATGAGAATAATCGTTAGTTGCAGCTCTAATCATAGTAAAGGTAGAAATAACACAAGCATGGATGCATTTACCCCCACTAGTGGGTCGCAGACGCCCGCTCAGATATCTGTCAGAAACAGGGAAATGGATCTCTGTGAGTTTCTGGTTTATCAAAGTGACACATGTACCTTGTGTTGGTAATAATCAACCAATTGTTTTCTGCTCTCTAAGGCCTATCAGGCGACACCGCTTCCCCCTTTTTTTAGAGCTCACCTTCCCTCGCTGTGGGGGAGAGCTGAAGTTGCTGTCGCTGCTTCGCTATGCTACTTTGGTAATGGAGACGATTGAGGAGCTTTGTCTAATGGGATTGAATTTCTGGCTGGAGGTAAAGACGCGGCTATGTGAGCGTGATAGTCTCATTTTGGTCGTCACTCCAGCACCGGGGATCCATTATTCATTGTGGTTTTTGATTAAGATAGTAGAGATTTTAAATGGGGTTTTCTGTCATCATAATGTGATAATCATAAACTTTCCAACATTTGAAAATATGGTAAACATGTCAGTCTTGTGAAGCAGGCTTCCAAGCAAGTTTTGACGGTGCTCCAAACAGTCTTGATAGAGTATTGCACATATCATTTTGGGGGGGATTTCATTTCTTTATGAAACATAAGCATTGTATATGGCTTGGAGGGAGCTTAAGGCTACATGCATAATAGGGATAAAAGGATTTTTTTTATTATTTTGATAACAGATTAATCATGTCAGTCATTTTTCAAGCAAAAACTTCAAATATTCTCTGGTTCCAGCTGGTCAAATGTGAGGATTTGCAGCATTTCTCTGTTTTATGTCATCATAAATTGAATATCTGTCGTCTTTCTGACTGTTAGTTGAATAACACAAGACATTTGAAGACATCACGTTTGACTCTGGGAAATTGTAACAGGCATTTCTCAATGTTTTCTGACATTTTAGATAAAACAAACATACTTAAGGTCATTGCTTTTGTCACAGCCTCATTTACAAAAAAATTTTCCTCTAAATGTTTTTCATTGGCTTCGTCTCGGGTGAACTTTGGATTAAACAAAGTTAGCTTGTGTTGATAACAAGTGACTTTCTCTATTCATCGGCTAAATTACAGCAGCATGACCTGCACTATAATGCCTTGCACGCTTAAAAGACAGAGAGGCTTTTGATCTGACTGTACACCAGGCCTGACTCTGGCCGGAATTGGATTGAGGCCTGTTTGGTTTGGCAAAATAGGAAAAATGAGAAATCACCCAAGCAGCGACTTTATCCTTTCACTGACACCGATGCCGCCTGCTTTGGCGTGCACGCATGATCGAACCGAAGCCCGGTGAAACCGAGCATCTAGTCATCATTACTGTATGTTCACGATGAGTGTGCAAGCAGTATAATGAGGAGGAGAGTGAGGAAGTAATATGCAGGGTTCGGTAGATACAGTAGGAGGAGATGTGAAGGGTGCAGGAGGCTCTCAAGTGTTCACATTATCCAAAATGATTGATTCATCCGACCGTAATTTAACTGGCTTATGACTTGGATCTGGTTTCTCAGGCTCGACAGTGCTTTGTGTACATGTGGGGGGGAACTAGCAACATTTTTACCAGCCCTGTAGATTTACAGAAGGAAACTCGGAGAACTGGAATTATCAGAGGTGCAAAACGAACCGCCATTCAGAGAAATGCCGGTGTCACAACAGGTTAGCCGTTGAGCCTCCTGGCGAGGCATCAAGTTGTTACTTGTGGAGCCGAATTGTAAAAAGTGTGATAATCCCAGGCAAATGCATCAGTGGTCAAATGCTCCCTTTTGAACCGTGTCCAAAAAAAAAATGGCCGTTAAGTCTGTATCTCGGCCGTGTTTCAAAGTGCTCCTGATAGAAAGTGCAGCTGCCGGTGTCCTCCGAAGCCTTTTCCGCTAATAAGGGAAGCTCTGACCGCATCTGCACTCAGCTGATCTCTAATTGCCTCGCAGATTGCCTGAAAAATTGTCACTTTCTGCCTGCGGTCAGCGTGGAATCACTGAAGACATTATAGCTGCCGGCATCTAAAAGGATCTCCTGTTTGATACCTCCTGGTGCTGTGGTGTGTGTGACTATCATGACTGCAGTGATAAAAACACTATTAAGGCATAAGGTCTCTGTAGCTGGTGGTTCAGGAATAATGACATATTGAGGGGTAGGCTTTTTATATAATCATTAGTTGCATCCCTTATATATTCACATATAACCAATTTCATGCCAAAAAAACCAAGTGTTCAGTGTTTACCACAGAATCTTATTGTCATGATAAAACCATAAATTATGATTAAACCATAATTTGCAAACTAAAACCCACACTAATTAAATTCTAATGTAACCAGCTCCTGTTGTCTGGGGGATTGGGGAAATCTGGGACACTGTGCAGCCTTCACAATTAAGTTAATTTTTTAAAAAGCATCATGAAACGGATGAATAGAGCGTACACAACCTGTATACCGTAACGTGTCGGAGATACAATTTGCTGTGACCGTCAGAAGCGTATATGGCCGGTGACGTCCATCCATCGGTGGTCAGAGAGAGCGTCTTGCACCGTGTCAGACGAGCTGATAGAGTTGATGTTGCTCCACTTGTTTGAAGTCTCCGCTGCCTCACCGCTGTGGTAAACTAGCTGGTGAGTCCTCTGATTAATTGGAGTTGTAGAGTAAAAAGTTGGCAAACAGCCTTATGTTTGTCGGTAATTTTGCCATCTACGGTGCAGAACCCAAAATACTTCCACACACTGCCTCTCAGATGCTTCTGTGTCATGATTATTCGATTAGCACAGCTTTGCTCGCTGCTGTCCTTCTCCGTTTTCATTTATTAGCTTAAGTTTACTGGTAGGTCAGAGAGCGATCAGGTCAAGCTGATGTGACTTTGTGAATTTTAATCTCTGCTGGATCAGATGGCAAACTACGCTTATAGACTGTAAATATTGAATTCAAACAGGTCATTACAGTTTGAATATTTAATTTTTCCCCACATTTGAATAAGACTTCAGATTTCAAATAAAAAGTGATAGTCCTAATAGAGCGTGTAAAGAAAATAAAAGTCTAACTGAAGGTTTTAGAGTATTTTTCCATGGCTGTCACGGCTGAAGAGGAACCCCCATCACGTCAGCAGCAGACGACACTGACTGGCTGATATCTGATCTTTCATACGTGGACAGTATCAGTCTAGGATATCAGCAGGCTTTTATGTTGGTCTAACAGTCGCATGCAGTCATTTAGGATCCCTCAGCCGTGTTTTTATTTAGCGAAACAGAGCAGCATCCAAGAAGACTGGTGGAGCAGAATTACTGGTGGGTCATGTGAGTTGAATTCAGAGTGTTTTTCTTGTTTTGTTTTCTTCAGTTTCATTTCTTCGGAGACCCACTGACTCAGCCACTTTTCGGCTGACTTGGAGAGAGGAAGAAGAACTAAGACATTAGCTGACTGTGGAATGCATTTGGTGTGTGTGTGTGTGCCCTTCATCTGGTCCACAGGGCAGTTTTAGACTTTGCATATTCTGCCTCTATCATTAGTCTGCATTAATCTGACCGCTGTGCGGCTCTCCACCAACTGGCGCTCCTTTTGTGTCTATGGTGTATGTGTGTGTCTGGGCGTGTGACTGCCATTCGTAGAGGAGGAGGGGAGGGTATAAGGATTCTGAAATGCAAATGAACTTAAAATGCATAAAACTGGGACAGCGTTTGGGTTATTCCTCTGCAAAAATCACCTCAAAGACAAAGTTCTATGAATACAAATTAGGATTACACGCAAGACATCCTCATCGGTTCCTGTATTAAATGGCCCTATAATTTAGAATCTCTTTCTCTTCCTCAAGAAACAGCTAATCTTTATGTAGATTATTAAAAATACATCTACAGAATGTTCAATACAGCAAACTGACATTTTTAACACACCAACACCAGCTAATGCCTTGCATACACTCCATGCAGACTGTACCCCAGCTACTGACCTAGATTTACCCCCCCCCCTCTACCCTTGGTTGCATTATTGGGTGGAGGGGCTGTCTGGGTAGCAGGAGTGGCCTTGATGAGGCCTGCCACTCACCCGCACCAACCTCCCCACCCCCCTTCGACCCCTAGGAGCGGCAGCGCTGGTGGATAAATGCAACCATACCAGTTTTTAACAACAACACTGATCTCAGGGATTTGCCTTTTGAGTAAATTCTGGTACAGCGTTTATGTTACGTATTGATAGACACGGGAAAGAAGAAAATGCAGATACAGGACTGAATTATTTGTGCTAGTTCTTATTGATCCCATGTTTAATTCAACGGTTGTCATTTCTTACACTTCTTACATTCTCATAAGTCGATGCTTATTTCGGTAAGAGCTACTGCAATAGTGATTCATTCTGTACTTCTTCTGTATTAGGTTACTGTCAGGCAAAATCCAGTGGCTCACAAAAGGTGATGAACTTCAAAGGTCACATATTATACTTCTTTTCAACAAGTTAATATAGGTCTCTGAGGTCCCCAGAACATGTCTTTGAAGTTTTTTGCTGAAAATACCACTGAGATTATACTTTTTTTTTTCTCACATAAGTTTTTATTGAGTTTTCACAAAGATTTAAACAGAACAGCACATCAACATTAACACAAGGAATAATACAATAAGATACATAAACAAATAAAAAGTATAAAAATAACAATGGAATGGAAATATTTCAATATGCATGCAAATGTATTTTATTTTATTATTTTAATTCAGTCAGTGTCATGTCTCATATAAATCTTCCATTTTTTTCCAGTCCTTTTTTAAATCTATTCTCTTTGACTCTCAAAAGGTATATGGACTTTTCCATAATAAAAATGTCTTCCAGCCAGTGTTCCTGATTTGGAGTCAACGTCTGGTAACGGCTTTCTTTCTTGCTGCAAGTTAAACTTCAGCCAAGTAGAGAGATCTTCCTCTCATCACAGCATAATCAGTGTTCCCATCGAGATACATCACAGGACAGGTATTTGGGATGTCATATCCCAAAATATTTTTAACAACAACATTAACATTTGCCCAATACAGCGTTATCTTTGTACAATTCCAGAAAATATGCGAACGGTCAGCCTCCGTGCTCCCACACAGCACTTCAACAGTGTTGTTGTGCAGCAAGTTGGCTGCTTTTTATTTTGGGTGTTTAAATTCTTCCAGCAGAATTCCCTCCATACTAGTGATTTTGTAGATGCACATTGTGTCTCCCACATTTGATACCATTCTTCCTCTGTTATCTGTTAACTCTGCTTCCCATTTTGCTTTTATGTAGGCTAGAGCGTCAATCCCCCCCCACCCTTGCTTCCCCACAAAGCTTGGTAGAAAGCAGACATGACCTGAGGCCCCTTCTGTTTGTATGCATCCGCAATCACCCCAATCACATTATTTGAAGTTTCATCTGGTTCCAACCTTATCTCTTTTGTAAAGGAGTCTCATAAATTCACCATTTTCTGAAATGGTGCACATTCCCCTTATGCCTTTTTGCTCCCATTCTTTGAATACCGGATCATACACCCCTGGCTTAAACTTTGAGTCATATGCAAACCACATCAGTGTGCAAACCCCTCCCTTTAATTTATAGTTTTTCTACTATAACATTCCATATTTGTAGCTGAATGCTACTTTTGCAACCATAACATGTCTCAAAGCCCCTATCAAATATTGAGATTATGCATTCTAGCATGCCTCTATGCCCCTCGGTTACAGTCCTGTACTTGATGGGCTGTTTCTGTGGCTATGCAAATGATCTGCTCTTCCCCAATGCCCCACTCTGGAACTGGTTGTGGTTTTCTGGCCGTGATACAATGCGAGATTATATGACCGCAACAGGAGAGATCGAGGGCCGTTGACAGTATTCATATTCATACTGGAACTGCAACGGAGCTGCAGTAGCATCACTAATAATAGTATTACAGTAACTCTAAGTGTATCTGTGGATCAGCATGGGCGTATTAGCCTCGGCTTGACTTTACACATACTGTGCCCAGCGGACCACAACAGCTTTATGGTCTGAGCGAGTTAGCTGCTTGGTGCTAATCCAAGTTACACAACGTTGCCAAGCAAAGGAATTCCTGAAGTTTGATCATTTCTTTTTTCACACGTGTATCGTTACCTTCATGGCATGTCTATCAAATACGTTTACATAACGTTAGAACACACACATACCAGCAAGGATCACGGAGCAGAACGGGCTTTCGTGTAATAACAAAACTGCAGTATAAAGTTCCAGCAGTCGTTGTGGGGACGTTTCCATCAGAAATAAAGTGAATCCAATGGGTCTTCACTCCCTCAGATGATGGGAGGACATAAAGACTGTCCTGTTGATTCAGTAGATTTTCAGCGAGAGGGGACCGTGTTCAACAGATCCCTTTATGATGTCATAAAGGGAGACAAATTTAAACAGTGTTTTTGCACACACATTTACTGAAAGATCGAGCAGGAGAAAAAGAGAGAGTATGGTCTTTTCTCATAGTTTGGGTGTCTCTACACACACCAGGGGACAGATATTTATGTTGAAAAGACATGGGGAAAAGTGCATTTTGCATCATATGTGACCTTTAAATTTTTGCCTTAATGCATTTGAAATTATAAGCCACGATTGGTAATAGCCGCTGTGGGTGGACGGACAGAGAAAGACCAGAGCTCAAACTTCTTCAACAGAGAAGTCCAGTGAACAAAGACGTCCTTGAACACCCACACAGTTTGATTGACACATGATCTCTGGAAGGTGCAGTGCAAAAACACCACGCAAAGAGCATTCACAAGCAAAGATGTCAGCATTTTTTCCACCCATTTTTCTCTTCACTTTCTATTACCGAAAGCCTTATCTGCACTGTCTGTGCTGCAAGAAGACTTTATTTACTGTAAACTGCAGCGATCGGAGTCTTCTTGTAAATGAAAACACAACTGTTAATCACACGGGGACATAAAATGAATAAAAAAATGTTTCAACCTTCTGCACCTTTCCAAAAATCTGAGTATTTTTCACTGAAAATTGTTTAAAAGCGAAAGATAAACGGGGTCAAGAGGTTAAACAAAGAATTTTCCATGTGGAATGACGCTATAGATAAAGACTCTGATGGGTAACATCCTTCTCACCGGCTGCCACCGTCCTGTGTGTATTTACATTTCAGTCATTTAACTGACACACTTATCTGTAGCACTGAGTCTGAGCCTGTCTGTTGCCAACATTATCTAGCAGTAGTAAGGAGTGAATGAGTCAGAGAGGCATGATAATATTCCTGTGACCTCAGGATCAGCATGAACAGTAAAAGAGAAGTGCTGGAAAAAGATAAATAAGAAAAGTAAGAGCTAAAGACTGTTAGGGGGTTGTTTTGCTTGACAGTGGATGGAGAAGTGATTTATTCAACGGTGCAAGTTTAGTGTAATTTGGTCAGTTTTTCTTTCTTTTCTTGTTCTCCGTCATTGTCTCGAAGGCCAGTCTGTCCATCTTTGTCTTAAGCCTCGAGATCGTTCCAGTCAGAAATTGAAATCTGACTCATAAGGAATGTCCTCGAGGAGCGTAATGATTTATTTTCAATTAATCTCTGCAGTCAATGGAGGGTAATTGGATCCCTGCCAACTATGTTAACGGGTAAATGGCAGGGGTGTCACGCTCTGCGGTGTGTGTATACAGTATGTGTGTGTGTGTGTGTCGGGGGTGGAGGGTGAGCTACAGCCCTTTGTGGTCAATTAGGAGTCGACTGCAACCAGTCAAGCGTGGAAACCGAAGAGCTGTGATTGTCAGGAAAAGACAACTTTCCACTTTTCTGTCTTTTCATCCACCCTGTGTTGCTTTTGCACTCTCGCTAATACTCATCCATGAGATTCTTATCCCCCGCTGTTAACAATTATAAATAACTATACTGAGCCTACTGTACCTTTTACATGGAGCCTTTTATTCCACTAACAGTATTAAGTGTAATAGCCCAGAAGAGTAGAAATCAGAACAGTTGATCAAAATAAACTGGTGAGAAACTTCACTCTGTTAGAAAGGGCTTGTGTTAACATTTTATATCACATGTTAGAAAAGTTTATTATATAACGCTCCTTCCAATATGTTCTTTTTTTGGAATATCTATTCTTTTATCATACATACTCGCCCACTGAAGTCACTCGATATCAGACTATACATACTGTACTTGCAAACATGAAGCACCGTTCATTTCAATTAATTGCTTGTGACATGTCTTTTAAAATGAATTAGTATTCTTATGATTTCTTTGCTGATTGGAATTTAAAATACTGGATCAACCTGCTGGGAATTCAGTGTTTCCTTTGGGATTTTTTTCAGGGGGTGGGTGATAGGCCCCTCGAAACTACTAGTTTTGTCACAGGGTGGTGTGTCACGGATATGGATATATGGTGTCAACAGTGTTGTCATAGATGCGTGTAGTAAGGCGGTTGTCCTTATTGGTGTTTTTCTCTAAACAAGTGCACATAAATTACAACACATAAATAAACATAGGCCTTACTGATGATAGATGGACCAGTCAGTCTCTATCTCGATTCTCACACCGTCTATATCGTCATTGATATAGATCAGTGTTTGTAATATAACAAATAACAAAACAGACTTATGGGGAATAAATTAGGTCAAACTTGAAGCCACATCAAGATAACGGTTTGACTTGTAGATGAATCAGTCATATGAATGATGAATCAGCATTTTGTGTTTCCTATTAACTGAAACTATCTGTCAATCAAACAGTTACTGAAGTCAACAACCTTCTAACAGCTCAAGTAAACATCATGTTGATAGACTTGTTGTGTAGTGTCAGTACCTGTATTGAAAGATCTGAAAGTCCTTTTACAGCAGGTTTTAATCTTGTGCTTTGTGTTTTGTTTGTTGGGATGTCTTTTAGTTTACATTTGGATAACAGATTGTGCTTTTTAAAAACAGAACAGTAATTCATCTAGAAACAGGTGTAAGTCAGACTGAAAATGTAAAAAGCCTTCCTCTTCTGGAGTCTGAGTGAGCATGAAGCAGAACTAACTTGTGTGGTGTTAATAACTGTAATCGTGGACAAACAACACACAGCAGGAATGCATAAGCAGTCAAACTATCCAAACTATCAAGCTACAGTAACATTACTGTAAAGTAAAGCAGCCACGCTGGATAAACCAGATGGTTAAAACAACAAAATGTCCATTTTAAAAACTTTTAAAGAAGAGTTTTTGTTAGCTGTTTACTTTGTTGTATTTTGTCTAACAGATTATTATTTGATGCTGCACATGTCATATATATATATATATATATATATATGTATGTATCCTCTGAACTCTGATTCGTCTGTCTCATGAAAGTGACTTCAGTCTGCCTGCTAGCTTCAGCATGGAGGGTTTGTTTGTTTTGAAACCCGTGCAGCACGAGTGGGCGGTGGTTTGTTGGTCTGTGTCAATAGTAACAACCGTTTCCATGTCTCAAACAGTCTATGGTCTCAGTTTTCAAAATAAAACGAGCGCTCCTAGATACTACAACAGAAACTGGTAGGGAGCCAGTCTGAGCTAGCAGCTGTAAAGTCATGGAAAGTTTGCATAAATGCTATTTCTGAATTTGAGAGCTGGCTAAACAGAGTGTGTTTATTCACCACTACAGCCCTGATACACCTTATACAGTCTATGCAACACACATTTGAACACGGGTGAGCCTGTCGTGCTCCCGCTATCCTGCTGGTATAAGTTTCATTTGTTTTTGTTTCTTTCAGGCGAGGCGGGCCGCCCCTTCAAGGCTTTAGTAGGAGGAACACTGTCAATTCAAAAGGACCTTCATTTAAACATCCAGTCTTTCTCTAAAAAAAAAATCCTCCGATGCTTTTTGTGTTACTAATAGCAACAACAGCTTGTTTGTGTGGAATAAACAGAAGAACATTTGAGTAGTTAGTATTATCAGTGATGTGTCATAAAAATAAATAAATACAAAATCTAAAATGAAAATAATATTGGCAACAGCTGGAGGAGCAGAGCTGTGTCTGCCTGCAGGATATCAGATGTTTACGGGATGCGCTTGCATGTATACATGCGTCAGAAAATCTATGTTTGTTATGGGATGTTGAAGACAAAATATCAGAGCTGTGGTCATCTGTCAGCAGCGTGAGAGCTACAGAAAATTCATACCTGTCACTGAGAACATGCAGGCAGTCATGTGATAGATGTTCTGTTTACTACGTCCTTTCTTGGTAAATTATTAAAAAGTGCAACTGAAATTTTGTACTCACTTTACTCCATTGCTTTGTTAAAGACATTGCACATTAACCATTTGTTAAAATATGCTTTTTTCTTAACCCTTAAAGGCCTATTGCTACCTCTATCATCTCTGATAAATGAAATGTTCTTAGTGTTTTTAATGTAAGTCTACAAAAGGATAAAAAATGGTCTATTACTGGTATTTCTGGCAAATACACACAAATATGTAGTAAAAGTTTATACCTTTCATTTTTCAATCTAGAGAAAATATAAACTAGCGAGGGGAATTTTTAAGCGCCTACTTGTTTTAAGTGCAAGTGTCCTCCTGGGCTACATCAGAAACACTACTCAAACTGAAATTGGTGACTCGGAATAGCCTTTGGTGGAGAGAGTGCCTCTCAGATGAGCCCCGCATCTGCCCAAGCATCTGTCCTAAGCGAGGATTTGTTTTCTCGGTGGAAGGAGAGAGAGCCCGCCTGTACCGAAGTAAAGGCAGTTGGCCAGAGGTTAACTGAGCGAGCTTACCGCCTGAGAGCCTGCTGAGTGAGTTTTGTCTCTTTCCTGTCCTGTCTTTTGCACTCTCTTTCTCACACTTATTTTAGATTCTGTAGTCAGTTTCATTAGTCTTGTTTAAATGTCAGTAACGTTAAATTGTATTCTCATGCCAAATAAACAGACATACAGATAAAAACTTGGGAATTAGGGAAAAACAAGTCCCATCGCTTGTTTCTAGGTGGATTTTTGTTGTCATTCTGAGTTGCCTTGACTGTATTCATGCTCCCTCGGTCTGTTATGTTTGGTTTCCTAGAAGATCCTTTCCTCAAAGATCAACCTTTTGTGTTCTCCGCTGTGTTTTTTTCTGCTTTGAGATAATGAAAAGAATCGACAACAGCTTTGAAAACCGGGGTCGGTTTAATTAATGTCAACAAGGTCAGACCGGAGGCGAGGAAATACAGTTCTGTTAATCCCGTGGTCATTACGACGTATCATTAAGCGCAGTTGAATTTCATCTCCTGCCAACTCCTCGTTTTTAGAGATGGGCTCATAACAACAGGGTCACATCAGCATCTTGGCAAAACCTACAAAAGCAGTCTGTGTGCTTCCTGATTTTTCCCTGAGTCATGACGGAGTTACTCACCACGAAACCTGCTGAATGTCAGTTTCACCAGACATATAGGGGCCATGTTTTAAAGACCAAGCACAAAATAAAACAGGAGACGATAGACGGGCCAGCCGAAGCACCGGCAGTCCCCCCTTTTCACCTCCTGCCACCAGCTCCTCGGTTGTCAGAACAACAGTCTTGCACTTCTCTCGTTTTGTATGCAGAGCCTGATATCAAGTTGGCTTCTGCGTTTGTCTCTGACTTTCTCTGTCCTCCCGTTTAACTAACGAGCTTATTAGGACAGCAGACAAGTACACCGAAGCCTCTTCTTATTCTGAAGTGCCATTTGAGAAATGCCAACATGACATATCATGTTTACATCGATCACGTCCACGACCTGTCGCTCACAATCAGCTGTTCGTATAAACATTTAATCAGCCTGTACGCGACAACTCTGAGCTCTGCGACCTCACTGCTCTTTCTTTCGATATGTGTTCATATTCATCAAACGCTGCGAACCTCAGGCTCTGCATGCCAGGGAGGGTTGTGAGCTTAGGGACCGTCTGTGTCCGGTTTGCTCAGATTTGTTTCAGGGCGTCACATGAGCAGAGCCACACTGCCAAAGCAAAAGCATATTGTTGCAATATTGATGCGAGTGTCCTGACTGAACTGTCAGTCGCTTACTATCAAATGTCTCAGCTGGTTGTGATATTTTTAACTTATTCTTACTCAGATTGTCCTTGATTTAAATGCACATTTCGCCAGTTTAGTGATACCAAGTACTGATATTTGACATGGTGATAAATAAGTCCAATACCTGATCTGGTGGTTTGGATCGATACATCTCTAGTTTTGTTACTGGTCTCAAACTCTGGTATAATATCAAAATCAGTATGATATCTGTCTGGACATTGGCCATTTAGTGTTGTCCAAATATGCAAAAAGGTAACAATATGATTTTACTCAATGGTACCAATTTGCTATAACATGTGTCTCAATTAGAGACAATTACCAAGTCCTAGTCATTTATGGTTGGATTGTTCTGACATGGTATTGGTCATATATTGGTCACTGAATATTTGCATATATTATTAACTATTGTAAGCCTCAAAATCACAACCATAGAGGAGCACTGAGAGCTTCATACTTCATCAACTAATCCCATTGTTTCACATTGAATGTTTTCATCAGGCTTTGCCAATTATCTCTGCACCAAGAATTAATTCTCTCAGACAACTGTCAGAGGAGGTGACATAGTTGTCCAGATCAGTCTTTCTACCACCAACACAGAGATCCATAGAGCGTACCAGGACGATTGTATTTATGCACGTATACTGGTAAAGAATGTCTTTTAATGACTATAATAACAGTTTGGCTGTTGGATTCCGTTCAGGAGCTCTGGACAGTGAAAATGTTTGGGAGCCATGGTGACTGTAGATCATAACAAGTCTGAAGATAGTAAAGAAAACCTTTCACCTCTCCTTACCTCTACGCACAATGTATCCATTGTCTGTGCTGCCTTAAAACCCCGAAGCTGGGGGAGGTGAATGACATTCTTCTGACACGTTGAATGGCTTTTCACTGTGGCTACTAGACAAGCGCAAACACAAGCCTGCCTCTCATTCTGCTTTCTGTCAGGAATCTGTCCGTCAGTGCTGTCGCTTATAGTTTTTAAAACTGCAACTGTGTCTGAATGTGACTCCTCCCTCCCGAGTTCACGTTTGGCTGCCAGAGTGTAAAACAGCTGTGCGTTGGGAAAAAAGTCCATACACCTGCAGACAAGAGAGAAAAAGTCACAGTCACACATAATTGCATTATTTTTGACTGAGCTATTTAAACGTTTCATGTAGATATTATAAAAATCTGTTGTTTAGCTTTGGACTGATTATTTCATCTCTGTCAACCTGATCAGTTCAGTAGCTAAGCGTTAGTTTGTCGACTACCTGGTTTCACCAGTGAGAGTTTGCTACGCTTTGTTGCTTCTCATCCCCCTTTCTTTCTTTCTTTCTCATTTCCTTAGCTCTCTACTGTCAAACAAAGGCAAAAAATGCCCCAAAAATACTATATACATTGAGCTAGGGTGAGGCAATATGGGAAAACATTTTTGCTATTTTTTTTTTTTTTAATTCAGATTTTATTTTGAAAATCCCAATGAAATGCACAAGCTGCAAACCAAATATCAATTTTGATAAATAAAGTTTTTTTGGGACAGTGTGCATCATGTGATCTTGCAATACCGAGGGTGGCCACTATGCCATAAAAATGACTCTATTGGAACATCCCGACAAAAAAATCATATCTGTACGCAATCACACACACACACACACACACACACACTCTTTTAACACCAACCCAGGATTATCTACCACACTCTTCCTTCCTCTGCTTAGTCTCTGAATCCTGTTGCCATGGTTACCCTTCCGCTGTACACAATGGCATGGCGGTTGCATAATGTTTTTCTGCCGGTGCAGTTTGTGGCCCACACTAAAGATGGGTAGGCAGGGAGCACTCTGAGCCGCCCTCCCACACTTCGCTCCATGCTAATGAAAAGCTTGGCCTCCACGGGGAGTTCTCACACTGAATCATATCGGACAGCGGAGAGGCAGCATCCTTTCTGCTTCTCCGTCAGCGGTTGACCTGCAGAGACGGTGGCATTTAGGGTTCGGTGGTCTGGCCCGAATGTGGTCGGAAGCGACTGGGAAGAGATGAGTAGATTAAAACTGATGTGAAAGGCGCATGAAACCAATGAAAACCAGTCTTCTTATCCATCGGCCTCTGACTGAACTGTTGGAGTTATGTGTCTTTGCTGTGCATTAATCCATTAAAGAGCACAAGAAGGCATTTGTGTTGCATATGTGTTGTTTTGAACTCTGTTGCCTTGTGGGATGTTTGTGGCCATTAGCCATCATTGTTGAGTTTGGTTCAGACGTTGGACAAACTTTGAAGTTTTCATTTAGGAAGATACTTCAGTAGGTGACATTTTACAATATATTAAGAAAAAACTGCTTGAAAATATATTAGAACTAGTATAAAATGATTCATAATGTGTAAGAGTAAAGTAGCCAAAAACCTTTAGCAGTAATATTTAGTACCTATCAGCAGAAGAATGACAGCTTAATGGTTTAACTGGATTTTGACAACATGTAGTGTGGAATACATTGGGCCTGCAATTAACAGTTATTTTCATTATTGCTTAATCTAGCAATGGCACAATTTACACATACTGTAAACAAAGAAAAGCAGCTTGAACTTGTGTTGGACATTTTTGCTAAAAAAAAAAAAAAAATCAATTGATCAACTGAAGGCCTACTTTTCAGAGCAGAGAATGGAAACGTCACAGGGTTCGGGCAAGTAGTACCGTTTGTAATTTGTCTGCAGTATGTGGCTACTGTTCTGATTTTTATCTTCTTTGTCATTTATACTTATCACTTCCTCCACTACATAAACAGCCAACAAGTGTCAAGAGAATAGAGGAAGTAGAGGAAGTGCTCAGAGATGTATCATCTCTAGTTTTGCTGCCAGAGGAACAGACTGATGAGGTGAATCTGGACACTGAATCTGCCAAAGGACGGTTCGCAGCGTACTGAGACTTTATTCATCCCTCATGAGCCAAAGACAATTCAATTAACTAGAGAAGCAGGACTGTAATTGCAGTGACCAGGCACATTTAAAGCGACACCTCACACAAAAAATAAAGATTGTTAGTTCCCTTCCTTTCATGTGGCATGACCCAGATTCTCAATGGGGTATATTGTTGGAAAAAAAAAAAAGTCTTGTGGTTGTTCAATTGGGATGGAAAGAATTCAGATGAAAACAAAGAAGGAACTAGATATCAGAACTAAAAGCCATTGCAAAGATTTTCATGAGGAATTGGTAGGTTCAACAGAATAACTGGTAAAATATGACGCACACAGAAGCTGAGCCATTTCCCACTTTCACACACTGCTCTCTTTCTTTCACTCTCACTTTGTTTTTGCTCTCTTAAGTGCCAAGCAATTTGGCAGCAAAACAGCAAAGATGATTTTTATCCCCATGAAATATTAATCTCTGATTTTGAAAAGCAAAACCCACCATTGCACATCCAAGGTTTATCAGTAAGCATTTGTTCTTTTCATGTTATCCAAAACACTTGGCAGAAGGATGTAACGGTACACAAAATTCACAGTTTGGTACAATTTCAGTACAGCAGAAAAAAATAAAAATAAAGGTAGAAAATAACATTTTGGTCTTTTATTTTGAAAAATGTAAACATCCAACAATGGCTCATTAGCCAAAACTATCACTGAAACAGCTTAATTGTGCTGCGGTGGAAAAAGGAAAACAACCTTTCTGTTTCCTGCAGTGGGTCAGGACACCTGCTGACAACAGATTTATGGTTTAACTGTTTATAAAGCAGTTTAAACTTGCTCCACCTCCAACAGCTACAACAATAAAATGCTGTTCACACTTCAGTATTAATAATCTAATGATTTCATTTATTACTAGAAGAGTGCAGATATCTGCCACGTGTGTCTGGGGGCATGTGGGTGTTCAAGCTCCTGCTGCAACGCCACCACAACTGCCAGATGCAACCAGCGGAGATTTGCAAAGTATTTTAGTATAGTATAGTGTAAGTTTTCTTATAAAGACGTATGCAAAGTTTTTAATAAAGTGTTTTGTATAGTATAGCCTCAGTTTTCTTTAAGATGCATAAAATAGTGTAATGGTATTGTAACGGAATATCCCTGGTTCATTTAACTCTATAGCAAACGTGACAGTTCAGGACGAATACGCGTACCGTTACACCCCTACTTTTGCAGTCCTGTTCAAACCTCAAGTTCATCACCACGTCCATAAAAGCTGACGGATGCTGTGTTTTTTCTATGACAGTTTGGCAGATGAGTTTGACTGTGATGCTTCTTCTCTAAGTATGGAAACACTTAAGAGTCACGGTCATGCCCTGCAAGGTGAAAAGGCAGAACGCCAATGAACAACTAATGGAGTAGCTGGCTTCGGTTTCTCAGTGCTAATGAAAGGGGATTGTATTTATACATTTCAGTGTGTTTTAATGAACATTCATTAGTGTTTCACTTTCTCAGTGCAAGGTTTTTCTGCCAGTTTTTTTAAGTTGGAGTATATTTGATATTTTTAACATAGTTCTGGATGTGTAAAAACCTTTCGACACCATTTCATTTCTTCATAACATTTTTACTGTTTTCTATGCTCTCTGTCTTTTCCCAATAAGCAGGAGTGAGGTTGCTAATTTTCTTTTCTATTTTAACCACACACACTGACACTAGCTGCTGTTCTGCAAACTTAGTTAGAGTGGGAACATTCAAGCACTTTATCCTGATCAGCAGATTTACAAACAGGAATCTAAATGGAAAAAATATTATATCTTAATAAAGTAACATATTAACAGTCCTAGAGCGAAAATTACAACAGCGTGGTTCAAAATCTCCACCATGATGCCATCACTCTCGGACATCTTTGTCAGACCGCAAGGAATGCTGGGTAATGTAGGTCCACCTCTCTACGCCAAAACACTGACGAAAAGTTGAAACTGAAAAAAAACTGACAACGTAATTTAAAAAAAAAACCTGTCACTGAAAAAAGACGTGAAGAAAAAAATCTGAAGATTGATATTGAAAAACATGATTCAAAAAATATCAAAATAAAATAAGATTGTAATTTTTTTTTAATGGCTGTGTTTTATTTTTCAGTGCAACTTTTTTCAATACAAGTGTTTGAATGCCAGTGTTTCCTTTTTCAGTTCAGGTTTTATTTTTTATATTACATTTATATTATATCTGCTTCCAAATTTTATTTTCAATGCCAAAATATAACCGTCACTCTCCCTTCTGGTCCCATAATACTGATATTAATGCTTGAGAGTTTAAATAATCCAATAATACTATATATACAGTGTATTCCACTCACTTAGCCAGGGGTTACTGTGTGACGATTTGGTTTGTATAGAGATGTCAAGCCTGCCACTCGTTACCACCAGGCTGACATGGTGATGACTGATCCCATCAGCCAATCATCGAGCTGCATAAAAGCTGCTTTGTCACAAAGCTGCCGGGGATGGAGACTCATGCCAGAACACAGTGCCTCACTTTTATCAGATGGCTTGTGATAGCCAACCTGAAATGTAGACCTGTATTTAATGACATCAAATCCCTTTCACTGCACCATCTCTAGAAAGTATGTCAGTCCATAGAGCGGATTTAATAGGCAGATGTGAGGCAGCAGTGTAGATTAGGTATTTGCTGAGGTTATCGTAGGGATAACACTCAGTGTACACCGGGATGCAAAAAATGGCACCGCTAGCTAAAGACAATTGAGCAGATGCTAATAATAGTATAATAAATAAATAATAATCTAATACTATTTTAGTACTATTGGTGGTAGGTCTTCAAAAACACTTGAGAAACATAAAATTTACTTTGCTCTTGTGCCTTTATTCATTGTCTGGTACGCTTGTTACTAGGCAGCATTAACCAAAATGAACAAAATACAAAAAAATGGAACAAAGCAAGCTTCCTCTGCGGTTCACGCCAAAGGAAACCAAAGTGTCGGTGTGATCACACCCATTGTGTTTCCCCGCGTGTGTGTGTCATCCTTCATCAGTCCGTATGCATCAGTATCAGATCTGACAGGGACTTGTGTGCGTGGTGAGCGCCTTCCTGAAGCTCCGCTAGCCCGCCTGCTATTGTACTTAACACGTTTCAGCTTTTCAGCACCCTCTCCTATTTCACAGTAGTAGTACACAGAGCCGATCAATAGCTGGCTCACAGTAGTGGAAGGAGATGATATGCCAAGTAGAACTGGCCAGTGCAGCACAAAGACAATGTTTCCTATTCTTGAAAGTTACATCAAATAAAGACCTTGAATACGCTGCTCAGTTTAGGAATTGCGTTGTGTTATTCTGATGATCGTTAAAGTCATTAAGGAAAAATGTTCTACTTATTTTGTTTAATATCTTTGTTAATTGAATATCGTTGGGTTATGGATGTCAGGTCTCTGGTATCTTGTGGTTGTCATTTTTCACTATTTTGTCACATTGTATAGACTAAATTGATTAATAAACAGAATAATCTTTCATGAAAATAATGATTAGAACAAAAGGAAGATATGCTACTATAAGGATAACAAGGTCATGCAGTGGATTTGCTCAATATACTGGAGGCTCAGTAGTTGTTGTGACAACAGGCTGAAGTTAAACCCATCACTAATAGAAGCATAGATAAATTGAAAGGGAAAGGTGATGGGTCAGATACTGCTCTGAAAAGAGCTTGAAACATGTGTTTAATGCCATCATCTTTACATGTATATATAGCGCAGTGTTAATAACATGTTGCACTGTGCTGACAACCTGTTGCTAGTAGGGCTTTTTTTATTCTCTTATCCTTTGTTGTGTTTGATGGGTGTAAGGATGTTATGGAACACAATGCATTATACCCCCGTGACCGTAGGCTCTATAGAAAAGACTGTAATGTATAGATGGATTATGGCAGGATTGAGGCCAAAGATTAGAGGGATGAATATCTCACTTTCCTTTTCCAGCCCGTTGTCCTTGTAGGAATTATTTTGATATTCGATTTTTTTTTTTTTTTTTTTTTTTTGCAGTAAATGATTTACATTTAATACCGTCCAGACCCGGCATAAGCCCGGTCTTAGAGAAAGGCTTGGTCATGCACTGTCTGGCTGGAAGAAAAAAAAAACGCTTCTATTGGTAAAACACCAGGGTTTATTTTCTGCATTTGATGCATAATCCCTGCAACTGAGATTTTTAGAGCCAGCAGGAGCACATGCTGAAATCTTCTCTCCAGCCGGGGAAAATAGAGATTCTCCAAGCAGGTAGTTGTCTGTGTGTGTGTGTGTGTGTGTCTGAGAAAAAGAAGCAGTACGTGTGTCATCTTAAGCTGCTGTCAGCCCAAGCTGTGCCAGACACCCCGCGTCGACGACTTCAGCTTCAGACTGAGCTTGTTATCACCTCACTCTCACAGAGGAAGCTGCCTTTTTCAACACAACCTCGTGTCTACTTATTAAAGCTAAAACTATTTGATCATTTCGTGTTAATTACGACATATGTTTTGACTGATCGGTGAATTACATCACAGCGCACCGATAGAAAAATAAGACAGTTCCTTTCAGTGACTTTTTGTCTCGGCTCGAGTAGTAACACTTTTCATTTAGTGGCATCAGAGCCATAATGTCATAATGTCTGATACCCATGTAGGTCAGTTGCACCACAGAGCGTCTGTCAGATTTGATGAAACTGTAGTATAACCAGTTACTTCCTGCTATCTACTCGAGAGGTGATAATCAGTGAAGTGACCCTGATGTAGTCAGCAAGTCTTTCCTCATTACTTGAGTGTTAAAGGAAATGATAAGCCACTGTAAAAAAATAAAAAAAATAAAAAAAGTGTGGTTATAAATCAGTTCTTTATGAATTAATAGCCATTTAAATTGATGATGAACATTACAGCAGTGCACGTGATTCATTGTTTTACTGTGAGTCTTGGCACATGTATTTTGTTATTGTGAATGCCTTTTTTTTTATTTTTTTTATTGTTAAATCACCGTCCAGTTTATCATTGGTCGCTAAATGTAGGTTATTTTCCTAATCTCTATCTTTTATCTTGAAGTCAGCAGTTATAACACACTATAAAAGAGCTGCAGCAGCTTCTGCTTCTGGGTGTGTACGAGTTCACACCATAAAAATACTTAAAAATCATAAATGTACTCTAAGTATAGAAATGCATAAGTAGTAATATAGAAACCATCTACAGCTCCTTGCTCTGTTCAGACTGATTTATTTACTGCACATTACACACTGTCATCAAACATATTCCTCACCATACCCCACTCCCCACTTCACTGACTTTTGTTTACAAGGCCTTTCTGTCTCTCATTACCGCTGTACATTGATCATTCCATCGCTGCCTCATTTTGACAAGGCCAGACTCCCAGTCAGAGCAGAAAGCTCTAACTAAGATCAACCGGTCATCCGGGCGAGACCGCACTGATTTGACAGCTCACTAGTGTCCGCTGGTCGGTTTTCTTACAGAGCGGACTTACAACGCATGGCATCTCTTCGGTTTAAAGCCGTCTTGTTTGTTGCTTTTCATGAAAGTGAAACCTGCTAGAAGACCTTACCGTACCATGCCAAAGCTGCTCTCTCTAATCTTTACTTATATTTAATTCCTACTACATCAACAGGACAAGATGTTTTTACCTCAGCCAGATTTTCTGAGGGAAGCATCAAATATGAAAAGTCAGACAACATGTTTTATGAGGAATAAAATATTGCACTACCTACAGTGGCATATTACTGAACTGTGCTGCTGAAAGATGAGTTGTATCACATTAAGGCTGCAACCTGGACCTAATCAATGAATCTGCCAGTTATTATCTCGATGAATCAGTGAATTTTTGGTCTATAAAACATCAGAAAACAGTGAAAAACGTGCATCAAAATATCCTTAAGCCCGAGATCTTCAGGCTTATGTTCAACCGACGGTCCGAAACCCAACGACACTATTACATAAGACAAATAAAAGCAGCAAATCATAATTATAATCATAATTGAGAAGCTGGAGCTGGGAAATTTTGGCATTTGTGCCTTGAAAAACCATCATCAAAAAAGCTGCCAATGAATTTTCTGTTGATTGAACTAAATGATTAATCGACACATCAGTTCAGCTCTACATTGCATTACATTCATTCAACAGATGCTTCTCTTCCAAACATCTTGCAGTAAGTATTTTGCAGCAGCGTTTGATTTAATATCTGCAGCGTGAGCAAGTCTCTAAAGGAGGTTCCAGCACGGTGCTTTTAATACTGAGGCCTGTCTTCAACTACAGCTTTAAATCAACACTTCAGCAGAAATAAAAATCAAATTTGCTGTGTTCGCACAGGCTGAACAGATGCTCTTAACTCGGGCCTCCATGCGGCTGTTTGCATGTAAATCGACCGAGAGCAGGTCTGTTTTTAAGAAGCAGCTGAAGGAGGGTCAGTTACTTTGTACTTTTGTATACGCAACCGCCTTTCCGTGTGTGTACATTCAACAGGCAGGTTGGCGTCTCGTTAACCTGAGGTAACATCTGAGCTGTTATTGTCACCCAGATCTACAACGTGAAGGGAAAAAGAGAAACACGCAGCAATAAATCTGTTAACTGCCGCAGTATCTTTCCAGAGATAAACACTCTCCAGCCAGCGGTGTTAAGTAACGCGAGGCAGCCTCTCACACACACACACACACACAGGCAGCTCCGATAGACACAAACAAACCTCTCCTCTGCTTTCCCAACCTGCTCTCCCTTCCTATCCTATCATCTCCTCCCCTCCAGTTGCTTTATAGAAACAAGTAGGCCAAAAGCTTTGGAAGCCTTGTCTTTTGCTTTACGCACAACAAAGGGGACTGAGCAATTTGATACCACAGACTATCTGGGGTTTTTTGCACTAAACAGGCTCGAGAGCTGCTCTTGAAAAACAGTCCCGTGTTTGTCAGTGATTCCCAGGAAGGGTTTTTTTTTTCTTCACGGCCCGCTCGTTATTTTCTGCTCCAACCTTGCGCTTATTCAGCAGCATTCGTGCAAGTCACTGCTCTCCCTGAACATCCCCAGAGGATGAGAGGGATTTCCCAGATAGCCTCTACTAGTAAGTAAACATAAAGGGGATGGGGGTCTATCCTGCAGCAAGGAGAATCCACCACATTAACATTGACTCCTGTTAACGTAGCTCTTAGCATCCTACATTTTAAAGGGTAAGTCTCAGCTCCCAGGAAGTGAAACTCATCCAGGGAAAGGGTGTTTAATTTTCAAAGCAGCTTTTGGAGTTCCACCACCTCACTAAGGACAGAGAGCTCATTTGAACCGCTGCCATTTTCCCCTTGTTTGTATGTGTGTGCAGCTGGTGTTGTTAACTAAGGGTGGGCTCTCTTTCCTCTCTCTTTATGTGAGTACAGTGGGAAAGCTTTGGAAATAAAAGCAGTGCAGAGGTGCGGTTCGCTTTCCGCATACCCTAAAACTATCACTAAAAACAGGCAGTTGTTTTCTCGATGCATCTTTTAGCTGTTATCGTTGTTATGTTTGCGTAATATCCATTTTTAAACGGATGACTGGAAATTTCTTGTTGCACCGGGTGACGTGTTGTTTAGCTATGAAGAGTACAGGCACTGTAGCAAAGCAAACAAAGTTTATTTATATAGCTTCTTTCACAGACAGCAGTCACAAAGTGCTTCGCAGTCAAAGAAAATAAAATCAAATACAATCAAAATAAATAAAAACAAAGACACCAGATAGAATATACAAGTAGTTTATGTAGAAATGGCTCCGCAGTGGTGCCTGCTGTACACAGAACTACTCTGCAGAGATTCATGATTATAGTTATTAGTCTTTGGTGCAATTTCTAAACAAACTAACATGCTCAGACCCTGAGGGAACAACACTGTGGCTCACTGACATGTTTTAATAGTTTTTGGACAACTCTGGTGGTCTGCGGCACAGCAGCACATATTTTTCATATTTTTTCAACCATAACATATGTTGACAAATGATTATTCACTAGTCTGTTGAGGCTGATAGCGTCAACAACGTTTCTGCAGTTGTAAATATATTATCTTGCAGAACCTGATGCCTTAAAGGGACCCTGTGGAGTTCTTGACCTCTGGTAGAGCTATGGAGCATTTTTTTTTTTTTAAGAGTATGTCCTCTTTTTCTTTGTCTTCTGCACACACACAGTCCTGTCAATGGTTTCACACTCTACAGGTTGTAGTAAGCAATATGCTAACAGAGGCATTAAAGAAGAAGAGTACTTGCATGTAAACATGGATGTATACAATGCAGGTGTCAAACCTTGAAGAAAAAATGGCTTTGCAAAGGTTTTATAAAGAAGCAAATTCATCCATCCCGTTTCTTAGACCTCAAGGATACACATAAAGTGCTTTGGGGATTAACAATGAATGTAAACAAACCTTTTTTACAAGAAAACTTTAATCTACAGTCATTCACTATTCAAGGTATTTTCCTTCACTTCCCTTATTACAACTCAAGTTTCCCTTCTCTGTGTAGCTCAGTCAAAACAAGAATTATTAACATCAGTACATAAGTTGTTAAGCACTGTAAAAAACCTAATCACACATCAATAGTTCTATAATCAGTCATACCCTTAAAAATAGATGATATGACCTTTGGAAATTCACAGAACTCTTTACTGATATTGAGGTATAGTCGTACTGAACAGTGAACTTTTCAGTGTTTGTATTCACAAGGCTTCACTTGCCTATTTAACTGTCAGGCAGCATAAGAGCTCTTACAAAATATCACACATAATATTTTCAAGTGTCTGAATCAGTTCTCTTTTTGTGTGTGTGTGTGTGTGTGTGCAAAGGACTTTTTTGTGTGTGTGCTGAACATTAGAGTCCAACAGTTGTACATTTCTCACCCATGATTGCTTTTTACTGTTCTTCAACATACTTTCCCTCATCGAGCCCTCCTGCAGAAGACGCCACCACCTTTAGATGTAGTTTAATCCAGAGAAAACACTGCTACATGTATGTTTTTTTTATGGATAAGCTCATTCACTGGACAAGTTAAGCAAACAGTAACATTTCGAGAGTCACATGATGTTTTCAAAAAGTGCACAGATGGTGTATAATCAAGAACAGGAAATCAGCTGTGTTTTCCTTTCTCATCCTCAGCAGTATTTTCACACCGAGTCCCACACAGCTTTACAGATTAGACTTTTCCTCTGCGTGAGCTTACAGCAGTGGAAAATTTGACAGCATATGAATAAGTTGAAAAATATCGAATGGTTTGTTGTTGTTACTGTTGGCATTTAAGTTTCATCAGGTGCCAATTTCCTACTTTTCCAGTTTCAGCGGTTTGTCATATGATGTTACGTAATTTGTTTTGTATCTGCTGAACTTGCAAAATACTTTATGTTTATAAAAAAAAAGGGCAAAGTTTTTATTGGCCAAAAATATGAACCACTGCAAATACACAGTACTCACAGTACTTTTTTAAAGCTCATAGCCCAAACATATAATCATCAGCCATCATCTTCATCTCTCTCATCAACTTTTACAGCTGCGCATTTGTAGCTAAAGCGATGATAACATCCAGTGTATTGTGACTTCATCCAGCCAGGTGTGTGTGTGTCTGTACCAGGTGTTCATTCATTTAAATACAGATTATGGAGTCGTGTGTGTGTGTGTGTGTGTGTGTGTGTGTATTAAATTACATGTACACAGTGCGACCGACGGCTCTCTAAGGCCTTGCTGTCAATTTGTCTGGAAGAAACAGATCAAATCCTATTCTATCCGCACGGAGGTGGGAACCACAATACGGTGAGGTCAGACTGAATGGGGGTGGAAGTGTCATTAGCATGAGAAAGCCTTCGTCCTCAGCTCTGTCTTCTCTCCACTATTGTCCGCTCCGTGTCTCCGGCTCGGTCGCAGGACGAGTCGCTTCCTTAAAGAGCCGTCGTTCCGTTTAGCGAGTAGTTCAGCTCCAAATTTATGACTGTCAGAATTATGTGGTTTATCATGATATCAATGTAGAATATATCCAGAGCTGTAACATCGGCTTCATCAAGTAAGAATTATTGTTTGCCTTGTTTAGACATATCAGTGACATCAGCATCCCTGGTTCATTATTGAGTTTAACGTCAGTGATTTTAGTCAATAAAATTAAAATGTTGTAAAATAACCATGACTTATCAGCTTATAATAACATCTTCAGATTGCTTTTCATGTCTGACCAACAGTCCAAACCCCAAAGGTATTAGATTAACAACAATATAAAACAGAAAAGAAGCAAATCCTCTCATGGGAGAAGCTGGAAGCAATGAATGTTTTATATTTTTCTTAAATTAACTAAGTAAACTAGACTAATGATTTCAGCTTTGTTAGAAACATAAAAGTAAATGATCATATACAGTTAGAGGCAATTAAATCAAGCTTTGCCCTGATGATAAGTCTGAGTACCCGATTACCATGTTTGTGGAAAGGGATCAAAGACATTTAATATTCAGATCTTTTTATTGTTTTAGCAGAAAACTTCTCGATTCGTTCACATTAATGCGGTCTTGACCTCAGACTCCACCGATCAGCCCGAGAGACGGGCTACAGTCCAGAGTCAGAACGAGGTGACGTTTTTGTTAGTGATACATCCCAAGGGAGTTTGCTGTTGCCTTATTTCTTTTAAAGCCTCTCTGCAGCTGGCAGTGTTGTAGTTTGGATCCTGCATTTTACTCATTAAATATCGGAAGACACATTGTAGAGAGAGTATTAGAGCGGGAGACATATAGCTAAATTACTAAACTGCTTCCTGACAACTGTGCTCTCTAGTCTTGGCAGGACTGTGGGAGTCAGATGACAGCACAGGGCCCTCTCTCTTTATTGTGGCCAAGGCAGAGGGAGTTTTTGCCAGATAGCTTCCTCTCTGTTCCGTAAATGTGCGTGAAAATCTGGCCATGGAAACCTTAAAAAAAATTAGACAGAATGTGGCACTCTCTCTCTCTCTCTCTCGTTTTCCTCCTTTCTCTCACCCCCTTACTCCCTTGTTCTCTTCCTCCCTCCGTGGTTGTTTGGTACACTAAGTGCTTCATGATTGCCAGGGCCGGGAGGAGGCACAATCGGCGGAGGCGTCAACAGCCCTCAGCCAAGTGTCCTTGCTATCCCCTCCGAGTGGTTTTTCTGGCGGTACTTGGGTAGAGTGACAGTGCAGTCAGCGTTATCCAGTCAGATAGCAGCATACAACAACATCAACGCCGCACGGCAACATGATGGTGGAATTTCCATAACAGCTCCCGTGTCGTTCATAGATAGACCTATTTGTCACACTTAAATGTCACGCAGTCTCACCACCACATTTGGATTGGCTAAACAGTAAAAGTGCTTGTGTGTGCACTTCAGCAATCACGCTGCTCGCACATAGTTTTTTTTTTTAATTCCACTTATCTAAGGCCATCTCTGCTGCAGCCTGTTAACACTGTAGAATATATAACATCTGGGCAGGTGTGAGAGTTGCCACGTACGACTCGGAGCTTAGAGCTTTCTTAAAAAAATAAAATGTTTTGTTGTGGGAACCAAATCATAGATTTAGACATTTGTTGGTAAGAGTGAGTTTATCTCAGCAGGGAACATTTTGCCATATTGCTGCTCCATGCACAAACACGGAGGCTGGCTGCAGTTCATAAGGCATCAAACCTCAGTGGGGTCTTTTTGTTGCAACATTAAACTAGGATTGTTTTTTTAGTCACGTTTTTTTTTCAACACAAGCATGGACATCAATTCAAGATGGCCGCCAAAAGAACCCCCATGACCCATGACCTTGGCAAAAAATTTTAACTAGACACCATTATGGTCCTAAAAAGAAAAAACTGGTTACCAAAAAATGTCATGCGGGTACATGGGAACCTATTCCTACTGCTTGACTATCAAGTCTCCAAAAAAAAAAGCCCCACTCAGTTTCCCAAGTTCAAATCTTAAAATTGGAAAAACCCAAGGATGTTTAGTTTACTATGATAAAGGATACAGAAAACCAGGAATTTGAAAAGCTAGCAGCAGTGAATTTATGGTATTTTTCTCTGAAGTTGGCTTAAAATGATGACTTAAATGATTAGAATTCTTGCAGATTGATTACTTCTTGCAGATTAAATACTTAATCAACTAATTGATACAGCTTCCTAGTTCCTAGGTTTTATCTAGAAAAGTATGAATAAATTTTGCTTTTTCAGATCATAGAAATCATATATATTTTACACACAACTTGCTAAAATGTTTTAAATCACATTTGCAGCTGAAGATTAATCCTCAGTTATAAACGCAGGTACTTTTGCAGCCAATACATAATATAATCCATAATACTGAAACACAACCATAATCCCTCAGTTCTGCCCAACATATAAGCTTCTCCAGAAGTACAAGAGTTTGAACTGTGTAGACAAACTCTGATGTCATCCCTGTCTGAAAGTTGAATACTTTTAACAAACTGCTTTACCGTAATAAATGATTGATTCCGTTTTTACCCAGCTTTGGTTCCTAACTTTATGTAATCTGTGTACTCTAAGACTAATTTGTATAACTTTATCGTGGTAAATGGTGCATTTTATCAGTGATGGTCTATGCTGCCCTACAAAACGGCTCCATACAGTAGATGTGTGTGTGTGTGTGTGGAGAGATCAGATTACTGCTTGGATGTTTTGTCAGCTGTGTTGATATTATGCTGAGCTGTGAATCTTATCAGTGTGTCGGCTGACAGCGAGGGCTGCGCTGCCCGTCTATAATTTACACACTGTTGTCAAACTGATTATGAGGGGTTGCAGAGAGCGAAGGCAGGTGTTTTTTTAGTATTTCATAGGGATGCACAGATACTCTTTGTTTCTCTCCACCGCAGATACACATTTAGAGTTCTGACTCTGCTCAGCTCTCCCGCTGTAAATTAGAGATATGCAGGTGGAACAAAGAAAAAAAGAAAGATGATAAAACCCTGATGTTTATGATAGTAATCACTGTTTACACACTGTAGGGTTTTAACCTGAAAGTATCACTCAGTACTAATATCTCAGCACTAGATGCACCTCTGACGCTCTTCTTCCCTTTCCCCCCCTCGGCAGCGGTCAGTTCGCGGTGGTCAGAAGATGTCGGCACAGGATCACAGGCGTGGAGTACGCCGCCAAGTTCATCAAGAAGCGGCGCAGCAAGTCCAGTCGACGAGGGGTGACGAGGGAAGACATCGAGCGCGAGGTGAACATCCTGAAGGAAATCCAGCACCCCAACATCATCACGCTGCACGAAGTCTTCGAGAACAAGGCCGAGGTCATCCTGATCCTGGAGCTGTGAGTCTGTCTGCGTCTTCTTCTCTCACTTTTATTTACTCCAGACTTTTTACATAACCTTATTTAGGATCAATGATATGTTCTGCCTGTATGGAGAGAGATATACATTGAAATAGTGGAGAATAATCCAGCAATTTGTAATTATTACAGTCTTGAAAGTATGAAATTTCAAAATAAACATACAGTATACAAGCATCTTATAAAAAAAGTCTGTCATAGACTGTCAAGAAAACAGTTCAGATCCACATTAAATTAACTAAAGTAATGGTGACAGGTCCTTGTAGTGACCAGTATTCTGACTGTATTAGAGATAGATGATAAACTGTGACTGTAGCTGTAACTTCTCAGCAGTGATAAGTGGCACAGGGCCACTTTTTATTCACCAGTCAGACTAGTTTGAGCAGGTTACATGGAACTAACACAAAACACTGCAAGATTATGTATGTTTACATAACAAGTATTCGGCTTACACGCTTAGTCAGAACAAATGAGCTTAAAAAGAGAGCGTACACCTCAGTTACTAGGTCACCTTAAAGCCAGCAGTAACGAGCGCGACGTTCACATCTGCAGCCGTCTGACAACATTCCTGACCAGTGATCTCATACCATAGAATCGCATGGAAGAAATAACAATCACAAAACCAGGCACACGGTACAACGCGTGTGTGAATAATAAGTCTGTGGCTCATTTCCAGCTCAACTGGTAGAGCAGGTCACTACACTACACATGGCTAAAGATAATAATTACTATATTTTTGATTAATAGACTTGATTAATTTGTTTACATAAAGATTTTTAAAATCAGGATAATGAAGACTGAATCGACTTTAAAGTAATACCATTAGCTTTGCTCAGACAAATACAAAATTAGTTTCATTTAACTTTATTATTCAGTTTGAATGATGTTTTAGACAAAATAGAATTGAAATTTAGTTTAAAGTTCATGCTAAAGTAAGCTGTCAGTAATCAGAGCATGGTGCACATCTACTGTATGAACTTAATTTTATTTTTTTCCTCTTGTTCCAAGAGACATCAACGTGAACCCGTCCTTCTCCTGATGGGGCTAATGCACCACTTGATGGACTCTTAAATTGAGTTTCAATAGGAAAGCTGTCCTATAACTCACTGTGTCCCCTGAAATATGTCTTTTTGAATAGGCTATTGAGGTTGCACCCTGGTAGTCTACTGGTCAAGACCCATATCATGCAAATGTGATGTCTGCAGTTCAGTTCCAGCAGCAGACCTTTATTGCATGTCATTCCCAGTCTGTAAAGAAATAGGTTATTAAGTTGCATAGTCATGCTGAAGTATCTTCAATGCCCAGTTTAAATAGTTGTACACCCCCGTAGTTCACAGATTGGTCGAGCTTCCAGCTGAAGGCTCAATATCTGTTGAAAACTGAGCTCACAAGATGTGACTGGATTCTGTTAGAAAACAGAAATGACCCAGTGTTTCAACAACCTCCCCAGTCTAACCATAGTATACAGTACATTTGCTTTGCAATAATACATACTTGATGTATACTTCAGTACTGTCCAAGGCAGCCATAACAAGAACAGGTAAAGTTTTAGTGGAGTTGTGTGTCATTGGACTGCTAGCGAGCATGTTAATGAAACAACTAACCAAATATCTCAGGATTATTGGTAACAGCAGATGAACAGGTTTGAACATTAACCTACAGTGTTACCTGTAAAAAATCCATGAATTTCCAGTTGATCAAGATTATAACATGTAAATCTTGCTGCTACGTGGATCTATGTAAATGAATGTAGTTTTACACAGTTGCTGAAGAGCAGGAAGTTTTCATTGTCGTGTAAAGCCACTGCTGAAATTAATTCATGTGAATTATTTGGGAAGATCTATTGATATTCTTTACCTTTGAGCTAATCAAATCAATTTGTGTTTGTATGGGCATCGCTAGCCCAGAGGATGAAGAAGTGGGCCTGAGACTTAGACGGTTACTGATTCAGTGTGTGCACATATTTTGAGCTAAGCCCAATTACTGCTTTAAGCTAGGTGTTATAACCACTAGCTGCTGGAAAGCGTATGCTGAGCCAGTAAAGGTCAGCTGAGACATTGTCTTCATCTCATAAAAGCCATGAAATGTTTTGCATGTTATTCTGCAAGTTATTTGATAATTTATGGACTTCTGTCACTGTTTTTAATGTCAGGTTTGGCCTGAACTGTTTTCTTTATACCTTGACCAGGATTGTAGAAGTTGCTCGTGATTGGATGGTCAATGATGAATACAACAGCTGTGGAAGTTTGCTTTGGTGGTCTTGGTTTGTAATGCTGTATTTCCAGGGAGGATCGGGTTAGGGGCTGAGGTGTTCAGGCTCAGACAGCTCACTTGGGAGGGTCATCGGTGATGCGTCTCACCCAATCAGCCCGACCCCCCCAAAGTTTATATAAAGACCGATCCATTAGCTCTCCCTCACTTCCAGCTGGTATCCGTCCTGTATGTTGTTTGGCTCATTTAACACCTCCACAGCACATACTGTATCTCACACTCCCGAGCTTTGCTCTCACTGATGATATCGCTCACTTCCACGCTGCATTGTTTAACTGTGTCAAGTTAAATTTAAATGACAGATTTTGTGTAATTAACCTTTTGCAAGACTCCGTTTTTGGCACACTCCCTTAGCTGGATTGTGACAGGGGTTCTTTAGCACAAGCCTACATTAAAGTTTGGTGTCAGTATAACTCTTCCTCAGAATGTCTTCAGAAAAACATGGTACAGTGCTGTGGCACCGTGAGATACATGTTTAAATAAGCTTAAAGAAGCTATAATATTTGATATATATACCAGTCTGGTCAAGGTTATTTATCCCAAAGATTTCTAAACTTATTCATGTCAAATATTTATAGAGAGATGCATTCAACCAACAAATTCCTCCAAAGGAACTCATATGATGAGATGTTTGTTATGTCAGGTAGACTATGTGGACTTGTTGTGGTAGAATATGAACCAGGAAGTGTAGTTTGAAGATGTTTTAAATACGAACACTTGATGCAGCAGTTTATACTTCTTAGATTAGATTTTTTGATCGTAAGACTACAGTTGTCAGAGCAGCTGTAATTTTCTCCTCTGTCTCGATGCTCGTGAGGTAAACAAGAAATGATGACGAGGATACTTTACATGTGCTACAAGTTATTTGACCTGATACGGGTGCCTGCATATTCTTGATTGGCCAAAACAATACCTCGCCGGATGCAGCTGCATTGACAAAAACGGAGCCAGGACAACTTTTTTGATGGACAACCTTGCATATTTTTGCCAGAGCCCCTTACAGTGACAACCACACTGCACCAAAGCACCGAAGTGAATAAGAAAGCTTGCATTTTTGCCACGGTGCTGAAAGGGCCCTAACAATCATAACCCAAAATATGAACTGATTTTAAAATAGCATTCATTACTTAAGGATATACAATGAGTCATATTTATTTAAGAAGTGGTTTAAGTTAAGCTAGCAGGCAGGCAATGACTCAGTGTCAATGCCAAGCTTTGCTGTATGGCTGCTGACAGTCCACACGAAGGAAGATAATGATGAGACAATCATTAAGTTGTGACTTCTACTTATGACTCTTGTAATGGAAGTGACAGGTAGTTGCCACATGGTCCGACACTGACTCTTACAAAATGCTAAACGCTGTGAGAAATGATTTTTCTCTTTTGATTTAATGAAGGTCATCTACTGCAGTAGATGGTATATTTTTGAGATAATAAATGTCTGTATTATGTACTGTCACTTTATAATGTAAGTTAAAACACCAGAACACCTGGTTAGCATTCAAAGCAGATGAGGTGACATAATGCTGTGATTCAATGTTTCCAGCCTGAGGCATGTAAAACAACTCAAAATTTGGATGCTAAAAATATGAGTATTTGGCTTCAGGTTGTACCCCTTTGTCCTCCACATCCTCCTCCTGTGTTCTGTGACCGGTTCTGTCCTTTTGACCTGAAACATTCACCGACCAGTCAGACAAGAGACGGAGGTGACATGTCCGGGCAGAAACCTTCTTTCTTGTCTGTGAATATGTGTTAACATGCTGTTAACCACTGAAGCAGACAATGAAATAAACATCCTGGATATGGAGTGGGTGTTTATTGGGGGGTGGAGGTCCCAGCTGTGCAGCTGGTCTGGTGTTTCCTCCCTGAAGGAGTGGTGTGTGTGTGTGTGTGTGTGTGTGTGTGTGTGTGTGTGTGTGTGTGTGTGTGTGTGTGTGTGTGTGTGCTTCTATATCTGCTTAAAATATGGAAAGCATTGGTTGCTGATAATTTCTGTGCAAGAATGTGAAAATAAACATTTTTCAAAGAAATTAATGTTGGATTTGACAAAGAATTTCATGAAAATGTTTTTTGTCAATTATGCTTGAATAGATATACATTATTGGCTACTAAATTGAAATAGTTTTTCAAATAATTGTGACCTGGGAGTCATTTTGTCTCCTCACATACATATATTGTAAGACAAACACATGTTTGTATGTGTGGATGGTTGAGTGAATGCTCAAAGACTGGATAAGCGTGGCTGTAATTACAGTTATCTGCACTCTTCCTCTCTTCTCTTCTGCTTTTTCACTGCAGGCTTTCACTCACTTCATCACACTGTGGCCATAATAAATCCTCCACTCTCTCTCATTCCCCTGTCTCTCCCTTTCTTATCTCCCTCTTATCCTCACATCTCTCATTGCTCCTCTCAATCACAACTGTAGTAGTTTCATATTCATATGCTGAGTCACGTCATGGTTTTATTAAATGATCTTCAGTTCTGATGTGAAATGGACCCAAACAGACCTTTTTGAAAGTTTGGATTTGATAAAATGGAGGCTCATGTCATTGTAGCGATTAGCGAGCGCTGATACTGATATAAACTGGCTTAAATAGGGGATTTAATGAGAAACAATATAATTAAATTCTGATACAAGATAGCTGTGATATCAAAAAACTGAATCAGCTTGAGTTGATTTTCAGCCTTTCATGAGATAGAGTGGTGGATATCCTTTACCCAGAAACTAGCTCAAACTGGTCTGGGTCAGTATTGCTTATTAAATGTCATGGATCGGAATGTTTTTTCCCCCCAATATTTTCTTACTTGCAAGGTCTCTCGTCAATTCAAGATGAAATAAAGATGTAATAACTCAATAATAACTTCAAATATTCCAATAACACAAACGTAGCTCAAACGCCGGGCATGTTCCTTTTTCCACGTCTTCTCCTTTGTTGTTTTAATATATGATTTCCATTATTTAAACACAACCTAAATCTTTTTATTGAGACCAGGGCTGGTTAAAATGTACTCGGGATGTGTAAATTGGTCCGACTCTAATGCACCAGGATGATTAGATTACAAGAGCTCAGCTCCGTTAAGCAGGGATTTGTAGCTGGCTCTGATCTGAGAGATCTCGCATTTTAATTCTCTCTTTCTCCCTCTCTCTTCGTCCAGTGTGGCCGGTGGTGAGCTCTTCGATTTTCTGGCAGAGAAGGAGTCGCTGAGCGAGGAGGAAGCCACTCAGTTCCTAAAGCAGATCCTGGACGGAGTCTACTACCTGCACTCCAAACAAATCGCTCATTTTGACCTTAAGGTACAGCCGCAACAAAAGACTGCGGAGGTCCTTCCTGTCTGATGTCTGGTTCTTTCTGTTAGTCATATATGCTAAGCAGGAGCACAGCAAGGTTCTGGGATGTTGTCCAGTTTATCAGCTTGCATTTTATGCAGTGATTACATACTGTAAACATAAGCTGTGTCCTAATTCCATACTGCTCTCTGCACACTAATTCTAAGCAGGTTTGGAGTATGTAGTGCATTCACACTGGAAAGTCAATAAATCATTGTTCCTTGTCTCATGATAGTGTGACAATGTGTATATATGACGGTAAACTGAACATCTTTGGGTTTTAGAATGATGCTAAAACAAGGAATTTGAAGATGCCACATTGGGCTCTTGAAAATTATAATTGGTCAGTGTTTTCTGATGTTGCAGCCCTATTAAGTACACCCAATATGCATGTTCCAAATCCACTTGAATTTTGAGTGTGTAGTTAGGGGGCTGCAATAAACAATGGAAACAAAAGAAGCCACCCACAGCTGCAAAACATTGAAACAAATTGTTAAAAGCAAAAGATCTCGGAAGACAAAAATCTTTGGAAAGCTACTCACTCTCTCTTTGTAAGGTTTAATGAGCAGGTGGCATCCCAAGGTTGCACTGTGACATCTGTTGACTCACTTACAAGTAGTAAAAAAACCTTGAAAAGTATACTAACTGCAGTTTATTGTGAAATTATATGTATACCATTAGTATGCAGTGTGAAACTGGGACTCACTATCAGTCACTAATCATATGTCCTTTGTAGATTCTTGGTTTCAGACCAGGTTTTAATTGATTAGTCTTAATGATGTCCTCAAAATGAAAACCAAAACAGAAATGAACAATCTTAGAAATGGAAACATCCACTCTTCTGTTGATTTGTGAGATTTTCTTAACAACACTTTGGACAAAGAAGATGATGACAGCGACTTGCTGAAGGTCATGTTACATTTAGACATCGAGCACAGTTGGATATTTTCTCCTGCACATAGGCAGAACAGAGGTCACAGTAAAGTGTTGCCCGTTGTTCAGCACCCCTGGAGTAGTTTGGGCTTCACATCTATTCTCCTAAATGCCAGCTCACTGAAGGACTGGATTTACAGCATGATGTGAATCAACTGGCCTCTTTTTGTACCTTTTTTATCAGTTTCTCTTTGTATCCATGTTTTTTTGGGGCCAATACATCTGACGCTAATTACCATGACTAATCAGCTTTTGGCTTATTTTTTAAATTCTCCCCTTTTTATTGTGGTGTGTGGGTAGTTTTGACTCCTGAGGCAGAAAGAGTAAAAGTCAGAACAGCACAGACGACACCAAACTTCATGATCCTGAACATTACGTACCTCCCTGTTCGGTGTGTTTTTTTTTTAAAACCTTGTTGTGAGAGTTCTTTACTCGAATCTCAATCGATATCATCGATCAGTGGTCCGCTTATGGCTGCACGTATGGCGTCTTTATAATAAACAGCCCAGACTGACTCCTCCACTTACAGAACATAAATCATAAATATGAGTTCAGGACATTCGGCGTCCAGGCCTGCAGAAAAATAACAAGCTCTGTGCCCAGCCAGCCACTTCAAATCAATGCCAGAGCTTTTACCAACCACTGCAGCCTCCGCTTCGGACGTGCTACTGTTATTCACTGTCTCACAACGGCTCCGATTAAGATTTAATTTGTTGAGTATAACTGTGTTGTTTACAGTGGGACCAAGAGTGGCTTTATCTGATATTTTTACCCATATGTTTGATACCATTTTTTAATTCAAGGCTGTATATTGTGCAGCATTAAAGTAAAATAAAAGCACCCCAGTTGTTCTTTCGGACCCATTTTAACTGCTGTTACATAGTTTAAAGTGACTGAACTCACTGAACAAAGCTGTTTTGAGAAAATAACTATTTTTTTGAGAGTCAAGTCAACTCTACAGAGACAGTACTATTGCTAATCAATGCCCTCATTATGCTCAACCTCTAGGCAGGGCAGACTAATGATGTCTGACATCATCGTCGGTCATCTCATGAAATTTGTATCTAAATAGGAGGCAATTGTTCCTCCTAAAAATTGTTTGTTTTTTTTGCACTTTGATTCCTCTGTACTGTGTCATTATTTATTAATAGTAATTATTACTCTAATCTTTTCATTGTGTCTGGGAGGGATGTACATACAAGCTGTGGAGGAACATGTTTTTGGTAGTTAAGCTCGCTAGTAAAAGGGGATGTGTCCATATGACTTCAATCAAATTCCCACTTCCTTCATGATTTCAGGTGTTCAAATTATACAGACAACTAGAGCAGTCTGTTGTCCTCATTTCATATGATTCTCCTTTCTTCCAACAAAACCTTTTTGTTTTTTTCCACTGATTGTATTTTCTCAGTGCCTCCTGTTTCACTGCTGCCCACAGCCAATCTGTTCTTGTTCCTTCCCAGACTAAATCCTCAAGTTAGGCTCATAGTCAAAACTGAAAGGACGAGGTTTGGAGGGAAGATGGCTTCGTCTAAAGGAGGCATTGTGTCCTTAGGAATGTCCGGCTTCTGTTCTTCGGGCTTTGCTTAAAGCGCATCTTTGCCGTTCTTTCCTTTCTCCCACTTCCTCGAGAGGTTTTAACTCGTGTTTTGCATGAGATTTCCATGGCTGATGAGTCTCTTTCCTGCCAGCCTATTCCTGGTTTTGTGTCTGACTCTGCTGCATGTTCTCTTGTTTACATTTAGTTTGTGTCCTATGATGTTATAATTTGTCTAGTTTATCTAGTAACACTGTAATTTCTCTGTGAGCATTGCTACTATTGTTCTTTTGAAATGAATTTTAAAAGGAAGGTTCAGCAAAAATGTGAGAAGGGTCTCTCCACCTGTCCTCACCTCTGTCTGTCCTCTATGTGTTCCTACTTCTCTCTCACCCTTTTAACTGTCTCTCTCCCTCTCTTTTCAGCCGGAGAACATCATGCTGCTGAGCCGCTCAGTGCCTCACCCGCGTATCAAGATCATTGACTTTGGCCTGGCCCACAAGATTGATTTTGGAAATGATTTTAAAAACATTTTTGGAACTCCAGAATTTGTAGGTCAGTATCCTGCATGTGTGTGCATATGAAGAAAACTCCTCATCCTCTCGTATTGTCTCGTTCCGGATCTTGTCAGATGTTTTGTTGAACAGATTCCGCTCTGATGAGTTTGCACAAATATATACTCCTTACTCTACTATATACACACAAATGTGCACACACACACACATACAGTGCACCGCCCTGTTTCCCTGGCTTTATACCAGGGGTTACGTATTGGGAAATCAGGTGCCAACTGTGCCACAGGGACTGTGAGAGAGCCCTGATAATAGACTGGAGATTATCAGAACTGCTCCTTCTTGCCAACACAAACACACACACACACACATACACACACACACATACACACACATCAGTGGCTCTGTCCATCTCCTCTCACCTACCTCTCTGTCCGGGGCAACCGCCAAACCCTCTTAGTCTCTCTCTGCCCGATGCCAGTGCACCATCCAGGCCAAAACTAGAGTCTGTTCCCAGTTCAGCAGGGTGGTAGCTGTCAGATGTTCTAAATAAAGATCAAGTGGCAGAAAGCCCAAATAATGAGTTAGACAATTGATTCTGGAGGGCATGCCTAGCTGCTCTAAACTCATTAGGTACAAATAATTAAAATAATTAGGAAAATGACTTATGAATTCATGCAAAAGACAAATTACTTTGTAGATCCAGAGAGTTATCCACAATTGTCTGCAGCTTAATTTCCACAGCACACCAAAACAATTTGACTTTAATTAAAGATGATTTTGCTGCACTCATATTAATTTAATTATTCACACATTTGAGATCATGTAAGAAGTGAAAAGAAGAAACAATCACAGTTCCAGCAGGTGTGACTTAAAAAGAAAACAGTAGCTTATAAAACAACAAAAGAACCAAATAAAAAAAAAATCTGTGAACCAAACAGAATGTGATAACAGGCTTAAACAAAATTCATCAAGAGGCATTAACACTCTGCACAAACAAAATACATAAACGAATCAGTAAAGGAAAAGAAAAGATAAACTGAAGATAAAGTTAAGTGAGTATGTGTGAGAATTGTGTGTTGACCTGGACTGTGATAATCATCTGTATTGTGTATTTGCCTTACAGCCCCTGAAGTAGTCAACTATGAACCTTTGGGCTTGGAGGCAGACATGTGGTGAGTAAATAAACACTCCATCTGCTCTGCAATGAGCAAACAGCACATATGCTATCTGAAACGCTTCTTATTTCTGTAGAACATATGCTCTTAAGTAAATTTATGTTTTGCATGATGCACTGCTTTCATAATGCATCGACGGTAAAAAAAAAAAAAAAAAAAAACTCTCCTTTTTCTCCCTGCCTCTCTCCAGGAGTGTCGGTGTGATAACCTACATTCTGTAAGTATCTGAAATGCCACCAATAATGACGGATAATTGCGTGAAATGTGAAACATGTATGAATCGGAAAACAGCAGCTGCCTTCGCCTCTTATATTCACATGTTCTCACAAACCCCCGGGGCCATCGTCACTCACTAAACATGACAGTTAGTCGGAGTGTTTGTCGAGATGTAAAGAGGTTAACGGCTGCTCTTTGACCTCTCTGTCGTGGAACTCGTCGAGCCACTCGAGAGTCACAGCGCCGCCGTATACGCTGTTTGTCGTGAATAATGTAACAAGCTACAGCAAGGACCGTGTATGTGCGTTCAAGTGTGATATATTCCAGCGGTTGGGTGAACGTTGTCCATTTCATTTCACTTCAAGAGATACTGTTTTGATGATGTATCAGACTGATTAAGTCTTAAATATACGTCTATGTCGACCACATCATAGAGGCATTCTGACCACGGTTACATCAAATTGTAAAACATTTGATGTAACTGAGCAATTAAGTTTATATATTTTTGTATTCATTAACTTGTTCACTATTGTAACTTACTTATTAGTTTAAAGGCAGTAATGTTTCTGCCATTAAAACCATACTTGTCACCCACTTCTCTATCAAGCTTTTCATTCCTTAATTTGCAGTGATTTTACTCTCAAAATCACACTCAGAGTCAAACCTCGAGGACACACTTAAAGTCGCACTTTAATGGGTCTCGGCTTCATCTTGATCTCCCAGTTCCAATACGATGTGGTGGCTCACAGGATAACATTTATAAGTCTTGTTTTGTTTTTTTTCAATTTTTTTAATTTTCACTGAAAAAAAAAAATACCTTGAATTTTTAGCAGAAGACGGTTTGAACAGTTTTTCTCACCTGGATTTTATGCTCCTACATATTCAAAACTTGTTGCATTTTCAACTGCAAAAAGATGCTGTTTACAGTTAACAGTACTCAACTGTCAATTAATCAAATACCTCCACTAATTAAAAGTGAAGAGAAAATGTAGTTCATCACATTAACTCATGAAATGGTTAAATCACACAGAATCCTGATTACGTTGTGTAGTTTTTTGGGGTTTTTTTAATCTGATTTTAACACGTTTTTTTTAATATTCATAATAAACACCTATACATTCACCAATATTTTTGTTGTTTTGTCATAAAAAGTTAAAATAATGAGCTGTAAAACTCAGTGTTGAGGGCACTAGAGGCGAATCGTTCTAACTGACTCTGGACTTTGTCCGAGGTCTGGTAAGTATTTTTTTGATCTTGTCAGCATGTTATACAGTTAATGAGCCTTCATTAACTCTGCCCTCAGAAAATAAGTCTGGGTCCTGACTAGATATTCCCAATGTGAATCTAACATATCACAATCTATGGATACAGCTCATTTTTAATAAAGTCTGTAATAGCCAGATTAGTTAGACAGTTATTCTAATGTCCCAAAAAATTGTGATGTTAAAATGCTAAATGTAGCACCTGTAAGAATACTTTGCTTATGATTCAGTTAACCAATTGATCTTTACAACAATCAACTTCACTGTCTACAGCTAAGGGCTGAACTAGCAATTTTTCTTGAAGCAGTTCTCTGCAGACATGTCAGCACATTTTAATTCAGCATCTCGAGAAAAGTTCACGCCCTCGGCCGCCCAGAGATCAACTGCTGTTGGCTCGTGATGATGTTGTCCTCTCTTTATGTTCAGCTAAAAGACCTTTCTGAGCTCCCACACACACCTTTTTATTCTTCAGAGAGACACCTACACAAAGCCAAACAAAATAGGTGAACACAAAACTGCACATTAAATGCATATAGCCCACACAAGCATGTAAAGTGCTCTCACCAAAACACATTGTTTGTTTTGGGAAGATAAAATGAAAAAAACAATGTGTCAACCTTGAAAGAGCATTTGCAGCCATGTCAACAATACAGATTTTATCTCATTATTATATAATAACTGGCTGCAAACATTAAAAGCTTAATTTTTGAAGAGTAATTAGTAGCTGCTATTAACATGAGGCATCATTTCTGTCTCTACGTTACATAAACACAGTCTTCTTACACATGAACAAACGCATCCACGCATACTGTACATACACACTCGATATTTGTTCATGCTGTCCACCCACACAACTGTCACAGCTCTGCCTGGCAGAGAGAAAATAGATCGTTCACTGCCTATTATCACAGCCGAGCAACAGTAAGGTGCGCTGACTGTTCGTCTCCTATTGTAAAAAAAAAAAACAACATGAAGGGAAAACATTGCTGGGAATAATTCAAGTGAAGTGTTCTGCATGAGTGATGATGTCCAAATTGTCACAATGTAGTGAAATCTGCTAAAAAAAAAAAAAGCTGCACTTGGCTGCAACATCAGTAGTAGTGAGAGGTAAATGTTTCCATTTTTTTGACAGTTTGAAAGACTGCACGTGTCTGACATAATTGTAACCTGAAACCATTCGAGTAAATGTGGTGAATCAGCTAGTGGTGGTGAGATTTTCTGCTCTGCTGGAGCCCTAATTTATTTTCTAGGTTGTTAAGACGGGTGTATTTCAGCATAAGAATTGCGCATTGTGCATCTTGAAGTCTCATTTCAGAAGCAATTTGGGAAAAACAGTGGATAAAATGTTGCTAAGGAACCCTGACTTAACACCTTCCTGCTGATTTTACTGCCTGGCCTTGTGAAGAATTGCCTTAATTACTCATTTGTTGTGAGCAGCTGCATCTTATACAGTCGATAAATTCATACATTTCCACTCAACTTGAGCTTGACCCTGACCACCTCCATGTCTGTCCCAGCTGGCATGTTAATTAGCGGCTGGTGCTGACGAGCTGGAGAGGCTTCAGTGGAGAAGGGATGGCCAGAGTTTGTCACGGACCGGTGTTTGGTTTAACTGCCTGAGCTCCAGGAGACTGGGACCTCATCAACATGCATGAGCGCTCAGCCCTGTGTGTGTGTGTGTGTGTGTGTGCTGTACTGTGTCGTAGTTCATATGAACATGGACACATTATCTCCTCCGTACATCTGCTTATTATAATGTTTGTGTTCAGTTGAAAGGTGTGAAAAGTGCGTTAAAATTTCCCGCACTCCAAGTCAATTATCACAAATCACAAATTTGCCAAATTTACAATCTGTACAGCAATAATAACATCCTCTATCCTTAGACCCTCGATTCAAATAAGGAAAAACTTCCTCCAAAAACACCTTTAACAGAGATAAAACCTCAGGAAAAGCAACAGAGGAGGGATCCTTCTCTCAGACATGCAATAGATGTGCAGAATAGACCAAGAAAGCAAAATAACAGAAATACAGCATGAACAAGCAGGGTGACAACATTAAACTCCTTGCATATTCATCGTGTATGAAAGCAGTCCAGCTGGCTTCCCTGTGATAGTATTCGACTAACCCCAAAACAAATACTTCAGTTTGATAGCAAGGCTTGACTAATGAGTCACTATTAGTTGCTACGCGGCTCTGTAATCACATTCCCACGTCAACGAGCAGTAAGATCTTTGTTTCACTTTTAAGGGCCGAAGCTAATCAGCGGCGGGCGAATTAGTCTTTGGATTGAAATCCAATCTAATCCCTTTCTTGCTGATTACAAATCCATAAGGACGAGTTCGATAACGAGAGAGCTTCTGCGTTCTGTAGGTTCTGAAGTTGATGAGTTGATTGAAGCAGAAATGTAGAGCTGAACTTGCAATTAAGAAGAAATTCGTGGCTCTCTTGGTACATTTTGAGGTGTATTACATTTTCAAAACAAACTGTAACATTTATTGTCTGAATGCTAAAGAGCAGTCGCTGTGTATGCCTCTAATCTTTTTAACCTATCCTCCTATCCCAGTCTGAGCGGTGCGTCTCCCTTCCTGGGTGACAACAAGCAGGAGACGCTGGCCAACGTGTCGGCCGTCGACTACACGTTTGACGAGGACTTCTTCAGCAACACCAGCATCCTGGCCAAAGACTTCATAGCAAGGCTCCTTATCAAAGACCCCAAGTACGTATGATCCCCATTTCTGACGCACTGATTGATTTCATTTCCATTCATTTTTGAAAATGTCGCAGTGACTTTGAAGCTACCACGGTCAAAATGTAGACAGTTTCAAAGGAGTCAACTAGAGCTGCAGCTAATGCATATTTTATCAGAATCAAGCTTTATTAGCCAAGTATGTTTACGCATGCGAGGAATTTGACTGCTGGTGGCTCTCAGGAGATACTCATGGACTTACAGCCAAAACCAAGACAACAAAGCTGAACAGAGATACATAATCATATAACTGTTATGTACAAGCAAGTGGTGAGAAAAAAGAATATTTTGATGTGATAAATTGTGATAAATAAATGATAAACTAATCTAAGTAATAAATGTGTCAAAAATGATTAAAAACAGAAACTAAATCCTAAATTTCTAACATGGTCCCGAAAGAAGAAAGAGAAAGAAACATTACAATACATCACACCACAATTCAGTCATGTATAGCAGTAATTACTCAACCTGACTAATTAAGACAATTATTATTAAAAATATCAGCAAGTGGAACATTAAAGTGCTTCAGAGGACTGAGAGGAATTTGTTTGCGAGACTTAACGCAGCATTATAGATATTATCACTGTAACAATGTGCTTCTAAATATTTGCTCTTTGATTGCTCTCATTTTTTTAAAAAAATCTCAAAAGCTGATATAAAACCGAATGTAGCGTCTTTGCAGATATTCCAAATAAAACTCCCTCGTCACTAGAGACGATATGCCTGTTGGCACTGGTTTCTAAAACTGAGAGCGTCTCTCCCTCATTACCGAGTTGCTGTAGCAACAACTGAATGGCTGCAGCTACACTTTAAGACGGTAACTGCTATCAAAACTCCTTTTTTTTTTTTTTTCACACGTAATTACTCCTGTTTCTTTAGAACAACCGAACGAGAGCGTGGGGGCTAACAGAGGTGAATAATTGTAGGTGTGGAGATGATTTCAATTAGATGTGCTAAAGTAAGGCACGGATTGTTTTAAACAGGCAGTGGGCGAAAGAGTAGACTGTACAAACTTCAAGTAATGGGACTTTTAGAAATCCCCGGCCGAGTGCATCAGAACGGAACGGTTTTTAATTGATCTACATTGTGAGCGGACATGGACTCCACTCAGCTGGCAGGAAGATTAATGAAGATCCTCTAAAAGAAGACACACTTTACCGTCTAATATATTCACCAGTAAAGATGATTTTCACTGTGATACACTAACACGTACGCTACATTTCCTCACTTAAAATGTGGAAACATTGCAAGACCTTTAGGTTCACTGTTAGCTCAGCTGGAGTGATGGTTTGTGGGTTTTTACTTTGAATCAGGCATGTATGAAACAGGGATGTTGTAAAAAACCAGACATAGACAGGAGGAAGTGGTGTGTGTGTGTACTCAACCATAAGTTCAACTTCTTCAGAACAGTGTCTTGTTGTTTTCATTGTTAGTTAACAGCGTTGGTAATCAGGGATGTGGCGGTGAGGGACCGAGGGAAGTAGTGTTTGTACTTTCAGCCACACCAGTTTCCCCAGAGACTTGACTGGCTTTTTGCTCTTTATTATAGGTTAATTAAATATAGACTGTCATTGACATTCTGAACATTGGTCTTTTCTGAGGGAGGAGTAAACAAATCGTCTCATACATTGTTCACTTTTTACTCAGACGTTCCTGATAGTTTGTCTCAAAACCTTATTTGAGGTGTTGTTGGAGAGAAGTATGAAAAGGTTCAAAAAGGAAATAAGATGTTTTAGTTCAACAATTTACAAAGAAATATTAGATTATCACACTTGTGTCTTATGTAGGGATGAGTTACGGGACTGTCCATCCATTTCATGCAAATAGTATTTTCATTTGTAGGAATCTTTTTCATTTGTGTGATCTGGCAGTGATATTATGACATTCATACTATTAAGGCATATAATTTATTAAATTTTCTGATAATGCATTGAAAATATGACATTTTTAGGTAGCTGGCTTGGTGGTGGATTGTTGTTTCAGATACCAGTGAGACAAATATAACCGAAAATGTTGAGTTTGATAGATAGATCCATGAGATTGAAGCCTTATTATTGACGCTGCATTGAGTTGCGACAAATGTTGGGCCAAGTTTAACTCTTTTGCCAAATGATCCAGTGTTTTTGTCTTGTTTTTTTTTGCTGGAGTTGTGTGAAGGCAGTGGCATCATTATAATGTCAGTCTGAGCATAAGATTCACCACAGTTTGTTACGGTCGGGTTTTATTCACAGTACTAGAACAAAAAACCCATGTGGTCAATATGGTTCTTCCTTCTTTCAACATTCAAGGAAGCATTATGATGATTTTATAGCAGGATGGAATAAATATTAGTATTTCATGTGTCATTAGTGGCGCTTTCTTATATCCATCTGCACACAGCTCTGTTTGCTGTCCATATAAATTAATACCTGGTTCAACAACCCGGTTCCACGGCTGTCATGGTCTGTTAACAACAACCAGTATCTCTGACTATGAACAGGATGTATTAGTCACATCTCATCTCTATTTTTGCAGCTATAATTGTTTTTAATCTGCAGTTTGGTTAAAAGTGAATTCTGCTCATACCTCTGTGTCCCTGTGGTCGTCGACAGTCATCGCTTTGAGTATTAAAATGCATTCATCAAATGCTTCTGGGCTTCTTTCACAGAAAGAGAATGACGATTCAGGACAGTCTCCTGCACCCCTGGATCAAGGTTAGACTCTGCTTTTTAATAGATGAACGATGTCTCTAAAATACACATTTGTAATACAGTAAAAGTTGAAGTGTGTTATTTTGTGGTCGTGGTGTTTGCCAAGCTTCAGCTAACTGATTCCAAGTTTTTTTCTTGCCATAAATATTCTCATAAGCTTTTTCTGTCAATACATTTTTGTGTTTCGAAAACCAGCCAAAAGATACTCAGCAAGCTCTGAGCAGAAAGGAATCGGCTGTCAACATGGAAAAGTTCAAGAAGTTTGCAGCTCGAAGAAAATGGAAAGTAAGTGCTTCATAAAAAAAAATTACACACTCTTCAGGAAAGAAATATTACCGCACATCTTCACATCTCTACAACACTGCACTCTGGCAGCTTCTTGCCAAAACGTCTCCTCAGACGTCGTTACTTCAATGTCACCACTGGTTGCTGCAGGCTCACCACAATCATCGGATTTACTGCCAGCGCTGCTTTAGCGGTCGTCGTCTTGTCTGTTTTCGTTCGTCACGACTGACCCGGCACCGCTCATAGCCCGCAAGAAATGTGGGATTGCTCATCTGTGGGTGGTTCGGCGGTGCTGTCATGCCATGTCTCTGTCTTCTGCTCGGGTTGCCATTAAGAGCCTGGCACACTGGCAGCGTCTGGCCCCCCCCCCCGCTAGATTTGACTTTTGTGTTGATTTATTTCCACACATAAAACTGGCACCAAAACACGATAAAGGGAAGAGATTGTTAAAGTGAAGTTATATGAAATGTGCAATAAAATAGCAAATAAAATACAGCTGTAGTCAAGCCCAGATTCTTTCAAGTTCAATTCAGTCCAATTCAACACCAAGAGTGGCTGCAAGTGTGTGTCTACGTTCTTTTCAGGCGTATAAATAACTTTAAAGAGGTTTCTTAAGGACCAACAGAGATGTAGATCTTTCTGCATAAGCTCTGTACTGAACACTTCAACATTTACAACAACTTACCAATGCATAGCAGGAAAAGTCAAGGCAGTGTGTAGAGCCAACAATAGAAAGGACAGTTGGATATCTAAGAATGAATTACACCGAGTAAAGAAACCGAAGTGAATTTAAATAGAGCAGAAAATTGCTTTGTGTCAACACCTGCCTGCCTGTTGATGGTCGCCTCAATATAACCTGACATGAACTTGTTCCAGTTCCAGACACTCATTCTTCTTTCTTCTTCTCTTTTCCAGCAATCCGTCCGACTTATCTCCTTATGCAACCGCCTGTCCCGCTCCTTCCTGTCCAGAAGCAACATAAGTGTGGCGCGCAGCGATGACACGTTGGTAAGACCCTCTGATTCGACTGGACCGGCAGTCCAAAACATCTTTAAAAGAACACAAAAAGATGTTAAAACACAGGAGAGACTTTAGATTGGTTAAGTTGATTGGGTTCACAGCTATTAACACCATCAAGGCTGTAAATTGCACTTGAGTAAAACATCTATGTAATTAACAGGACTGGCAGCTTAATGAAATTCAGGCTGCTTTAATTGAAGTGCATTTTCTCACCGTGACCCCAAGCTCTCAGTTACAGCCCTGGTATTCTTAGCTCCACAATCTCTCAGAGAATCTTGAACCACCACATAGTTGATCTATTCCTCATTTTCCCCGAGTACCACAGGTCAGGTGTTTTTTAGCATCGTTGGAATTTGAGTGTGTGTAACCTCAACACCAGGTTGAGCTCGTAGGAATGTGCCTCCAGTGAAGGAAAGTCTTGTAAATATACAAGTCAGTTTGTATGAATTTGGACACAAACAGTGACACAAAAGAAGGCTTTTATGTTATTTGTGTGTCACGTCCACCAGTCTATGAGTTGATACCGACAAGCCTGAGAGATGTAAACACAACAGTGTCGCTGAGAGGTTTAATCATTTACAAAGCATTAGCAGCAGGCCAAGGCCGGATCTGTTTCCTCAGCAAAGGATTACATACCAACTTTCTTGTGTCACAGGTGAGATGAGTAGATCTAAGACATGCTGAGAGAGTGCTGCGCCCCCTGTAGTCCATAAACTGAACAGCAGCAGGAGTTGATGTTTACTAGTTTAAGCTTTCTAATACAGTTGATCTGCGTCTTTATCGGCTGAACAATTTCAGGGTTAAGTGCCTTACTTAAAGGTCTTACACAGAGGTGGGTTTAAGTGCAGTTACCCCCCCTCTGTAAATTTTCAACTAAGAAGTTGTTTGAGTTCTGCCTTCAAGGTTGTGTGTCAGAGGTGAAAGTAAGTGCACACATCAAGGAAGGAGGGAGTGATCAGACTGAGAAACCGTAAATACCAGGGCTGCAAATAAGGAGTATTTAAATTGTTGTCATCATTTTTTGATTCATTGTTTAGTCTGTAAATGTGCCAAAATAGAGTTGTGAAGTGGAGGAAGCTGCTTGTTCCAGAAGTAGTTTTTACCATCATAAATTTTTATATCATCATGTCCTCCATAAGATAAAATGAAACTTTATTGATCCCACAAAGGGAAATTTAGGCGTGACAGCAGCAAGCTACAAGTAAGAATCAAACAACATATACAACATATATGAATGTCTATATAAACAATGTACACAAACAAACAAATAGCAGTCAAAAGTATAAGACCTGCTTCAAAGTGATAATCACATGTCCCACAACTTAGAAGCAGAGGTCTCCTGGATCATTTAACAATATTGTAGGTTTATGTCATGGCAAATCATGTTGTCTTTTTGCTGTTGGGTACGGCATATCGCTCTAGATACTACAATACCCATGAGCCTCGGTCACCATTGGTGTGGAGAAGTTGTTAGTCAAAGCTGCAGCAAATTCAAAACACTTTTCATTGAAAAAACATTGCATCGTAGTTGGTGAAATAATCCAAAATTGAAGCAGAATCTGAAACTTATCTCATTCAAACTTCTAAATGTTCCATCAGGTTTTTATAGGTTTAATCTTTAGCTTCTGCTTACATTTAGAAGAACATCCAACTGAGGTTTAAGTTCTGTAATTAGGTGTTTCTTACCAAATGCACTTTGGGAGTTACAGTTGACTTTTTATTATTTTTTGTTCAGTCTTTATTTATCAAAGAACCAGCTGTTTTCTGACCCAGTTGCTAATCTTATGTACCGACAATTCAACCTGTAGAGCTCCAACTGGCAGTCACCACCTGGGGATGGGGATTTTAACTTTTGCAACCTTTATCGCCCGAAATAACTTCTCTCTTGCAAGTCCATAAACTTGCAAGAGAAGTGCCGATCACAGTTTCCCGGATCCCAAGACGACCAAAACATATTTAATTTACAGTGATATAAAACACATTTGAGAAGCTGTTACTAATGAATGTTTGGCTTTTATGCTTGCTGAACAACCTAAATGATTAATCCATTATTACAGTTGCTGGATATTTTTTGTCAATGGACTAATTTATTCATCACTAATAAATATTAAGTGACTCACATTTTTCAGAAAGTTAGCAAGCATATAAGGTTTAACCACCTATATGAAATACATCAAAAATAACCTTTTAGAATGACATGAGAGCATTACTCATCCTCTCTGCAGTCTAAGTTTTCCCAGTCTGAGTTGTAACTGCTGACCTGTCAGTCATAAGACCACATCGTAGTTTTCCAACCTCCTCACTTGCGTTTATGAGTATTTTTTGATTTGAAGACTGTTATTCTTATACAAAAGTGGTCAAATTAAGAGGAGCAGTCATTCATTCTGTGATATTTTCCTTCTTATGGTGGAGGCTGTCACTAGAAGCCTACTCTGGGAATAGTACATATCAAAGAGAACATCATAATAATAAGAAGTCCTCCCCATCTTGTGCCATGAATTACAATTTTTAGAAGGTAAAAATCCCAAACAACTGTGTTGACAAGCAAATCCCCAGCAGGCGGTTTGCTGCTCGTACATATTTGTGTTGTGTTTGCAGCTCTCCGAGGTGGTTTAGTCATGGCTCCCCCAGCAGGGAGGTTACGTTGAGGAATGCAGCGGGAGCGTCACGCTCGGCCGAACAAATGCCACATCAGCCTGGCCTCCTTCCCTCCTCCCCTCCTCTCTCCTCCTCCTCCTCCTCATCTCCCTCTGCCTCTCTCCTCCTCGTCTCTTTGTGCAGCGGAGCGTCACAGCTGATTTCTGTGCCGTCCGACTGACTCCGGCTGAAGGTTATTGGGTCACATGTCGCAGACAGAAAAAAAAGAAAAAAAAAAGTCTTGATATGTTATGAATCCCAACTGCGGTTGCATAAGAAAATTCTGCTGATTTTCCACTGAAGTCGCTCTTGTTTGTTTCTGTGTGTGTTCACGCTCGAGAAAAAGATGAAAGAGAGACTTACGGGAGCATGTGATAGAAAGAATTCACAGGATTAATGTTCATAGGATTAGACTGATCTGGTGAACAGTAGAAGAGTAACTGTCTTTTCCCAACCATCCAGGATGAGGAAGACTCCTTTGTGATGAAGGCCATCATCCATGCCATAAACGATGACAACGTTCCCGGTCTGCAGCATCTGCTCGGCTCCTTGAACAGTTACGACGTCAACCAGCCCAACAAGGTGATCGACAGAGTCCTATCCCGTCTTTTTACATATTATTGTATTAATTTTAAAAGTATGAAATATTTCCTTCTCCATTCCTGTCAAAACCTCCAACTCAAAAAGACACACACACACACACACACACACACACACACACACACACACACACACACACACACATATCAAACACACTAGACTCAACAGAATTTACATCCTCATGATGTGAGGAAACGAAGCCTTAATGTCATTTCTTTATAATTCAGTTCTGCTTCAGTCACACTCCGCTTTCCTCTAGCTCGGTGCTGTATATGCTAATTTTGTAACTAGCTGTAAGGCAGCTGATTGGTCAAGGATCTCACATCCATTTGTCAGGCTGTCAACACGTTCAACCCTTCAAGCAAGCATGGCTGCCTCTTTTAGGGACTGAATGGAAGTTCCTGATCACAAGATCACACACAGAGTGAATGTTGTGTAGCTTGTGCAAGTCAGAGCTTTATTTTAGATGCGAGTAGGAAAATACACACAGGAAAAAACAGAAGTTTGGTCCTAACAGAGATCTGTTACTGTCTTATTCATGTGTGTGTGTGTGAGAGCATTGAAACAGAGGTGTAGATATGGATGTTTTTGTTTGTGTGTGTGTGTCTTTGTTTCTTTTTCCCAGTTTTATTTAAAGCTACAACTATTGCATCAGACACTAGGTCCTCCCACCCCACAGCCCAAACAAAACTGAACAAGACAAAAAAAGAAAAGAGAACAGTCCAGTCAGACATTTTAGATATTTAAATAAATACCTATGACATTCATATATAAAAAACTTGCAGGATGCACAAAAGTGCATGTGGGAAAAGTAATATATTCGCCTGAAAACTGGTGAAAAGATTTGCAGTTCTTCAAAATCTTCAAGATTTCTGTTCATTAAAAGGCAACAACAAAGCAAATCACTACAGCCAAAAGAACCAGTTTGTCAACTATGTGTGTCTCTCTCTGTCATAAATAAAAGAAAAAACAGTGGTGGAAATGAAAAACACAGATGTGTGTTTGAAGTGGAGGTCAGGGCTGAAACAGGCCATAAAACCGAAGAATCAAGGCCTCTTAAAGAAAAACAAGTAGCTGAGTTCAAGTACAAATTCAAAGCTCTCACTCATTTAAACATTTCTTTATATGTACTGTATAATAGAAGGTTAAATAGACGGAAAAGAAGATTCAGAAATGTTCACATCACAGTTAGAAACATCTTCTGAGAGAAGCGGACAAGCAGACAAACTGTTTCTTTGTCGTTTTTAAATCAGATGACCTGATGGTCAGGTACATATCCGGAATTAACAACTCCCACTTCTTTATTCTGCACGCCGTTTTGACGGAGACGCTGTTTGTTGACAGCTGATGAGCCATGGGGGGACGTGATGTTATTAAGCTCAGTGAGGTGTAAAGAAAAAGAGAAATGGGACAGGAAAGAGGAGAAGGAGAATCGGCTCTATGGAGAAGAGAAAGAAGACAGTTAGACTACAGATAGTGACAGAAAGCCTGAGAGGTTTCTGAAGAATGTAAAAACTAAGTCAGTGCTGGAAATTGCCTTTGTCCTCTTTCTCTTTTCTTCTTCTTCTCTTTTAACTCATTACCACCCACAATACACGAAACTACATTGACTACTATGAATTTGATACTGTCTAAAACCTGAGATACAACTCTTTAAATTTCTGTTTCCTGAACACCAGTTTTTTGGATTTCTTTCATGAATGTGTGGGAAAAAAATCTGCCTACTTCCCCCGTATGTTTTACATATACATAATTATATGTTGTCAGATTGAGGCTCCAGCTTTAGCACACATTAATAATCACGATAAACACATCGTAGCCACTTAAAACTAAAATTAGTATGTGTGTGTACATTGCAGCACGGGACTCCCCCCCTCCTGATCGCAGCAGGCTGTGGCAACATCCAGATCATCGAGGTGCTGATGAGAAAAGGTGCAGAGATCCAGGCCCATGACAAGGTAAAGACTGTCTAATCAGCGTGGTTCTGACAGGCAGCCGTGGAGTTTAATAGACAGGCATTAAAGGCGTCAGAGCTGCAATAATGAAGGCTGAAGGCTCAAGAATGTGACAGTGTCGTTTGGATTATGACTGGGGCTATCTATACTATAAATAAATGTACCCATGAACTCATTGCACTCGGTGTACTTTGTGCTGTACTGCATAAAGTGCTTGCAGGAAATAACTGCACTGATAAGTTTTAAATAAGTTTTTTTAGATAAATATTTTATTAATCTGAGCATGCAAGAAGAGTTTCGAAATCTGTAAGCAAACTTTTTAAAAATAAATAAGAAACATTTCCAGAACTTATATTTATGGTGACAGATTAATATCAGCGGCACTATGTTAATGATAAATAACAAGAAATAAAGAATTAGAATCGTATTGTGATGATGGCGTCATATTTTTTAAATTCTCTAGTCCAAATTCATGATTTTTAGATTCTAAAATAACAAAATGAGTCTTTGAAGCTGTTTTGAACACATTGGAAGTTTAATCTAATGTAATGGATAACATGAGCACTTTTTAAAAGTGAGCATTTCTCTGTTTTATGTTAAGTTTCATAAGCTCCCCTCATTGCATAGCTGGAATCAACCTTGAAGTTGCAGTTGACTTTTATGTAAGAATTTACAAATTATTGACCCACATCACAAAGTGGGGCTTCTGCTGAGATGAGCCAGCCTTTCTGAATAACTGAGATGCTGCAGATCAAAATACAGAACAGACTTTCTACTAAAATGCACCAAGTCAGTGCTTTGTCTAGAAGAAGCTTGACTCATCGGTCTTTCATTGTTTGGTATAAATCATCACTGTGTAGTCAGAATAACAAAAAGATTGAGTTATGTGCAAATTACTGACACTGTGTCACTACATCTCTAGCAGGTTCAGTTTTAAATACCTTTAGCGGACGTTCAGTATAAACAACATGCAAGTTAGTCAGTGCAGCTGCTTGTTAACTACAGTTAAACTGTAATCGCAGGATGCTAGCACATCCTGGGAATATCCCCAAGGTCTTTGGCAGTAGCGTGCTGTGCAGTATTTTAGAAGATTTGTTCATATGATTTGACAGCAGATACAATTCTAGAAAGCCTGATTATATAGTAAAGGTCAGGGATAAATCCTGGAATATTCTTTTCTCTGGAACCTTCAGAGTGGAGCCAACGCTATCTACTACGCAGCGAGACATGGCCATGTGGAGACCCTGAAATTCCTCCATGAAAAGAAATGTACTCTGGATGTCCAAGATAAGGTGAATCAAGTGCCTCTTTGCCTCTCTCACACTCACACACAAACACACACACACTTACTACTACTCACCACACTTAGTTATCTATCAGCAATTACTCATCCACTCCTACTCATCAAATCCCTCGAGAAGCATTACTTTGATTTTCCAAAATGCAAAACGCTCAGAAACACACACACACACACACAGATTCACACATTCACACTCACCGCAGTACGCACCTGGGGAGAAAACCAGTTACTCTGGCATTTTATCAGCTTATTTGCTGTTGCTATAGAAACAGGTCTTGCTGAGAAAGATGGGGCATATGTGTGTGTGTGTGTGTGTGTGCGCTCGCATGCTTTTGATGCTAGTAAAGCCTCGATCACTGTGTGCTTTGGCAGACAAAATCCCAAAAGCATTTTCCAATCTCTTCAATCATTTTACCTGCTAGTGGTGTCCTTTTCCTCCTCCTCTCCATCAGACCAGAGCTAATCTGCACTCCAGGCACTTTTCTGATCATTATCTAGTTCCTCTGCAAGGATCATTACAGTCGTGAGAATTTCAGTTTAAAACATTCAAAAATGAACTACTAAACTAAATTATCAATAGATTTTTGACGTTGTGTCAAAGACGTCTATGTATTGTGTTGCAGAGATATCTAATGAAGTTAGCATGCTAATCAGCTAGCCCCGACAGTGAGTCACTTTAGTGTCCAGTCTGTTCTCAGTCTAACTAATTGACTGCATAAAAGATGGACATCATGACAGCTCCCCAAAAGTGAAGCCAAAACGTCTCTATTGTCTCCTGATGGCTGGCTGCAGTACAGGTCGTAAATCCCGCCCCCTTAGTTGTTAGCAGACGGGACATCAGCCAAACTATAAAATCAAAGATGTCTCTGTCATTTTAGGTTATTCTTATCACGCTGATGTTTGTCCAACCACTCATTTTTCTGATAACCAAAGACCTGTGGGAGAGACTGTGCATTTTCTTGTTTCTTAAGATAGGGGTGGACACCCCAACCTTCTGGTGATATGCTGCCCCCCAATTTGATTGGAGTGTAGAGTATGAATTCAACAGGTGGTCAATTCTTACATATAGCATCTTTAAAGTTACTTTATTACACTGTAAACCTGAATAACAAGCTGAGGTGTCTGCGTGTAACCAAATAATTGACTTATGACAAGGGGAAAGTCATAAAACCTGTCAACAGCTTTTAACAAGGAGGCTCTTTCCTGTGTGCTGTATTTTTATATAATTGCCCTAATTAAATAGATCTGTAAAGTGTTTTTTTTCTCCAACATAAATCCATTAGATGTTATTTTAAGTGGTTCACTTTTCCACCTACAAGCAAACACGGCGTCTTGGGTGTCGTTTCAGATAAGCAGCTTCTCTGCTAATGAGCTGCTCCCTCTGACTGGCAGCCGTAATGTTAGAGTTTATGGATCGATTTCCAACAAATCTGATGTCTGAGTACACAGGACAGTAAAATGTGACTGTTTTCTTTAAGTGGAAGTTTTGTAAAGTTGCTGACTGGGGAAAGGGCATGACTAACAGGAAGAGGCGTCTTACTGGACATACCTCAAAGCACGTACAGTAACGTACATCTTGACTTGTTGACATTGTGTTAATTCTCCGTTGTCCCCCGCAGTCTGGGGAGACTGCTCTTCACGTGGCGGCTCGCTACGGCAACGTGGATGTGGTGAGCTACCTCTGCAGCATCCAGGCCAACCCGGATCTCCCCGACAGGGTAAGTATATGCACACATAACAACATTGTTGTTATTAGAGAAACCTGCTTCGGTCCAAAAGACTTGAAAGGTTTTTTATCTCTTTACATTTCTGTCTCCAGGAGCAGGAGACTCCGCTCCACTGTGCTGCCTGGCACGGATACTCCACAGTAGCCCGAGCGCTCTGCCAGGCCGGCTGCCATGCGGACGCGAAAAACCGCGAGGGGGAGAGTCCGCTGCTTACTGCGTCTGCTCGGGGCTTCGTAGACATTGTGGAGTGCCTGGTGGAGCACGGGGCCAATCTGGAAGCTACTGACAAGGTGAACACCTCTGAAATCTTCAGCACAGAAGATTTATTTTGGCTCAGCATACATTGTTTATTGGGTACAAAGTTTTCACAGTACATTCCAGATATTGCGTACATTTTCCTCAAGCATATGCGGTGGGGAAGAACATATTTCTCACATTCTTTTTACCCTCTGTCTCCTCCATCTTCAACTTACTGCACTGATATTCTGCACTCATTCGTCACACATTCAAAAGTCCATCGAACGTTTTTGGATCAGGAGTCCTTACTGTATTCCTGCTGGTTTTTCCAGATCTTCGTGGGGTATCCTCAGGTACCTCAGAGTCTGCCTCAATGTCTCCTCTCATTTGATTATTTCCAATGCACCTCTAAGATAGAGAAATAGATTAATACCTTAATTAATCCCCACAGGGTAAACTAGTTTTGTCACTAGTTCACTACAACACTAAAACACATCCTAACACACATTCCAAAAGGACACTGTGACCTCAATCTTATCCAAAAGCTAAAAGACAAAATTGATCTTGTCTGATAAAAGCCCGGTCACCAGTGATGCAGCTAAAATAGGACCAATAAAAAAAGACAATAGATATGAAACAAAACCTGAGGGCATCATTCACCTACAAGGGTCACAGTCTGAGAACATACCTGCAATTCAGCAGCCTGTGCACTCAGCGAACTTAAACACAAATCTAATAAAAAGCTATGATATTCTATTAAGTGAGACAGATGATTTATATTTTGCTCTCTCTGTGTGTGTGTGTGTGTGTGTGTGTGTGTGTGTGTGTGTGTGTGTGTGTGTCCAGGACGGCCACACAGCCCTCCACCTGGCCGTACGGAGGTGTCAGGTCGAAGTGGTCCGCTGCCTTCTGAGACACCACTGCCACCTGGACCAGCAGGATCGCCATGGCAACACGCCGCTGCACATCGCCTGTAAGGACGGCAACCTGCCCGTCGTCATGGCAATCTGCAGCGCTAAAGCCAGCCTCGACCTCCCCAACAAGGTGAGCACAACCACCTCAACACCACACCCATTCTGCCGTTTTAGCATAACAGCAGCAATACGGCTTCCAAATACTGTCGACTGTATCGGATCATCACAGGTCAGATCAACCAAATTACAAAACGTTGGGAGGAACTGGACTGGTCTGCACAGAGCCGTGACCTCAACCTCGTCCAACATCTTTGGCATGAGTTTGAATACAAACTGCGAGCCAGGCCTAACATCACCTAACATCAGTGGCCAACTTCAATAATGCTCTCGAGCTTAATCCCTGCAGCCAGGTTCCAAACTCTGGTGGAAAGCCTGAAACCAGAAGAGTGGCAGCTGTTATAGCAGCAGATTAAATTGTGCTTTGGGAGATGTTCAACAATCCCATATGGGCGTAAAGTTTTTTGTGTCCACATAGTTGTGAAGCGTAGCTGTTCCAGGCCTAATCACAGGCCAAACAGGGATAAATAAACATAGAAAGCAAACATATTATAGGGATTAAAGGGATTTCTGTAAGTGTAAATACATGCAGCTTGAGGGTTTTTGCAGTGCGATCCAGTCTAATCTATACCGGGCTCCAAGGCATTCAGCATATTGTTCCTAAAAATGTTTAATGTAGGTCTAACTGTTGTGGTTGTGAAATTCAGAACTCTAGTCCTTTAAGGGAGCGCTCCTATATCTGGTTTATATTTGACTGAAGATCCCATCTTGCTCTGCCTCTCTGCCAGGCACGACTTCCCACACATGTTTCTGCCTTTGGTGATTTCACATTCTATTTCAACACCATCCATTTTAATGTATTCTGAGATGGGATTGCTCTTCTCAGACACTGGTGGCCCTCTCAGCTAGTTCGCATACAGAAACATTTTTTTCCCAGTGTAGTCAAGGATGTGATGTGCATCAGGAGCAGACAGCGCTGCCCATGATGTTTTGATTTATTCATTATTTTCAGTTAGTGCTTCTTTTTTTTTTTTTTTAATATACATATATAGCTGATTGAAAAGAGCATATTCAACATTGCTGACTGTGTCTGGAGACTGTCAGCTGTAGACACTGTGGAGAAAGATAAGAGGAATGGGATTGAAAATGTCTCCTACTCTGTTTACAGCAGAATTGAAAAGGATGAATTCTTCCTTGTTTCCTCGAGTTGAGGCAGTCGGGAGTTGATTGAAATGCTGCTTTCAGATTATTTTGTGTTGGGTATTGGTATTTTTTAAAGGCTTTTCTTTTATCTTGTGGCAGAGAAAACTTTTTATTATGTTTCAGTATATTTAAGCACAAGTAGAAGAGAAATATACTTGTAACAGGGGTGTCTTGGTGTGCTGGATTTACTGCATGATGTGGTGAAAATAGTGATGTCAACGACACAAACCATTTTTATTACCATCATTACTGCAACACAGCACAACAGGGCTGCTTTAATTACCTGTTTGATTTTGCTTAACTCCTTCTTACGACTGGTCATGGCCATGCTAACATTAGCCTCGTATTCGCTTCAGCTAATGAAGTCCGTCCCTTATCTTTTACATTGAAATCACTTTAAGAATGGATCTCTTTGCAGCTAGTATGGAGAGAAGAGCAAATACACCAACCAAGAACTCTTTCAGTGTACATATAATCATGTCGGTATTTTAATGAGAACCAACCCTTTTAGGTAGATGAGACATCCCTGTCCCCAGCCATGTCCTCCAGATCTTCCTGGTTGATCCATATCCATTTTCCACTTGATAAAAAACTTTTATATGATGGGCTTCAGACCAAAAACATTTAAAACCTTTTGGAAAAAAATACATTTTTGAGTTCAAGATTCACTATGTCAAATGCTTTGTAGATGTTTTTATCACATTTGACTGAAGAAAAACTCATATTTTTCATATCATATTTTCTCTCTTCATCCAGTATGGCAGGACTCCCCTCCACCTGGCGGCTAACAATGGCAGTCTTGAGGTCATCCGACATCTCTGCCTGGCTGGAGCCAACATTGACGCTGTCACCAACGTAAGTCACCACACAGCATTCTTCTTTTCATTGTTTCCCTTCAAATTACATAACATTGTAATTGTGACAGCAAGAATACTCTCTTTTCAGTGTGATTTTGTTTTCACAGCTCTTGAATAAAGTCTGGTTAAGCCTTGACATTTTGATTAATTATACTGTTTAAACTGGTTTATATATGAACAGTGCCGTTCTCCCGTAGAGCTGAATGTATTAGCAAGTAGAAAGCATTTTGCACCATGACAGATTACACAGTATGTATGTTCTCATGGACGTCGCCCATACAATAACATACACGGCATACTATAGCTCATATACAGCAGTATACAAAGTGAAAACATCTTTGTCTCTATTTGTCCAAATAATGTCTTATTTGTATGGCGAGTTGTTCATTTTCTGCTTGAGCCGCAGCCTGCAGAGCGAGTCGTTATTCATTTCTTAAACCCATACTTAAGAAAAGTAGAAGCGCTGATGGCAGCTTTCTCACTCAAACTGGATTTAACCTGCCGAAATTCATTATAAGCACTGCCTTCCTGATACCAAGCTGCACTGCCTTTTTTTTACAATCCCCCCGCTTTGATGGTTTAAAGCTTAAAAATTCTAATCTGTTTCCTCCTTTTTTATTATCGAAATTGATTTAACCTTTTGAACCCTGATACTCGCCTTAAATTATTTCCCTTTAAGTAGCTTCAAATTTTTAGCAAAACATCTTTTCCCCTCAGGGTCCAACATTGTCCCATTTACACTCTATTGGCTGGTTTTAACACTTCTTCATATACTGACTAAAATATTCAAACCTAACGTGTCCGTTTTGATGACTTCACTGCTACATTGAATAGAAGGTTGTTGATGCATGTTTGTTTGGGATTCAGCCTGTCATGTAGTATCTTTGGAAAGTTTGGGATCTCCGCTAGAAATTCAAATAAACTTTTCTGAGTTTCTCAACAACAGCTGAGATGACACACCGTTCAAGCAGGAGGGTAGAAGATGTTTGTACAACAGTCGCGGCTTTCACCTGGATTTATGGGAAAAATAAGACTGTAGTAGTAAAACTTCTGACAGTAAATGTAAAATACTACAATACAAAATCTAAATGTTTAATCAGAAATTAAGTACACATAAGATATATATTAAGAAAAGGGTGAGAAAGACCATTTTTCCCAAGCATTGCATGCTGTATCCCAAGATAGTGAGCTCAGGTCATAATTTAAAAATAATTGTACTTTATTTTACAAGTCCATAATTCCCTTGTTATTTCCTGTGAAATTCCTAGAAAAAAATGTAATTTGGTAATAATTATAGTTAAAGTTTATAAGCACTGTTGATTTTCCTTGAAAGAACAGCTCCATTTAAATCCAAGTAAATATTCATACATTACTATTTTTGAAACTGTATTAGTTAAATATGTTGAATTATATATTGCCTGTAAAACATTTTCACATTTTTCCATGTTTAGTTGACCTGTCGTGCACTGACTAAAAGACTCTAAGACTCAGTTTACACCGGCAATACATTTGAATTTATTAATCAGAAGTGAACCAACTGAACACTGACTGTTTTCCATATATTTAGTACCAAATTACGTAGTTAATTCCAGGAAACTTCCAAGAAAATGGATAAGAAATAATTAGGAAATTATGGATCTGTAAAATAAAGCATTACCAAAATTACTCTTAGTTTGATTTCAGGACAGAAATATGAAGAAGATATGTTTTAAATTCTCTATATCCACTCTACTCATCATTGTGTGTATGTATGTCTGTGTTTCAGTGAATTTTAAGTTCACTGAAAGTTTAACGCAATTTCCTATTGATTTTTATTGCATGCTCACAATAAAAACAAAACTTTCAGGTCCACATGATCTGTTTTCATTAAGGAAGTAGTAAATGTCAGTCATGAGAAACAGTTAAATAACTGTGCAGAGAAAAATTTCCGAAGACCAAAAAGAAACTTACATCTCATGATTTCACTGAGTTTTTTTCTGCTGAGCCTGAACGGCAGGTAAGGTGGCGAGGGCCCGGACAGCCGCAGGCTAAGTGCTTTTATCAAACCATTCAGGAACTGATGTATCTGTGTCTTATCCCTGGTGAGCGAAGGATCAAATAGAGAGCAGGCTCAGAGTCAGAGACCAGATTTAGTCATTTTATCTGGATGTGAGTGTGTTTGACCTCAGAGATGGAGGAGTTCATGTCCAATGATTTTTAGAAGGTGTACACAAAACTGTTTTTTATGCTCTCACCCTGCAGCAAAAGAGAAGTTAAGCATGTTCAAAACCACAGCTCTGTCAGCTGATAATTCTTCAGGCGTTTCTTCATTTTGCACTCAAAGAAGATGGTCAAATTAAAACACACAGATCATGATTTGTTTGTTATCTGTTATGTTTGAACTCACCCTGACACCTGCAATCCTAACTGACTCCTAATGGTTCAGAAGCTTTGAAACAAGCTATTTCATACAACATGTGGTCTGACCCAACTAAGACCACAAAATGCCTGCCATCATAGCCTCCTCTTTGTAGTCTCGACATAATACATCATACAAATGGGGGATAACGGTGCACACCTTCATACTGACTCTCCTCAAAGGCACTGATGGTGTTGCCGTCGATTGTATTGTACACGTGAAAAGTGACAGAAGTAGGCGTGTGAAGGATGGAGGAAAAAAGAGAGATTGAAAGAGAAGTTGTACACCCCGTCTTTCATACCTGCACACACCGAGCCAATTGTTGTGTGAAGTGGGCATGGTTGTCGGATTGTCTGTTTTGGAAAGTTGCTATCATTGTGGTACGCGGCACCCCCAAACAAGCTGTACGAGAATGATTTTCAGGCAGTGTTAGATGATCGAACAAGCACTTCGAAGCCTAATGAGGCTTCATACTGAGGATTTGTTATCTGAAGCTTCTCATTCAGAAATTCATGACTTAAGACAACCAAATTTTGATGGTATGTATAAGTTTATAAATAGATATGAATAACCTGACATCATCTGCGAAACAGGAAATACGTTATAACTCAGTCCAGGTCTAAAACTTTTACCCATCTGCAACTGACATTCATCTAAATTGTGGTGCTGTCATTGTTTCTAGGTTCATTACTTTGTAACTTTATATGTTTGATTATGGTCAGGGCATTTTTTACATCTGGTGAGTAAATATGTATTTCATCTGCTTTAATCACATACTAGAAGGCATGCAAGTAACAATAAAAAATGAAACCATTTTTTAAGAGGCTCCACTGCCACATGTCCCACGCTGAGGTTTCTCTTTCTCTCTCTGCATTATCTAGCTGTTAATATTGTATGACAGCTGATGTGCTATGCATGTTTAATCTAGAAAGCACACATTGACATGTATAATTCATTACCCAGTAGCCTGCGGTCAGTGGCTTGTTGTGGAGCAGCTGAGGGAGGATGAACTCTGGGCTCCACACATTAGTGAATTTCTATGATTTGCTCTCATTTCAGTTTCATCAGATAGTGAAAGAATACATTTGTGGCTCAGTACGAGGTATTCACAGCATAGTGAGTTTGAATTTAATACACAGCCTCTGTTGTGTAGTATGTCGTTTCTTATGTTTCCTCTGTTGCTCTGCCCTGTAGACCATGAAGTAGAGCACAAGTCCAGTGGCTAATCTTAAATACAGTGTTTGAATTTTGAGCTTTAATCTATGTTAGTTATGTTAATGGCTTTAGCAGATATCTTATCTAAAAAACTGATATTGTAGATCTAATATTCATTTCCAGGTTTGTGGCAAACATAACAGCAGCCATTCACATCATCTGTCGGTTGCCAAGAAGCAGTAGTAATAATCGTGACACCCTGCCATCTGTAAGAGCGGAGGCCCGTGAACTCACTCACATATTTAATCACATTAAGTGGTCAATCTTTGGTTCAAGCTGCACTTCATTTGCATTCACATTTTTGACATTTAGCTGATCAGAACAATTTAAAGGTCAGGATTTTGGTGCTCTTATAATATTATGTGAGCTTGTAGGAAAGGAATATCGGAGCTAACAAGAGACATAATTAAAATTAAAAATAATTAAAAAATAATTATTCTTCAGTGACCAGGATTTGTTCAGAGCAAACCAAGTTGGAAAATCCTCCCCTGTAGGAAGCACTCTGTGCATGTTTCAGGCTGTCGAGGCTTTTTTCTCCCTGCGGAGCGGCAGCCAGTGCCGGACAGTGACAGATGGCTGAGTTAGTGAAAGAAACATGAAACTTGTCGGGACTGTAGTGTTTCTGTGTCAGTGTGTTGAGGGGGGGGGGGGGAAACGGAGAGAGTGACAAATCAGGGTTGTTATATAGACAGATGAAGGGAAAGAATGAGGGTGCACATAATGTAAGTTTGTGTGCTGTGAGAGTTCAGAGCTTAAATGTGTAATAACAGTGCGTCAGAAATAGAGGTCGCTTCATTAATGATACAAGTAAAGCCTCACTGAGACTGATATCAGAGATAAAACAAATATATTATCTGATGTCATTTTTTATGTGTAAACACATAACAAACATCTTGGATAAATTAAATATGGCATGTACGAGCTGGACTGAGCAAACTTCAGCTATAAACAACAACACAAATACAAAAAAATATGTCAAATTGAGCTCAAATATGTACAAATGCAGCTTATAAAACTTCAAAAGCATAATAAATACACTGAAATACTCAATTATAATAAAGTAGTGTGTTGTGTGTCCAAGCATGTATTATGAATATTAGATTAATTTCTAAATTACCTCAAACATATCTTTGCCATTTCTGTACTGCAATATCTTGTTACTTATATCAATATTGGTATTTCATCATACTGTATATTTGTGATAAGATCAAATCTGTTAATAATATTGGCAAGTTCTGGAGTATTGGAAAGTACTAACCCAGGGGCAATTTTGTGGCAGAGGTACTAAATTTGAACAGGTTGCTCCTGTTGAAATGCAAATAAGGTTCCTCAGTTCCTGAGATAGTTCCTGAGATAGTTCCTGGGCCCCTGGAGAAGTTCCTGCAGAGGAAAATAGCTTCTAGTCCTCAGATTTCACTATTAAGCCAATGAAAAGAAGCCTGAACTCTGTCTCTTTGACACAGAATGTCACATCTTATTATTCTGCATCTGCTTGAAAGGTTTGGCCTTTTGATTATATCATGTGGTTCCCAGTTTGTTCAGATGGTTTACTGTTTTGTTTCTGTTGGTTTATGATTGAAGGTTGGGTAAAAAAAAAATGACACCCAGTACAAACACAGCTCGCTGCTAGAACCTTAACATTGTCAGAACTGTGTTTGAAAACATCTGTGATTTTAATTATGTGTAAACTTCGCATGTCGTCTCTTGATAAATGAATTCATGATCAGTGTTGATTCTTGATGTAGCAGCGTGTATCTCCTGGCTTAAACACTGAGCGAATGTCTGAAACGATGGTCTGCATGACAGATTTACTGTCTTATTATGTACTTTGTTCACAAAACCAGAGATGTGAGTCTGATAGTCGAACTGGATCAGTGCTACCTGTTTCCATCTGTTCTGGAGTGGCAGAATAAAAAACGATGAGATGTTTGGCTTCCTAAATGAAATGTCAACAAAATGTGTATCCGAAACACCGGAGTGCACATTTAAACAGCCAAAGGAAATGTAAGGGATTTTGTGTTTGCTTAAGATTTCTCATGCATATATTTATAAATCTCTCTCTCTCTCTTCTTCTTCTCTTTCTTTCAGGATGGAAAGACAGCAGAGGATCTGGCTTCCACTGATCAACATGAACATATAGTTGCATTATTGGGCAAACTTAAAAAGGTAAAATAGCCACACATGCACACCTTATCATATGAATAAATGAAATTCATTACTTAGATTTCTAATAGAAACAACATATATTTTACAATTTAAATGGAATGAAGAGAACAGAAAACGGTAACTCTGATGCAAAACCAGATTTCACAAACACTCATCACACTTTTCTATTTCAGTGCAGAGGTGTTGAGAGATGCGTTTCCAACGGTTATGTGTTAGATTTTAGCATCCTGCCAATTTTAGACTTTGTTGCAGCACGTAACTCCACACATACAGGTAGAATAGATTGTAATACAGTGTCGTACGATACCGTATGAACATTTGAAGCTCTTTTATCTAACTAGTTTTTATCAATAAGCAGATAATAATAATCTGTATTTCAGTTTTGAGCCAGTAATTCAGTAACACAGCTGGTAGCTTATAGAACATTGCTCTGTTGCTGTCACTTTTATGCTGAGCAACTTGCATTATATTGAATGAACTATCTGGGTGTCAGCGTCTTCAGCACTTCAACACGACATAATACAGTCATCAAAGCTGAAATTCTACATTTACAGGACATCCTGTTAAGTTCTTTCCTACACTGTTTCCTCTAGAGATGTTCAGTCCAGTGTTCCCAATCTGAATCCAGTCACATCCACCAGAAACACACAGACACTTATTACCTAAAGCTAAATGTTAGCGACTTCTCTCCTGATCTATTTTTTCAGAAAACCTGCTGAGATTCAGTGCAGAGCGTGAAAACATGAAAGCAGCAACTGTGAAAACAGTCATCCTCCGCATATGTCGGGCTAATTTAAGACACTTTAGCACATCAATGTCAGTTTTAGAGGCAAGACTTACCTCCCAAGAAGAAGAAAAAAAAAAGTCCTGTTCTCTGAAAATGTGGAAGTTCAACATAATTAATTTCGAAACAAGAAGTTGTATTCTGCTTAGATGTGAATCACACTTATTGCAATTAGAAACTTTATTTATTAAATGAGTTAGCATAACCCAGGTGGGAGTACGGAGCGCTTTTACAACCTACACAACTGCTCGCAGTATCTGAGGCCACTTCTGATGTATGAATCATCTAAGTGTCTTACATGTTAACACGCTTTTATCTGTTGAATTGGCAGAATTACATCAGGGTATAGAGGAGGCAGCCGTCTTTGGAAACGGCTTTCATTGTTTATATGCCTGAGTGTGCAGAGAAACTTTATTTATTTTGATTAGCCCGATGTGTGGAATATAAGATACTATAAAGATGATTGACTCCAAAGCTGAGAATAGTTTGAATAAACAAATACTTAATGAAAACGTTCAAGTGGGTGTGATTTACACATAGCATACAGTGTGTTTGAGACTGTTGTTTTCCAGTCCAGTATCTCATCTTGTGAATCCATTTGAATGTTATTCCCTTTCTGTGTGGACTTTATTTTTAGGTGTTAAGTTAGTTCAGGTGCTTAAGCATGACACTGTCAGACGTAGCGGTTTAATTATTAAGTTTGACCAGCTATGTTCTCTGCTACAAAGCAAACAAACCGCTCAACATGTGAGTCGCTTGTGTTGTTGTAGTATGATTACAACAAAACATATGTAGTATGATTTTACACTAATGAGTTCAACTATTTAGGTATCAAACTTTTAACAAAATGATTGTTTTTTGGCATTTTTGCATTTGTTGTATAGTCATCTTTGTGGATGAGGGCATTTTATGCTTTTAATATAAGGACAGTGAGGAGATGACAGGAATTGAAGGGAGAAAGAGATGGGGGGTGATATGCAACAAGGATCTGCAGCCAGATTGGAACCGTAGATGTTGTGGTTATATGGCATGTGTCTCAACAAGTAGGCTACCGGGGTGCACCAACAAAATCGCATTTTTAATCATCTCCAACATCAAATAGTTTCAGTCTGCACTATAAAGATACTGAATTAGAATACTCAACTCTAAGTGGAGTTGTGTGTCTGCTGGGGCCCACTATGGCTCCTTAAAGGCGAGATCCTCAACTCACTGAATGGTATTTCATGCACTAATAATCAGTATAATGAATAGTTATTTTTATTATAGGTTTCTCTCTCTTCACTATTTTCCTCTCCTACAGGCCTGTAAAGCATTATGTCAAATCTAAGAACACATTTCCTCAAAAAATAGATGCATTATGTGGGACAAAATCTGATAAATTGAAGTCATTTGATTTTTGGAGCTCCTTGAAATGAAAAAAAAAAATGTTGGCGTCCATGTCATACTGTAGACAAACCTGCATCTCAGTGTGACCTGAACTGTCTGAGCTGTTTTGTAATAAATTCTCATCTTCCTCTGCGGTTTGGTTTTTGGGTCAGGACAACCACAAACTGAGCTACATCCAACAGCTGCGTCCCACCCAGACCGTCCAGCCCAGGATCAAGCTGAAGCTGTTCGGACACTCTGCGTCAGGGAAGAGCACCCTGCTGGAGTCTCTGAAATGCGGCATCCTGCGCAGCTTCTTCAGGAGGAGGAGGACACGCATGACGAACACGGCCCGCCACCCAAACTCCCCCATCAACTCCAAACCTGCCGGTAGGTGACAGACGGCTCTGAGGAAGCTGTGATAATCCTGCGAGAGATTAAACTTCAGCTCACCTGCCAAAGACGACCAGAGTTAATTATTCTGCCAAAAACGGCTAGAATAATAAATCTGCCACTCTGCTCGGTGTATATCAGCAGTGTTTATTTGGTGCCTGTTCCATTTTTAAGACATTCATCAACTTCATCGTGATTTGGAGTAATAATTCTAGATAATTACAAACTGTTAAGTTAATTGTTGAAATGCAGCGACATTGCTAAACACACGTGAGATGGGACAAGCTGGTGAATCCAGTATTATCATAGAAACAATGGCCAAAACTTCAAAACTAAGATCACAGTTGAAATTACCTTTGAAATATAATTTAAGTAATCCTCAAAGAAAAAGTTAAGATGAAAAGCAGCAGGAGGATAATTCGTAAATATTTAGCTGCTGCTGATTTGTGTCAAGCCCAAATTAAAAAGCAACCAATCAGAAGCCTGTTTGGCAAGATTTCACACCATCATCAGTCTCGAATAATGTTGAAGGTGCAAGCTAATGTTCATGCTTCAGCAGCTTCTGTCAAAATGCCCCTAAGCACGGCACGTAGCATCGAGCTTTTGTAACAGAGTTGTTCGGTAGCAGCCACACGAAAGATGTTTTTTCTTAGTGTGTGAAGCAAGGCACTGCTGGTAAATCAGCGAGCATCCCTGCTAGTTTGGCCTGGATTAGGGTGGACCATGTGATTAAAATCTTCTATCATGGTATACGTGATTTTATATTGCAATATTGATTAAATCATACATTATGATATAGTACATTTGTGACCAAAATAATTTTGGTCAAAACCAGCAGAGCTTAGAAATGTCAACAATTCATGCAATTAATCCAAAGATTTATATTTCCAATTGTTTTCTTTTCCTGGTTTAATTGTCTACATTAGTTGTTACATTTCACAACATTTGCAGAATAACAAAGTTAGTCATAGTTTCTGGACGTCGGGGTTAGGCTACATAGACAATACGTCTTAGTAGGATCAGTTCATTGTTGGTTTTGGTCTTTTTATGGGATTTGTTGAAAATGATAAAAATATAGAATATCTCCAAACTTACCCATTAAAGCCCCTTTATGTAGGATTTAAAAAATTGTGACTTTGGTGACCCCTAGAGGGAGTATCTAAAAATACACTGTGGCAGACAGCAGTGTTCACAAATACACAACATTATCCTGCCTCTCACCCCAGTAACCCTGGCTTGTAACCCCATTACTGCAATAACTCTTAACTGGCCTCTTAAAATGAATAGTGCTCAATATGTTTCTTTCCTCTCAACCTTCAAAATAGCTTTTTTCTTTTTTTTAATAGAGGTCAGCTCGGCACACAACAGGCAACAGGTCTGTGGTAAGACTCCCCGTCGTGTTCAACGTAGTGTAAAAACCACGACCGAGCACACACACACAAGTCGAGTCTCTCTCTTGGTATTTGCACTCTATCTGCCCTCGCTCACACACACACACACACATACGTACCATTGTGTTGCCTTTAACCACTCTATTTTGCTGCCGCTCAGAGCCATTACCTCTCAGACAGACGCGATGCTCGCTCTGATAATGGTCGGTTACATGAGCCGTATAGAGTTACCGATCTCCATCCTCTATACTATCTGGAAATCTGTGGCCTCTGTCAGAGCTGAGAAGGAGGTTAAAAGAGCTTTTTTTTTTCTTGTTCTTTCAGTTCTAGCTGAATTCAGTGATAGTCTTTATTGACTCTGTTATATCTGCAGCGGTACGTGACATGAGTCCACAGCCAAACACAAAGACGCAGAGCTGGGAGGGGAACAAGCGCCGTCACGATGGTTGTTTTTCTACCTTTTTATAGATTTCTATTCATGTAAACTTAAAACATCATCAATTCTTTACTTTTTGTTAGCCTGTCAAACATTAAAGTGCATCTTTTTAAATGCATATGTACTTAAGTCTAGTGTCAATATTTGTAACGTTACGATGCAAACACGACTTGACACCCGCATTGATTTCTGGACTTTTCATTTTGTTCATGAATCAGTAACTTATTCGAAAGTGTTTTTTTATTCATTCATGACTGTGATCAGTAAAATACACAGCACCTAACAACGCTGAGGCTTGACTTTTCATTTTTTTGACACTTATAAATCACCCTTTCCTGTTAGATGTTTATGCCTGACACAAGGGTGGAACCAGCGTTGACAGAGACATATGAGCAGCTTTGCATCCCTTAAGTCCAAACCTACATCAGCTGTTATTATTAAAAAGGCTGCCTGACCTAAAACCAGAGACGTGGCATTAGGTTCATTTTTCATGCACCGTAAAATAGTTTCACATCCTCGCATTACTCAGAAAAACATCTCTTAAAAGCAGACAAGAGGGCGTTGACTTACCACTAACCACACTGTCTTTACAGTTGACAGTTCTGTTATTTACAAGAGTCACACAAAAGGATGTTCCTGAAATAATAAGACTTTGTTCAACTAATTCTCACCAAAGTTGGAGGTATTCAAGCTAAAAATCTAACTTATCTCAGCCAAACTTTTTCATGTGTGACCAATCCTGCAGTGCCTGTTTGTGTCTGTTGTCACTTTTAAAGCTTTGCAATTGATTATTCACAAGAGGAATACGTGCTCGGAGCTGTTTATTCAAACTCTAGCATGATGTCTTTTTACATTCTGTCCCGGTGAGATGCTTTCTTCTAACTGTGATTGGTTAATACTGAGAACATCAGGTTTTGCAGATGGATTTCGACATCACGTAACCAGAGATTCCTTGACTAACTTTGTATGATAACAGGTTACCAGAAACTGACCTGTAAACAAACTACTTGTGGATCATTGTGACCTTTCTTTGCAGCTGTGATTATGTCAGCTGTGAACAGTGTCGAACTTAACAACTCAAATACAAATATGCAGCAAAAAAAGACTTTTTTTTTTTTTTTAAACTGTGGTTCAAACTGAACAAAACAACATGTAGGTGTGGTCTTACAGAGTGTGAAGGAAATCTAAACATTATGTCTGCATAGTGGATTTATTTCCTGTCAAACAGCGCCCCCATGTGTTAGTAAGTGTGTAATTATTGGGTAAACCAAATTGTAGTTGTTGATCTATTTGTGAAATAGACTTGAGATCAGTTTTTATCTGAAATATATCTACAATCAAGTATTTATTGAAATCTTGACTACAATTTAGATTTGTGAAACCTTTGCTTGCATTATATTTTGATCAGTTAAGAATTGATAACACTGTCTAAGCATCATTTTTCCTCTGAAAAATAGTTGCAATGCAATCAAGCATGGATGCTATTTTGTTTGCTCTAGTCTTTATGTGAAGTTTCTCCTGAAAGACAGAGTAGAAAACAACATGCTCCTGGCTTTCAGAAAACCTTTTTTTAATGGAGTACCCAATGGCTATTATAGCAAATATTTTTGATAATTTTAATGCCATTCTGAGTGGAAAAGCCTCCAAAAGTAGCAAAATCAATCCACTGAACTCACAAATGCAGAAAATAATGACATTAAATAATCATTTATTTATACTATTGTAGAACTTTATCCTCAAATGATTCATTAAATCAATTTCTGGTTGAATTTTAATTTAAAAAACACAATTAATGTTCAGTTTTTTATGCCATTTTTTCACACAAGGCCAATATCATTAAAATAGAGAGTCAAGTTCACTAAATCCTTCTCTGCTGTCTCTGTCTCTTCCTCTTTGTTTAGTGTCGGTGAGCATTTCCAACCTGTATCCAGGCTGTGAGAACGTGAGCGTGCGGAGTCGCAGCATGATGTTTGAGCCCAGTCTGACCAAAGGCGTCCTGGAGGTCTTCTCTCCCGTCCACAGCGCTCTGTCCGCAGCCGACGAACAGGCCACGAAGGCCGTCGACATCCAGCACGCCAGCATCCATGGTGAGACATGAAGATACGTGGAGATGCTTCTGAATTAAGATGTTTCTTAATGGTGTGAACATTCAAGTAAAATAATGTTTAGTCACTGCGATAAATTAGATATTGCTCGGTAAGAAAGAGACAAAACTTTAAGGACGTGTTCTGCAGTTCTGGAGAACATCATGAATAACAGACTAGACAACAATGCTAACATGCTGCTCACTTGCGTCCTCGTAGGTGTGGGGGATTTCAGCGTGTGGGAGTTTTCTGGGAATCCGGTTTATTACTGCTCCTATGACTATTTTGCGGCCAACGACGTCACGGCAATCCATGTGGTCCTGTTCAGCCTGGAGGAGCCGTACGAGACCCAGCTGGGCCACATCACCTACTGGCTCAACCTGCTGAAGGTCCTCACCCTGCCCCAGGACAACATCGGTAAGGGGCAGAGAGGAGAGGAAGGATGAGACCACATTAGTCATATTTCTAGCCATCACCATCTCAGTAGATGAATCTATAATTAAATTTTTAGAAAGGATTTATCATAAAAATACTTAACTCAGATATTTGAGGTCATTTATACCAAGAAAAAGGTAATTGTAAAGAATCTTTTAGGCAAAGGATTACTGTTCTGACTGTGTGTGTTTTTGTCTGTATGTCTCTCCAGCTTTCGGGGGTCGGATCCAGCAGCCTCTTGTGGTCGTCCTGGTGGCGACACACGCTGACCTCGCTGACGTTCCCAGAGCTTTCTCTGGAGAATTCAGCTACGACAAGGAGAGAGTGCTGCTCAAGGAAGTCAGGAACAGGTTGGGACTTGTTTTTGTTTTGTTTTTAGCAAGAGCAAATGTTTCGTGATGCAGATGCAGGTGTAACAAATACCGTTAACAGTGGTTCGGGTCTGTTTAGTTGTGGCAGTAAACCGGTTCTTCATAGCACAGAGTTTGTGAAGTCATGTTACAGTGGTGTGTTTTGTTTTCAGGTTTGGAAATGACCTGCAGATCAGTGACAAACTGTTTGTGATGGACGCTGGAGCTTCAAACTCCAGAGACATGAAGCTGCTAAGGAGTCATCTTCAAGAACTTCGCACCAACATCATCTCTGTGAGCCCTGCACATACATACATACACACACACACACACACACACACACATGTACACGGTGTTACAATAGAATTTTTCATCTACATGTAAAAGTGATCAACATATGTAGAAAGTTTTCTCGACTGAATCTAGAATAAATTTGTTGGTTTGGCTCAGTTTGGCTGGTTTAAAACAGTCAGTTAACCCAAAGAAAGGATAACATTCACTTATGCACGGCCTCTCCTCCTTCTCCTTCTCCCTCGGTGCAGAGGTGTAGTCCGATGACGTTGCTGTCGGAGCGTTTGCTGACGACCCTGCCGACCTGGAGGAAGCTGAGCGGACCCAACCAGCTGACGTCATGGCAGCAGTTTGTCAGCGACGTTCAGGAGCACATCAACCCGCTGGTCAGCCAGGATCACCTCCGCACGCTGGCCCTGCAGCTTCACAGCATGGGAGAGGTGGGAGTTTGTCTCTGAATTAGAGCATTTTTTCGCTTCTTTTGCTTTCTCTACATTCAGACTGACTTCTTGTCTCCAACAGCTGACTGTCAGTTCACCAGACGACCACCAGGGTTCACTGTTTGTTCATGAATAAACTAAACCAAAGTTTTGTTTTCATCTGTAAGCAATTACTCAGAATGACTCTGCTGCTGTTGTTTTGAAATTACTTTCTGTATGATTTGCTGTTATCTTGTCATGAAACATACTGAGTGGCCTGTTTTACATTGCAGCAATCCTTTACATCTTTACTCTCTCTCAATCAGTTTTTCCACAATTTTGTTTCTATATCAATGTTTCACCATATTTGCTGTCTTTCTTTTCACTTTTCTCTCTTATCTTTTATCCTCCTGGTCCGTTCTGATTACTCTCTCACTGTTTCTCCACACTTTCTCCTGATGTTACTCCCTCTCTCACCACCTTTCCTCTTTCCTCCGTCTCTCCACAGATCAACATCATGCAGAGTGAGACTGTACAGGACGTGGTTCTGTTGGAGCCTCGCTGGCTCTGCAGCAACGTGCTTGGCAAGCTGCTGTCTGTGGAGACACCCAAGGCCATCCACCACTACAGGGGGCGCTACAGGCTGGAGGAGGTGCAAGCACTGGCGCCTGAAAGTGACGTGGACGAGCTGCTGCAGATTCTGGACGCAATGGACGTCTGCGCCCGTGACGCCACCAACCCCTCCATGGTGGATGTTCCCGCACTCATCAAGACAAGCGGCCTCCACCGCTCGTGGACCGAAGAGGAAGAAGAGGAGTCGCTGATCTACGGAGGGGTCCGACTCGTCCCCGCAGAGCACCTTACCCCCTTCCCCTGCGGCCTGTTTCACAAGCTGCAGGTGAACCTGTGTCGCTGGAGCCACCAGCAGAAGCCCGAGGAGGAGAGCGGAGAGGATATCGATGGAGACATCCACCTGTGGACCAACGGAGCCAAGGTGAGCCAGGCGGCAGTTGAGGCCATGATCCTGCTGGTCAACCACGGCCAGGGGGTGGAGATCCAGGTGCGTGGTCATGACTCAGAGCGGGCCAAGTGCTACACCCTGTTGGACACCATCTGTAGTATAACAGAGAACCTGCTGGCCTCCACCCTCCCTGGACTGCTCACAGCCAAATACTACCTAAGTCCTCAGCAGCTGCGGGAACATCACGCCCCCATCATGATCTACCAACCCAAAGATTTCTTACGGGCCCAAGTTCAGCGGGAAACCTCGCTCACAAACACCATGGGCGGCTACCGCGAGAGCTTCAGCAGCATCCTGGCTTTCGGCTGCGCTGAGGTCTACCAGCAAGGGACTCTGGGAACGGACATCCACATATCAGAAGTCCCCCTGTTGGCTCGCAGGAAGCTCTGCCGCATGCTGGACCCTCCGGACGCTCTGGGGAAAGACTGGTGCCTGCTGGCCATGAACCTCGGCCTCACAGACTTGGTGGCCAAACACAGCAACGGGACTCCCAACGGCACCCCTGAGCTGGACTCAGGCCCGGACTCCCAGCAGGCCGCGCTGCAGCCCAGCCCGACGGCGGCGCTGCTGCAAGAGTGGAGCGGGCAAGCCGACAGCACGGTGGGCGTGCTGATGGCCAAGCTGAGGGAGCTCGGCCGCCGAGACGCCGCAGACTTCCTGCTCAAAGCTTCTCCTGTTTTCAGAGTCAACATGGAGGCGGTGGCGGGGGCCGCCAACAGCTACCCCGCCACCTGCAACGGAGGCACATCGTACAACTCCATCAGCTCCGTCATCTCCCGCTGAACTTAACAGGGTCGGCTTTCTGTCCTCGCCAAACGTCAGAATAGTTAGTCTGAGGTGACATTTTCCCGATACAGGACGGTCACAGACTTACGTGTGAACGAACATGAAGTGCAATCCTACCAGAGAGTCCAGCTGCTCGTTCCTTAATCACTCCATTAAGTTGGTGTATGAACCAGCGGATGTTGTGTTTGTGCTCTCCACACCTGTACAGCTGATCTTTCCTTCCACTATGAATGTTGTGAAAGAGCTGATTGTCCTGAGCTCCAAAGAGGAATTCTGTGCTCGACTGATATTTTTTTTTTGTTCTTAATCTTGTTGTGCTGCTTTTTAATATTCCCTCCCTCCGTACTCTACTGCACACTCACTCTTCTTACAGCGAACAGTCGGAAAGTTTGGAAAAGATACTTTTTTTTTTTTTTTTTTTAAACGATCAACTCTACTTGCAGGAGTGGACGTGGTTTAAAAAAAAAAGACAGCAGCCTCATGTTTGGACCTTCTTCATATCCGTCCTCCAGTACAAAACTGAGGACTTTATTATTTTATTATCAGTACATGTAGGAGGCTGTCATCTTTACCCGCTCCATCCATCAGTTACGTATAATGATATCGCCATCCTTGCTTCTGTTTTACTGATGTGACATGTGGGCGTTCAAATAACAGCATTTTTTTCAGAGTGCCTTTGTGGCCTTCTACCTCCCTCAAGAGCACAAATAGTCTTGTTAATATAAAACAGTAGATCTTTCCAAACATTTGAAGAACTGTGCCTTTTTGACACAAATGATAAAAAATGAATTTCAATCAAGCCTAACGAGCAGGCAGGCTGTCTTTCGGTGACATTGACGCAGAAAAGGCCATTTTACATATTAGACAAAAAAACGATTAATGAAGAAAGCAAAACAATAAAATCTCAGCTGAAAATTGAATTTTGCAGGAAAAAAACAACATAAACAAGTTGAAATCAGTAGATTAGAGTCCTGCAGTGTTCTGCTCTGCGTTTCGACGTCAGGGCAGTTCGATCTTCCCTCATTTGGAGCCAGTGTAAAGTTGATTATACAGCTCAGATATTTCCCTTCGGAGTTGATACAGACCAGAACCAGAACTAAAAGGAGACTAAATATTGGAGTTACATTCACCAGGTGGTCAAACACATGACTCGGGATGAATGCAGATGTTGTTTATTGTCTGCTGGATGTGTAGATGATCTCTCTGAGTATCGCATTACATCAGAAACCTTATTAAGGTTAAATAAGGATACAGAGGTACAGTTGCACATCAACTCCTTTCTAGGAAATATTAGAGACTTGTAAAACAAGGTGTCACTGTTAATGTTTTCTCTTAAGAAGCCTGTTAGTCGTTTCCATTCACACAAAGGGAACTCTAGCCATTTAACAGAAAAAAGGAGTTTTTTTCCTGAAGTACAGTGTCTTATCAAAGGCTTTTGATCCTCTCAGCTACAAAATGCATGTAGAGAGTCGCACATTAAAACCTGTGCACTCATACTGCTTATTATGAATAGAAAGTGCCACCAAAATGATAAAATATAACATAAAGAAAGGTAAATTTTGTAAATTGGTTGATTTCTAACATTTTCTAATAACCTAAAGGGTAATTTATTACACACAGAGCTGTCAGTTACAGTAAACATACCTGACACTGCAGCTTTTTAACGCCTCCTCAACAGGTTTTCTGCATTAGCGACCAGCAGAAGGACGTAAGCAATCACGTTACTATCCGCAGTGTCAGATTTTTTTGCACAGCGGCATCGACGCCGCTTCTGTTGAGCTAAATTTGAGCTTCTCTCAGTATCGCTGTCGGTTGTTTGGTCGGCCACACCTGGCTTCACATCTTCTTTCAGTTTGTCTTTTTTATAACATGAAGCTCAGCTCGGCCCGGTCAGCAAAAGCAGGGAAACGATGGCATGAAGTTAGTGTTGTTAGTTGAAAAAGGCCAAAGGCTACTGGTGACAGAAATGTCCTGAGAAACCATATTTTGAATTTTGACATTGTCACTTTGTGTAAGCTGATATTTTATAACGTTTATGTCCGAACTTTGAACCAGAAAAATGTTTTCTTTTCAATGTGTGGGTTGTTGGTGTTGGGAAAAGAGTCTTTCATTCCTAAAAAGTTAGACTTTGTGGGTGTTAAAAGACTTTTCAGGGCACAGTGTCGTGCAGTTTTACAAAAAAAAAAAAAAAAAAGATGAGCTCTGTGCCAGAGTGCAGTATTTCCTGTCTGCTTTACTTCCCCAGTGTTACCATCTGTTCACAGAGATAAAACAAGACTCTTTCAAATAATGTCCGTCTCTCACTATTTTTGGCTCAGCCTGAACTTGTCAATCAAACAGCGAACTTCTGGCTGTGATGTAAATACTCGAGGCCTGTTTTCCTCGACTTCATCGTCACTTTTCTGTTATTTCCAGCTCACTTTAAGCTTTTTGGGGTTTTTTTTTTTTTTTTTTTGTCCAAATCTGTTGATTGCAACAAGGCAAAATGAATGTACTACACAACTTTCCTAAGAATATGGTGACAAGGAAAAATAAATTAAAGGTATGGTGATAAAATTCCAACATTTGTACAAAAACATGATGAAATGAAATGTCCCAAACGGCTCGGAAATATGAGTTTCAGTCCATTTTATTTTTCTTGTTTTATTGAGGCTGTTGTTGATGTGTATAATCATTGCCAATGTTGTGTGCCTAAACACACGCGCTCATTCATTCCTCTATTATTGCCTTGTACAGTATACAAGCCGAAAAGTGATGTTTCAGAAAGGGAAGTGAATATTATGTTTCTCTTGTTTCAAGAAGAGGCACTTTTTTTTTTTTTTTTTGTTGGTAAAAGCTGGGAATCACTATAATATTACCGAGTTTGTCTCCGTTGTTTTGGTGTCTTTTTTTCCAGATGGTTTCAACTGCGACTCTGACAACTGAAACAAGTGGATTTAAAGGTTTTCTCAAAACTTTTTTTTTCCTGTATGTCTCTGTTTGATGAGGAATTACACGCTCAACGTTATTTTTGAGTAAATTTTCCTCTCGGAGACTCCGGTCCAATCGCCGCATTGCACAAGTCTTTTTGTCGCTATTTATGTTATGTTCATTTAGCATGTCTTGGAATGCCATGTTCTTAGTACTTCTGACACTTTATAGTGTAATACATTTTATAATAAATTCTTTACCTAATGTCATCGTCTCTCTTCTACTTGATGACCAACAATTAAAGGTTCCTGAGGTAGCGTTGGAGGAGTAAATTGATACTTTAACCCTTACATACTGTTTATATTCTGACCTTTCCCTTCATAATTAGTTTTTCCACTGAACTTTTGAACCATAAATCTATTTCTCATTCATAAATACCTCATCACTCATAAATAAATAGGTGATAAATCCTTAATAAAGCTGTCAGAGAGCAGAGACAGTGTATTTATGGAGAAAAATATTCATAATCACACTATATAATGGTCCTATGATATATAAAACAGGAGAACATAACGGCTATAATGAATGTTATTGAACAGTGAATTTTTGAATAAATACGGTTCAAATTTATCATCTTCTATGTACAAAAACATGCATCAGCTGCACAAAAAAACTGAAAATAATTTGAAATATTTCCAGTTGAACAGAATGGTGTTTAGGCTGTTTTAATGCTCTCGAATGTTAAAATGGGTCAAACTTGTGTGTAAGGGTTAAAGGGAGGAACAGGATAGTTGATTGTTGCTTTACAGCACAAAACAGGAAGAGGGCGCTGTCCTTCCAAGCTAAAACTGTTCAGACTTAGAGGCAGAAAATTACTTCTGATATACAAATTGTCAGAATTAAAAGCAGACTGTAACTAATTAAATATCTTATAAACTCAATCAAGATCAGAAAAGATTGGAATATTTCACCACCAGCGTTTAGAGGAAACCCAAATCATTTCATCGTTAGTTTTTAGCAGTGGTGGAAGTATTCAGATGCTTCACTTAAAGGACGGGTTCACAGTCAGGAGCCCAGATGAACATTGAAACGTGTTTTTCTTGCTGTAATCATTCCTCCTGTTCATACATTAGAAGATCCCTTCATAATGCACTTACAATGTAAATGATGGGGGACAAAATCCACAATATCTTCTGTGCAAAAATGTATTTAAAAGTTTATCTGAAGCTAATATGAAGCTTCAGCATCCAAATGAGTCAAATCAAATTGATATCTTTCAACGTTACAGTGTTTTTAGTGCCAAAGTCCCTCTTTTTGTTACTATACTTCCACTGCAGCTAGATGTTAAATAATTGTAGTGGAGAAAAAAGTACAATAGTTCCCTTTGAAATGTAGATGAGTATAAAGTAAATATAAAATGGAAATAGTCAAGTAATCTACAAGTGTCTTGCGATACTTATTTGAGTAAATATATTCAGTTTTATTGTAAAACAACTCATTAATTTAAATGAGGGCAGCAGGGACAGACTGGTGTCTTCCGGGTGTTTGTGTGTCTTTCTTGTCCTCTGTTAGATTCCAGGCTGTGTTACTCACACTTCCCTGGGTTCATTGTGGCGCTTCAGCTGCAGAGCTGCAGGGTCGTCAACAGCCACCCACACACACACACACACACACACACACGCTCACATGATCTGCCTGCTGGCTGAAGCACGCCGGGTTCGTCTCAACTTGCCCCAACTGCTGACGGTGTCGCATGTCATTCAAAAATATTTGTACAGAGAGAGATTAATGGAGCAGAAGGCGAGACGTTTGAATTGTGTGAATTTGTCATACTCACTTTGCAGACAATAATAGATTTGGTAAATGTTTAGATATTAGTATTTTTTTATGTATAAATGAAACATCTTTGACAGCTTTAATTACAGGCCAATTCTACATGTAACACTTTGTAAGTCTAAGATATGTTGTAAACTAGAGTACCACAATTATTGTATCAAACAAATTGGTGTAATAACCTCAATGAAAGTCTGAAAACTGAACTTTTTTTTGTTTTCAGTCACACTAGATGTATCTTCAAACTGACAATAATGAATTTGAAAATGCATTTTTAAAACATCAGTGTGTGCATGAGTCAAAACAACATTTTCTTCCATCTGGAATCAATTCTGCCCAGATAAACATTACATGTGGTAACACCATTAATACACTTTAGTGCATGTAAGCAAATAAAATTAAACAATAAAGCCAGTGGTGGAAGAAGTATTCAGATCCTTAAGTAAAAGTACCAATACACCAGTATAAAAATACTCCACTACAAGTAAAAGTTCTGCATGTAAAATTCTACTAAAGTAAAAGTACGTAAGTATTATGAGCTTGATGTAGTTAAAGTATTGCAGTAAAAGTAGTGGTTTCATCCCGCTGACTGATATATTATTATATATGACATCATTAGATCATTAATACTGAAGCATCAGTGTTAGAGCAGCATGTTACTGTTGTAGCTGCTGGAGGTGGAGCTAGTTTCAACTACTTCATATACAGTTAGCTAGTTTAGTCCAGTGGTTCCCAACCTAGGGGTTGGGCCCCTTCAAAGGGTCACCAGATAAATCTGAGGGGTCGTGAGATGATTAATGGGAGAGGAAAGAAGAAAAAACAAAGTTCTGATACACAAATCAGTTTTCAGTTTTTGGACTTTTTCTCTAATCTTTGATCTTTGGTGAAATATTGGATCATTTGAACATTTATTGAGATGAAACCATGTGAGAAGTTTAGAGGGAAAAATCACTATTTGGTGGAGCTGTTAACAACTCATAGACATCTGAAATGTGACCTACACTACACACTGCTTTTTGTAAGACGTCAAAAGCCACTGGTTTCATCTTTAACAATGTGTTGTATTTTAAAAGCTTGTTATATTATCCATTGTGTCAAATCTTCATCTGAAAAGAAACTAAAGCTGTCAAATAAATGTAGTGGAGTAGAAAGTACAATATTTCCCTCTGAAATATAGTGGAGTGGAAGTATAAAGTAGCATCAAATGGAAATACACAAGCAAGGTACAAATACCTCAAAATTGTACCTAAATACAGTACTTGAGTAAATGTATTTAGTTACTTTCCACCACTGATTAAAGCAAAATAAATAAGCTGCAAATATCACCATAAATATAGTATGTGCTTGTGGTTAAACTTGTGTCACATCATGAGGTGATGAGGAAATCCTCAGTTCCTCAATCTATAGACAAACTGGAGTTTCATTCTTGTCAGTACAGTAACTGTAGAGACGTCTGTTGTTTACTGGAAGCAAACCACAACACTTACTGTTAATACTTCCTGTCTTAAACATTTAATATTTCCTTAATATTGTCATAGGTATGTCAAAGTTTATTATCATTGCCGATTTTGTAAAAGACTTCATCACATTGTTAATATGCTGCTGTAACAGTTAGTGATGCTAATATTTGAAAAAATCAGACAATATATCAACATATTTTTCATACATAAACATTTTTTAAAGATCCTTTTAAGGATAAGTTCACAGTTTTTCAAGTGTGTCATAAAACAACAGTCAGGTGTCCTTATGAAAGAGGACTGTAATCATTCCTGCTGTTCATAGTGGCTATTAAAGGCTCACAGGTCTGCTAACGTGGCGCTGGACTTGTATATATTGTCTAAGCAAATACCTCCCAGATCAATAATGTTAACTAACTGCTCAGTGGAGGCTGTTATGTGAGAAAACAACATGTCGCGTGAGAGTGACCCTGGTCTGTAGACGTTTTCATCAGCTCAGGTCTGTTAACCTTTGTGTCTGAGATGGGAAGACCAGACTAGCAGCTGATAACCCTCTTCAACTGAGCAGCAACCTAATCTGAGGAACGATAACTCCATAAATGATGCGTTAACGGTTCACAAAAGTACACTACCAGGCCTTTATAACAGCTAGATAGACTGAATATTTATCAAAAAACAGATAGCTGAGGACAGGAAATGAGCACCACTGTGAAACAAGAATCCCATTACCCAATCAACCCTTAAAAGACCAAACACCCCTTTAATCTTAGATTATAGTGTTCAGTGTGGTAACCAGAGATCCATTCATTTTTAAACCCAAAGCTCTTATAACACCTTGATTTGAAAAGCCTTTAATTAACAAATTAATCACAATTTAAGGGGTACAAAATCCCTTATTTATTTATAATTGAAGGAGTAATTAAGGGGTTCTTAAATGAAGTAGATTTTAAGAGTGCATGACTGTCCGTTAATTCACACAATCATTTGCTGCAAACTTAATTTTCAAAAAATTAAGGCCTTTTAATCTACAAGTTAATGAGTCATTTTTGTGGGTTTTGGTCAATTTTAAACTGTGCAATGTTAGAATTTCCATTTTTATGCAGCACAGAGTTTATTCTTGACCTCGGGAATATTTGAAAAAACTAAATCTCACCACAAAGTCTGAAGCTTTTGATCATATTACAGGAACTTCACCATCAAGTTAACAACATAATATTTCCTGTAGTGATCAATAATGTTAACTAACTGCTCAGTGGAGGCTGGTAAAGCCTTGAATGTGCAAACAATCCATTAAAAATACCTTAATTAATGCAACTTTAAGGTAATACTTAATGCAAATTAAACCCTTTAATTAGCAAACAGTCAGAACTTCATGAACCTCAGAGGGTTTTTAAAAACTTTATTTACATGATGTGATGAAACAGGTACTTTACAATTGTGAAGTTTTTTCCATTTATACTGTAAAAAGTTACTTTATGTGTATTCTTTTTCTCAACTTATGTACATTTATGTGACAGCTAGTTGTCACTTTGTAGATTAAGATTTTACTTACAAAACATGTGATCAGCTTATAAAATAAGATGCATTGTTATGAATTAACAAAGTAGTTAAAATGTCTCCACCTTAACTTGCAGCAGCATAAATTTTCTGCTTACACATTAATGGTTCAGTAAAAAAATAATCTAATAATTCAATATCCTGCATAACTTTTACCTTTGAGACTTCTGCTGATAACACTTTTGCACTTTTGCTTAAATTTATGTATTTTATACATCAGAACTTTAGTTTAAGTAAATAACGTGAGAACTTCTTCCACTAATGCTGACAACACCATTTGCAGTCGTCCTGTTTAGATGACTAATGGATGTGTTTGGTAACTGTGGACTTGCATTCCCATACAGAAAGTGCTCAGTCAATCATTGTCATGTGTCGCTCTGTTTGAGCAACAGGATCTAGTCACACATCAGCTACTGACGACGCTTTCTGCTTTCTGGAAATCAGGAAATTATGTATTTTTAGCTTAATATATATGTATGATGCCATCTTAACTTGACCGCATAGTTGCAGATTTTGGAACATCATGCATCTTGCACATGAACAGGAGCAGATGAATCATGTCCTGTATATCACTGTGTAACATCTCACAGATTTTCAAGTCTGACCTAAAATAACAGTCAGGAGCCCAAAATGAACGTTGAAACAGGTTTTTCTTGCCGTAATCATTCCTCCTGTTCATTCGAAGATCCTTTCATAATGCACTTAACATGTAAGTGATGGGGGTCAAAATCCACAGTCCTCCTCCTGTGCAAAAATTTTATTAAAATTTTATCTGAATCGTCCAAATGAGTCAAATCAAGTAGATATCTTCCAACATTACAGTCTTTTTAGTGCCAAGCTCTAGCTCTAAAGTTCTAGTTGCTCCATTACGCAACAACAAACAGACATTTCTGTTTGTCTACATCGAAACAGATCTGTCCATTTAAGAGTGAAAACTCAGCTTCAGCTTTACGTAATGCAAACACTAACACGTCAAGTCTGAGAGGCAAAAGCCGTCAAAATACTGAGGTCAAGGTCTGGACTTCATCATGTTAACATACGTATACAAGTATTATCAGCAAACTATACTTAAAGTATCAAAAGTCAACTCATAAAACAGAATAGCTCCTTTCAGAGTGTTTTATCATATTATTTAATCATTATTACTGATGCATTAACAGCATTTTAATGTTGCAGCTGGTTGAGATGGAGCTAATTTTAACTTCTTTAATCTTTAATATCATGTGTTATATCATATTTTTTTATGGATCGTATGTTTTTTATATAAAATCTAAATCTTCAAAGTAACTTAAGGTGTCGAATGAATGTAGTTGAGTAAAAAAAACAATATTTCACTCTGAAATGTAGGAGAATACAAGTATAAAGTGGCAACAAACGGAAATACTCAAGTGAAGTAAATTGTACTTAAGCTTACCTTACACTACTACATCACTGTCAAAAATAAGAAACAATTACATGAACAAAAGGTTTGTTTCTGAAATCAAAACAACTCGGTCTGTTCAGAGTTTCACAATGTTATCAGTCACATGAGCGTCGACCCTGATTAACTCAGACTTTGTGCCGGCAGTTCCTGGAAGTTCTGCCGTGATGCGTATTCATAGTCTCCCACTGCTGTAACGATGAAAACATAACAAATAACATAAGTGATTAGTGTTATTCATATATGCTTTATAGAGTCAACTCTGTGTTAAATACATGTTTAGTCATTTACAGTCAACATGTGGAGGAAAAATATTCTACACACACGATTTAATCTGTCATCTTGTTCACCAGACGATGAACTTCCCTCTTTTTTTAAAAAAAAAAAAAACATCCTTTTCTCTCTGTGGGTCTGGGAGCAGTTGTCATATAATGAAGTAGCAGGTTATATGCATCTCCTTTTAAAGAAAGAATGATCAGAAAATATTGCAGCAATTCTGTGTTTATAGGTTTCACTTTATCTGTGTCTCCTTATCTACAGAGTCAACATGTAGTTATCCAGCAGTCATAATCCAAACACAAATCTGTCTCGTTGGAGAGTGAGCTTGAGGAGAAATACTTCAGTTTCACTGATAGTTTATGAAATGGTTGGTAGGTGCAAGACCACTCGCAGTCATTTTGAGTCTTTTTAGCAATTTTTTACAGGTTAACTTTAACTCAAAAGTCCTGCTCTTGATTAAAAACTACAACTGAATTTACACTGTATTTTATTTTTTTTTTGTATGTTGGAGATTGACATGAAGAGAGGTTGTCTAACTCCTTTGCAAAACTTCCTGCCAGTTATTTTAATGATCTATTAGTCTATAAATTTGCACTAAGTTGTATAAGTGAATCAAAAATGAACAGCAAATTGACCCAATATGGGTCAATACTAAATATTACAGGAAAGATTGAGTTCAGCATCAAAAATTGTGATCCCTGCATTTCATTGATCTCTTTACTTTCCAGTAAGAAACATTAAATAACATTTTGTACGGAGGCTGTATGTAGTGTAAGGACCCATTTAGTAATGGCTCACCATGGAACCCATAAACTGTAAAAGTGAAATATTTCATAATAGTACTGAAAAAATGTTGACCTCTGGTATCTTACCTGCTTGTTTGCTGTGTAAACACACTGCTACTGCTATAAAATGTCATGACATGATGCACACAAGAAACCAGGTTACTCAGACGCCTTTACATGTATTGTAGTAACCCGGTTCCTGTACCGTGTGATTGTGACTCTCAGCTGCAGTTGATCTTCAGTGGAGTTATTTTGATCCTCATCATGTCTTTCATCTCTTTGCTCTGCTGTCACAGCGATACTTTTTATGCAAAGAGTAAGGGTCTCTGGCACAACTTCACCTACTTCCACGGTGCACGGAGAAGGGAAAGAAGTCTAGAGAGATGAGAACTCCAGCAACACTTGTAGTATGAAGAACAACTTTATTAATTGACCGACGCATCAACAGGGTCATCAACAGGGTCATCATCAGGGTCATCCCTGGGATCCTGATGAAGGCCCCAAGCCGAAACATGTCGGTCAACTAATAAAGTTGTTTCTCATACTACAAGTGTTGCTGGAGTTCTCATCTCCCCACAGCGATACTTTTTGTCATGCACATGTGCAAATGTAAAAAGCCGATTAGAAACCACAGGTTACACTTATGCACGGCTCAGAAATCGTCCTTCTCCAGGAGAAGCTGGAAAAAGTCAGCTACCCCACTTATGGAAACCAAATTTCTTGTATACATAAGTGTGTCTTAAAACAAGTCAGGTGTCCATATGAACACTGAAAGAGGTTTTCCTCGCTGTAATCATTCCTCCTGTTCATACTGGATATTATAAGATCTCCTTGAGATGTGTTTTCAATGTAGGTGATGGGGGCATTTTGTGAAAAAAATGCATTTAAAAGTTTGTCTGAAGCTTATATGAGGCTTCAACAGTCTGAGTTGGTCATTTACAGTCTTTTTAGCTTCAAATTCCTTCTTTGTGTTTCCTTGGACAGTGTTTCCCTGTTGAGCTGTGGTGGAAGCATAGTTACAAAAAGAGGGACTTTGGCATTAAAAAGACTGAAGCTTCATATTAGCTTCAGATAAACATTTAAATACATTTTTTGTCCCCATTGTAAGTGCATTTTGAAGGGATCTTCTAACAGTATGAACAGGAGGAATGATAACAGCAAGAAAAACATGTTTCAATGTTCCTTTGGGAACCTGACATGTTTTAAGACAGATTTGAAAAACTGTGAACCTCTCCTTTAGATGCATGTCAGCGCATGTGTTTGCATGCAGGTATGTGTCAATTTATGTTTACTTGGGGGTTGAAATCCACAAATCCGATAACAGATATTTATGTATCTAAGTATTTTTGCTGAAGTCAGCCAATCTGAAGGCTATCTCCACTTGACCCGACTGTTGGTCATGAATATTGTGCACGTAGGTGCTGTAAGTCACGCTGGATATCTATTAGAGGATCCTTAACGTGAAACAAGTTTAAACAAACAACCCTGAGTTAATGAATTGGCATTTTTTCCCCCGTTGTTAGCAACAACAACCCTGTGAATCAAACACCCTGTCCTCTTGAAGGAGGAGGGGAGGGGGGGGGGGATCACGTGCTCTGATAATGACCTCACACGTCGGGGCGGGGCGTCAGAGCTCATAAACAAGGAATGGACCAATCAGAGAGCTCGGTGGGTTGTGACTCGGCTGCCAGTCAGGCCTTTATAAACTTTATGTACCTCAGTCGGGAGGTTATTTTCTCATTCTTCATCCTCATCAACAACAAAGAGTTTACAGTAAGTTTCACATTTATTCGTTTTACTTGCAGCATAACGCGAGAATGGTCTAATTTAAAATCTAACCTTAGTATATAAGGCAAAAATATTGATGAATGCTTGTGTTTCTTTGTGATTTTTTTTTCGCCATTTGAGCACAGAATAAACAAATGCCAGAGTCCCTTTTTTAAACATGTCTGTTCATGCAATTTCTCAGTTTTATGTCTTTTTTTTTCTTCAGTCAAACATATCAACATGTTCTTTTCAACCAGTCTTAGCCATCTTGTTTCAATCGGCTGCCTTTGTCGTCGTCTTTCCCCCCTGCACATACACAAAAGCAACCCGACGCTTTCAATTTTTAAATTTATTCAAGCAATTAATCAGTAACGTTCACCAGCAGCCGTTCCGTTAGATATATGGCCGTTATCTGGCACCTGCCGGCTAAAGTTTTGGTTTTCTTTTCGTTTTCCTGGTCGTAGTTTCGGTGTCCTGGCCGTGGTTTCTTGGCTCTGCGCCGCAGCCACCGCAGGAGCAGATCCCGTGACTGCGAACAAAACAACAGGCTCGGTTTTCTTGTTGGGATTTATGGCCCCCAAGTTCTTGCTCTCCAACACGATGGGAAAACAGCCTTTTAAAACCAATCAATACCAACATATAATCGACGCTGTAGCATCTCATGTAGCTTTTATATGACCTAGTTTCCCTGTTTTTTTTTATGGCGGAACAGTCGGGAATGACGGTGCAGTCGGGAATGTGTACTGCAGCTTTGATGGCAGTGAACAAGCTGTACTGTTGGATCTGGGTGGTGCATGATAAGCGTCACGATGTTGGGAAGCATGTGAGCAGGAATTTTGATGGGAAACGATTGTTATTTAAACGCTTTTCCCAAGAAGACATGACGTGTAATGGAGTCAGGTTGCCACATAATCACCAGCTGTTGTTGAGAGCTTCCGGTCTAGCAGTGATCAGTCTGCTTCTTTGGAAAATGAATCCTAACTTGATGTTTTGTTTTTTTCCAGTAGGAAGCCATAATGCTGCCTCTAGCTGTGTTGGCAGTGTGCCTCAGCGCAGTCTTCTCTGCTCCCAGTCTGGACCCACAGCTGGATGACCATTGGGATCTGTGGAAGAGCTGGCATAGTAAAAAATACCATGAGGTGATGTTTTGTTTTTTGTTTTGTTCTTTCATGCTTACCAGCTGATCTAATCTGTCAGTTCTCATGAAAGGTCTGAATGTTTTTGTGTTTTTGTGTGTGTGCAGAAGGAGGAGGGCTGGAGGAGAATGGTGTGGGAGAAAAACTTGAAGAAGATTGAGCTGCATAACTTGGACCACTCCATTGGCAAACACACCTACCGCCTGGGCATGAATCACTTTGGTGACATGGTAAGATCCACAGCTTCAACACACACACACAAACCCACATTTATCTCATTTGGAGTATCAAGATAGCACCAAGTTTTGCAAAAAAAAATAATAATAAAATGCACCCTATTAGTGATTTGATTGCAGAACAGACAAACAAGGTGCTGCAGGTAAAATTAAGGCATTCTACAGGACAAAAAAACTTTAAAAGCCTAAATTGTCAGTTTTTCCTAAATCATAAAATCACAGCTACTTGTTGTCTTTTGTCTTCAAGTCTAATAACTTTATTTTCCTGCAGACTCACGAGGAGTTCAGGCAGATCATGAACGGCTACAAGCTCAAAACACAGAGAAAGTTCAAGGGGTCGCTGTTCATGGAGCCCAACTTCCTGGAGGCCCCGCGTTCCCTGGACTGGAGGGATAAGGGATACGTCACACCCGTTAAGGACCAGGTAAACAGTGTTTTTCTGCTTTTGTGCACCATTATCTCTCCTCACCTCCTGGCTCTCTGTCATTCACGCTCGATATGAATTATCAAGGTGTGGTTAAACATGTTTTTATTCTCGGAGGTAATCATGTGATGAAGAGTAGACAGGATGTGGCAATAACATTGCAGGAACAGCTGCTTTTTTTTCACCTTTTTTTTGGACAAATTTCAGTGATGAGTTTTGTAGTTCTAGTGAACCTTGTAAACTACACACAAACATCGGTTTTTGTTTGTGAGGAAAAGCATTTTTTAGATTCTTCTGGCACTGTTTCATATCTGTCAACTAAGGACTAGAGGGGTTGGGTAACTTGTACAAACATGTTTAAAACATCTTGCACATTGATTTGATTTTCAGCAACCACATAAAGCACAAACACAACCCGTTACTCTGAAATGTCATCGTTTTTGACTCTTAATTGTCACAAAAATGGACATAAATGAAGGAAGAAGAGCTTATCTCTGTAAAACCAGCACTCAGCTGATGTAAACATGTGCGGTTATTTTAATGGCTGCATTAGCATTTCAGGAATCACAAAGTCCTGACCTAAATAACAATTCAGTCCGAAGAAATACAGTAAACATGCTGACGTAATGTGCAACTTTGGACAGCTGCATCATCACAAAGTTGCTTATATGAAGTGTCATGACCACTCTGTCCACCGAGGTCAATGTTTTGCTAAACATGAAGATAAGATGGCTACTTGTTTTTGTTATCTGTGTGCTCCACACACCCCTCCTCCTCCTCCTCCTCCTCTTCTGTGACTGCACAGTTTGTCCTCTCCTCCCCCTTTGGCATACATTAACGCTCTGTAAGTTGAAACCAGTCCGACCAGCCGTTTTTGCCACAGTGACGCTGTAAACCAGGCCAGGGTGGTGCAAACACTATCTTATACATTAGGTCAAAGTCCTGGAGGGCAACATGCAATAAAACCTTATTTATAGCGGCAATGTTTCCTTCCTGAATAACTGAAACAAAGTGCAATAACAAGTAATGGGGTGCCTTAAGAACAACAGTGTTGAAGAATGATAAAAACAACATTTAGATCTTATTTATAGCCCTTTAGCTATAATGACAAAAAGTAAGCTGGATATCTGAGCAGCTAAAAGGCCCAAATCAAGGAAATTTGTCCCTAAATCAGTCTGCATTTAATAGATTAAACCCTGCTGCATGTTTCAATTCAGAAAAACAACAACAAAATGACATTAAAAAGTGACACAAGCCCATGAAAAGCAGAAATAAACAGCACATCAATTCATATCATGACTAATAATCAACTTAAGACAACAGGCAGACATGTCAACAGGTTGTATTTCTTCGTCTCCGTCATCCAGCTTTAACGTGACCCTTCCTCTCTGCTCTCTCTTCAGGGTCAGTGCGGCTCTTGCTGGGCCTTCAGCACCACCGGAGCTCTGGAGGGTCAGCACTTCAGGAAGACGGGCACACTGGTGTCTCTGAGCGAGCAGAACCTGGTGGACTGTTCCAGGCCCGAGGGCAACGAGGGCTGCAACGGCGGTCTGATGGACCAGGCCTTCCAGTATGTCAAGGACAACCAGGGCCTGGACTCAGAGGACTCCTACCCTTACCTGGGAACGGTATGTATCATTATCATCACATTTAAAGGCCTTTATATGGCTTTGAATAAAGTTTTAGGCTTTTATTTGTTCTGTTAAATCAAAAGTTCCTTGTATCCACTTTTTTTGCACCCAGTCAAATGATTTAACATCCCGTTCTTCTTCCTCTTCTTCCAGGACGACCAGCCATGTCACTACGACCCCAACAACAACGCCGCCAACGACACCGGATTCGTCGACATCCCCAGCGGTAAGGAGCGCGCTCTGATGAAGGCCGTGGCCGCCGTAGGACCTGTGTCAGTAGCCATCGACGCCGGTCACGAGTCTTTCCAGTTCTACCAATCAGGTCAGCTCTCGCTTTTTGTGAAGAAAACGCAGCTCAAGAAATCCGTGGCCACGTGTGTTTATGAGCGTTTACATGCGGCTGACTGGATGTTTGGGTTTATTTTTTATATTTTTTTAGGAATCTACTATGAGAAGGAGTGCAGCAGTGAGGAGCTGGACCACGGCGTGCTGGTGGTGGGTTATGGCTTCCAGGGAGAAGATGTGGATGGAAAGAAATACTGGATTGTAAAGAACAGGTCAGTGACGAAAATTTCAACTTTGTTTGAGTTTTGCCCACATGGCGATGTGTGTTTTTCTTGAGTTGCAGAAAGTAGAAATTTCAGCCTGCAAAGATAAACTGTGACTATTATCTTATTGTTAATAGTGTTTATTTGCTTTTAAAGTATTATGAGAGGATTGTCAAGTCTTCTACTGTTGTATTTAAATGTATAAACTCCACTGAAGTCATAGTTGTAAAATGCGAGTAAACAAGATTTGCCAAATTGTTTACATGGCTGAATATATTTAAAATCCAAATATCTACATTTTCAGTCAGATACAGGATTTTTTTTGTCCGTTTTGCTTAATTTAAGTTAAGCTTCAGGTTAATTTATTTCAATTCAAGGGAAATTACAACTCCTGAAACTGAATGAACTTCTGCATTAATGAGACTTTGCTTGATTTTTATGGATCTCTTATTTATCTCTTTTAAAACTGCACACACACACAAAAAGCCAAAACTAATTTCCTGTCTCTCTTTCTCTCTCCTTGCAGCTGGAGTGAAAAGTGGGGCGACAAAGGCTACATCTACATGGCTAAAGACAGAAAGAACCACTGTGGAATTGCAACAGCAGCCAGTTATCCTCTGGTCTAACAGCCTCGCACAGCTCCGCTCTGTAGCACCAGTGTTTTTATTATTATTGCAATAGTCTTGCTGAAGAGGAGCGACGACGCTTCGGTCACAGCGACACATTGACAGGAGATTCTGCAATGTTTTATGAATGAAACACTGTTTTTAGGGAAATGGCGCCGTTTTTTTTTTTTTTTGTTCTGACTGGTTTTAAGCCACTTTATTTGTTTTTTGAAAAGATTTTAGCTTAGTGTTTATTCTTTGTAAATATGTGTATGCTACTTGGTGAGTGAAATGTTAACACTTGCTTCATCATTGTAAATGATTTTTTTTCTATTTTTACTGTGATCAAATTAAAGTTGTGAAACACTAGTTTGGTGTTTTTGGACTTTTTTGAAGACATCTCAGTCAATTTTTGATCTATTTTGCATTTTACATCATCATCATCATCAGTCCTGTGAAAACCATGTGTCTCCAAATGTTTCATTAGCTAGAAAAAACTTCCCCTCTTAGTTTTGTGACACTTCATTTCTCAGATAGTTCAACTAAAGAAGTAGCATCAATTTATCTTGAAAAATTAAGTCAAAATTTTGAAAAAGGTGCTTTTAACTGAACAAATCATACCGTTCATATGAGCTTAAAACATTGGTGATCCAAGTAAAACCATTTTATTTCTATTGTTTCCCCCCAAAAAAGAATCAATACATAAACATGGATTTAAATAAAAGATTTTAACTGAAACTTCCAGCACAGTTTTATGGTAAAACAGTTACAAAACACCTGTTTTGGGTTTTTTAATAGTTTTGAAAGGAGCTTAAAGTCCGTTAAGTGATCAATCACTCCTGTTTATCTTGTTGATCCTCTTTTAAAAGACAGTGTAAATGGAGGAAACGCTTCATTCAGACATCTATCAGCACTAACCATCATTGATTAAGTGTGTTTTGTAAAACTAAAATCTTCAGATTCCTCATCAGCACATTAATTGATCAATATGACCACATAACAGCTGCAGATCTCCTTGGATAACATTAATCAGTCATGTTTGGAACTGATTTAGCTTTAAAAATAGCTTCTTTTTTTTAAAACTCAAGCTACTAAACACAGAATTACATGGTAAACTTCTGTATTCAGACGTCTACATGAGGGTTCAGCTATATTCACTCGCTGGTTTGACGCATAAAGCAAAGACGAGTCATGTGATCTGTAGAAAAACCAGTCGTGCACAGTAAAGTGTGGTACTGGGATCTTATAGGATTAATGATTCTTTCACAATGGTGATGATTCATAAAGGAAACTGTGGCTGCTGGGAAGGGAAGGTGGTTACTTAAAACGGCCCAATATAGCTGTATGTAAAGTCATAAAGATGACGAGATAAGCCTGTTTACTGAAGTGTCCTCATTCTGAAACAAACTGTACGTGTCTGTTAGGACCGCAACCTACGGCAACGTCTATTGATTCATTTAGGTTAATAGAAACTAGATTATTCAAAGTTATTTTTTTTATAATTGATTGATCATCTAGTCTATAAAATATAAGAAAATTGTGAAACAGTCCAAAACTCAAAGATATAAAACAGAAAAGCCACAAATCCTCATATTTGAAAAGCTGTAAACAACTAATCTTTTACATTTTTTCATTAATAAATAACTTAAACAATTATCAAAATCTTTGTGTTTCTGCCAATAGGTGTCACTTTAATTGAATTGAATTTAAAGGTAGGAAATCTTGAAAATCATGCTAAAGTGATGAAATAAAATATACAGTTTGAAGTTTTTTGAGACCGTACTTCCTGGTTCTCTCTTGAAAGCATCGCCAGCATCTTCAGAAAGTTTTACTTTTAAATCAAAAAGATGTAAAGCTTCATCAAACATGGAAGTCACAGAGAAAACACAGTGTAAGTGTTTGATGTATTTACAAGAACATTTACAGTTTGAATTCTTAGAAAAAAAACTAGGTTAAATCTCATTGATATTTTCCTGTTAAGTCTGCAGACTGACCCGAATCACAGTATTAAATTGTCATGTATTAGCAGTAAAGCTGGTCAGGTTAAAGGTATATATGTGTGTGTGTGTGTGTGTGTGTGTGTGTGTGTGTGTGTGTTCCTGTAATATATTTACTACACCTCTCAGCTCAGTTCAGGCTGACATACAGAGCCAACAAACAGTCTGAGCAGCAGCAGGAATGTGTTGTGCAATCTAAAAAAAGGGCAGCGAGCCAGAGAGAGACAGAGAGAGAGAGAGAGATATTAAAGGTTCAGTTCACCTAAATCATATAAACACATTTACTCACTTAAAGGGATAGGTTCACAACTTTTCAAGTCTGTCGTAAAACATTGGTCAGGTCGGGTCATTCAGCCCATATGAACACTGAAACCTGTTTTTATCGCTGTAATCATTCCTCCTGTTCATACTGACCATTAGAAGATCTCTTCATAATGCACTTACAATGTAAGTGATGGGAGACAGTCCTCATTTTCAGCAAAATTGCATTTAAAAGTTGATGTGAAGCTGATATGAGGCTTCAGCAGTCTGAGTTAGTCATATCAAGTGGATATCTGACACATTTACAGTATTTTTAGCATCAAATTCCCTCTTTGTGTTTCCTCAGACAGTGTTTCCCTGTTGAGCTGTGGTATAAGTATAGTAACCAAAAGAGGAACTTTAGCACTAAAAAGACTGTAATGTTGAAAGATATCTACTTGATTTGACTCATTTGGACGCTGAAGCTTCATATCAGCTTCAGATAAACTTTTAAATACATTTTTGCACAGAAGGAGGACTGTGGATTTTGTCCCCCATCACGTTCATTGTAAGTGTATTATGAAGGAATCTTCTAATGGTCAGTATGAACAGGAGGAATGATTACAACAAGAAAAACATGTTTCAATGTCCATTTGGGCTCCTGACTGTTGTTTTAAGAAAAACTGTGAACCCGTCCTTTAAATAAAGTCTGTCTTTGTCACTGTCTACAATCTTTTTTCTTTTTTTATTTTATTCTTATTTGTTTATAAAATTATTTCAGAGTGAGGCTGATAGTATCATTTAAATGAGCATGTTTATACTGCCTGACTTGAGTTCGGCGTGTTTGCACAGGAAAAAATATCTGTAACAACCAAAACAAAATCACCTTACTTGGCTTTCATCACTGCAGATGATCTGGATTATTTTGCATAGCGTCATTCGCCGTCTCCTCGAATACACCGTCCCCTTTAGTTACTTTAGATACTGCAGAGCTGGTTACTGAACTAGAAAACTCAAACACCTAAAACATTAGTTTATAATAGTTCTGTTTGCTAATTCTTTGAAGAAATATTTCTTTTAATATTTAGACTGTATTTACTGTCTGCTTTGTGTTATAATTGTATCTGAGAAGGGTTTTATAGATTATTTAATAGATCATTCTGGTATCGATATTGAAACTCAGGTATTGTATCGGCACTTGTACTGAAGAATTTCAGACAAAACCCAGAACTAGCGATGAGTTATTTTAGTCCACCTGAATATAAGAAGTTCTAACCAAACACGTGAATGTAAATCTCTAAAGGTAAACATCAGGCCTATTTGCCTCCATAAACCTCTTCTATCTGCCTCCGTCTGATATGTGACACCCCTGAATATGAATTTACTGTTGTATTGAACAGCCCTGTGAAGGGATCTTCTATTGGCCGGTATGAACAGGAAGAATGATTACAGCAAGTATGTCAGTGTTCATTTGGGCACCTGACTATTTAACGTTTATTACTTAAGGAGAGACTTGAAAAATTGTGAACCTATCCTTTAACATGGTGATGTCTGATTATGTAGAGGGTTTTAGTTTCTGGGGTTGTGATATATATCGACCTTTGAAACTTTCGCTGCAACCCAAAACAATAGAGATGAATATATTTTTGTTTGTGGCATCCTGTTGGCCCAGAGGTTAAAGCACCGACCGACGTTTCCTTTGTCTTTTGTTGCGTGTCATCATTTTCGATAAACTCAAAAGGAACTGATTTTGTAGTTTTCACAGAAGTGGAAAGGATCTGCATCCTCTCATCTCACAATATAAACAGAACTAACTATTTTCACATCAGTCCGACAGCCTCCCGGTTACTGCTGTCATAAATACCAAATATATAAAATACCAAAATAATAAAATGCAAACATTTGTGGCTAAATTTGAATCATCAATCCATCCGCTTTCCCAGAAATCTGCTTCGTAGAAATGGAATAAAAGTGCTTGTAACTTGAAGTTGGATCAGCTGAGAAAGATGTAGGTGACTGTGATGTAGGTCACTGAAGTGTAGCTCAGCTTCTAATCACTACAAGAAGTGCTTAATATCATAATCTCTGCACAGCCCTCCCCTGTGTCAGTAAGGATGCAAGAACACATGACTAGTAAATCGGAAACTGGATTCTTCCTCTTTCGTCATATTGAAAATGGTCTCAGGTTCAGTGATTCAGCAAATTCAGAAACGTTATGCAGTCCATTTGTCTTCATCTTGGTGTGATGCCTTCAAGACATTTGACTCAACAAAAAAATTACAACCCGTTGTTTTGGAAAAAAATTCTATTTAATGACTTTTAAATGCTGCAGTTCACAAGACGGCCATGATTCAAATGTATGGAAGCCTAGAGAGTTCATATTTTAAAGTATCTTGTTTGGTTTGTTTAGGATCACAAAATACATCAATTATAACATGATCTTGACTTTTTCCCGTAATAATGACGCTAATTAACTGTTTTTTTTCCAAGTATCACAGTGAATAGTTTTGGCAGCTTGTTACGTCAAGATCACAAAACATTTCCTTGTGATGTGCAGATCTGGTTTCTTTCTTTTTGTACAATCGTTAACTGTTCGGAGAAGTCAGACGTTTACGAATGCTTCTTGACAAAGGTCAGGAACTCGTTGACGTCATCGGGAGAGCCGACGATGAAGGGCACCCTGCAGTGGAGGGCGTCGGGCTGGACTTCCAGAACCCTCTGGGTGCCGGTGGTGGCGATGCCTCCCGCCTGCTCGATGACGAAGGCGATGGGGTTGCACTCATACAGCAGCCGCAGCTTTGGGGAGAGATTTTAGAGGAGAAAACCCATCAGTTTTACATTCATTAGGATGTTTTTTAGTAGCACAATTCCTTTTTAACAACTTTGTTCAGCCAGCAGCATGAATCAATCAATCGATCAAACTTTATTTATATATAAAGCACCTTTCATCAACTTCAACTTGCGTGATTTACAAGTGATTAACAAGAAAAATGTCGATATTGTCACGTCCTCTCAGATGCTCTGGAGGCTGTTCCAGCGACTCGGAGAGTAACAGCTGAAAGCAGCATCACTGAAGGTTTTTGTTCTGCTTTGTGGAAGAGCTAAAAGAGAAGAACCGGAGGACCTGAGGGGCCCTCCTGGTTCATAAACCAAAAGCTTTTCTTAGAGGTAGTCTGGTGCAAGGTAAAGTAGTGCCTTACAAACTAATAAAAGACTTTAAAGTAGGTGTAATGTGCGCTCTCCTTACATCTAATGTGCAACGTATTACTGATAGTGTTTGATTTCGCTTCAGCATCAAGACCTCACCACATCTGTACAAGGAAGTCTATCACATGATGATTCTGAGACCTGGTTGTGGACGTTTTGTACATGTGGTTTGCTAAAAATATTTTCTCAAGGTAGCTGAGTTTACACCGTTTCACTTCCTAATAAGAACTGATTGACATATAGGTTAAAAAGAAATATGAAAGTTTTTATGGTTTTTTAAATATAGTCACTGTTTCTCCATTTGGGGGTGTTTCACCTGCAATCGTTGAGGTTTCGAGGTAACATATAATCACTGTTTCTACATACTTGTAATGACAGTGTGAATCAGGTCCAAACTACAGCTTGAAACAGTCAATTAAGCACTGTTGATCATATAATAGGTTTCATAACAACTTTCATACTGTATATCCGGTATGTAACACTAACACAGAGGTCAGTAATGGCACCTGGGTCATTATCAGACGTGCTGTGTGCAGCGTTGAGGTCAAAGGACAAATTATGTGGTGATATGTAAGCTGTGGATCCATCTCAACTACATGCACTTCAAAATGAGTATTTGAATGTTTTGTTTGTGATTTGATAAATTAGTAAAATATTGTTACAGCTGTGAATTATTATTTCCAGGATAAATGGATCACTGAGGTTGTAGTTTATCTTTATGAGCAGCCATGAATGTCCCTGAGCTTTATTTATCACAGGACAAGAAAACACCTCCAATCTCAGGTTGCATTATCACAAGACGGCCAGTATCGTCTGTCATTCGGGGTATGTGTGTCAGTTAAAGGCCAAAAATCAGAGGCTCATAATCAGCAGAGTCACGTTATTCATCTGTCACTGACTGATTGTGAAACAGAGAAAAAAAAAAGGTTAAATAACAGAAGTCTTTGTGAGAGTGAGCTGCTGAGGTCCGTTGTGAAACTTGTGGTCTTCACAGGTGACTCTGCAGCATCTGGCTCATTAACGTACCAGTTTGCGTCACTGGTTCCATACCTGACTTTCTGGTGTATTGGTTAAGGCCGACAAGTTTGACACACAAGTTTTGTTGTTCAAGGCTCATCATTTGTGAGCGTAAGGCAAATTTGTCTACACTAAAATTTACGTCCTGTAAAAACTATACTTTAGAATTCAGAATACCAACTGGTATTTCACCAGTATTCAAAGGAATAGTTCAATAGTTTATGCTTATTTGCTTTCTTGGTGAGAGTTAGATAAAAAAGTTGATACCACTCTCATATTAGTAGAGAAACTATGAAGCTACGGCCAGCAGCCGGCACATAATCCCCCTTAAAACCACATCATGTTGTTTTTACACTCAGGGTTTTGTACGGATTAAACAAAGAAGATATAACGTGTTAATTGGTGATATTTAGAGGAGCTGGAAGGCAGGTTTTGTTACCTCCAGCCAGTCAGGCTACCTGTTTCCCCCCGTTTCCAGTCTTCATGCTAAGCTAACGGCTGCTGGCTGTAGCTTCATATTGACTGTACAGACATGACAGAAGTATCAATTATCTTTTGGCAAGAAAGCAAATTAGCATATGTCAAAGTATGCCTTAAACTATTTAAGGTGGACTGTATAGTTTTTTTGTGAAATCCATAAACCCTGTGTAGAGTTAAGTCTGCTGGCAGTGGTGACGTTTCAGTAGGGTTGCTTGGTGGAGGTGTCAGTGGTTACCTTTCCCTTGGGGCTCTTCTCATTGGCGGGGTACAGGAAGATTCCTCCGTAGCAGATGGTGCGGTGAACATCTGAGACCATAGAGCCGACGTACCGAGCTCCGTAGGGGGCGCCGCCATCCTGCAGGGAGGGAGACCACATTTAAGATATTATTATTATTACTTTTATTCTATTTGCAACAACAAAGACACAGGAACGACATACAGAGAGGAAGGTAGGGGTGGATACAAGTACAGATTAACTGTAGATGCGCAGGGAGAAGATGTGAATGATTGATTTGAAAAGTATTTGTGATATTATTGATATTTGTGCAGCAGTGATAGTAGAAATGAACAAAAGGACAGTCGGCAGAAAATTCAAAAAATGGGCAGATGAATGAGTAGATAAATAAATAAATAGAAACGAATGAGAGGAGAAAGAAATTTCAACGACAATAATAACAACAATAATAATAATGATGATGGAAAAAGCAAGAAAATGCAAAAGTCTTTTTAGCAGTTTGTGTTTGTGTGAGTGTGTTTCCACTTGTATGTCTGCCTCTAAAGAGTGTTTCCTGTTTGTGTTTGCGCATTTGAGATATTCATGCATGGAGTGAGGAATGTTTTTGATAAATGTTGTGTCTCATATTTGCAGCGTGACTGTAGCAACAGTTTCAGCTCATCTCTGTGTTTTATATTCTGCCAAAGACAGAGTTTTCATGGTCCATCAGCCCTTTTACACAGTAGGTCCAAAAACTCCCAACATCCAAGATTTGTGTTTAACTAAACTCACAACTTTTACGTGTTTTACTGTAATTAAGAACAGGAATCCAACACTTTTTTGGTGCCGACTGAAATGTGTCTGCAGCACAGCCTGTTGAAATTTGTCATAAAAACTTGCTGGCATGAAATAATCTGACTTGTAGTCTTGGTTGCTTATTCTTTAATAAGATATTTACAGATTTAAATCATATTAATTTGGCGCTTTTAGACTTTATATTATTTAGACAAAGCTGCTTGTGTGTAGACAACATTTAACATTTGAGAATGTTGGAGGAAAAAAAGTCAAAGTAAAACATTTTTTTAATGTACAGAAACTCTGTATCGTATCAGCGTTAATATTAAAAATGTAAAACCGCACACGGCTCTATTTATAATTCACATTAAGGTGATTCTTCATGTATCAAACACTCCCTGCAGGCTCCACAGTTGACAGTTTGTCTGTATTCAAATCAGTCACAATGGATTCAAACGGTCACAAGTTTTCATGGTGGAGAAAAAAATCAAAACATCCACAGAAAACTCTCCAACCACTAATGCAGCATAATCAACCTGATCTCCTCTGTGCACCCGTCTGCTCAGTTTATTCAAAACTCTAATATGACAAATATATTTGGCTGTACAGAGATTTTTATACTGAAATAAGGCATCAGAGTATCTGTTTACTAGTCGGGTTCATTAAAGTCTTTTCTCCATGTTTCCTTCTCAAGACTGTGTGATAATTGATTGTTTAAGGGCTGTTGTCTAATGTTCTTATCTGAAGTGACTTTTTATAATCGAGACATGCCAATGGCCTCAAGAAAACAGGGTCATTGATTTAAAACACACACACACACACACACACACACACACACACACACACACACACACACACACACACACATACACACATACACTGCAGGCTGTCACTTCTAAACATAGATGTTACATAAAGTGGTCTTGTGTCCTTTAAAGATGTTTTCAAATGTTCAAGGAAAAAAGAATCTTTTAATCATGAAATCCCATAAAAGTTTAGATAATTCTGCAAAGCTCTGCACCAGTTTGGTCTTTTTTAAACACACCGACACTACAGAGGTTGAAGTTTTACTCAAAAACACTTCAAAACTACAAATAGGTTAATGTTGGAGAAAATGCAAACAATGTTAAATCTGTGTTTAATTGGTTTAAAAGACTAAGACAGCATATTCTACAAAGAAATTCAGTGATGGAGCTCTGCTTGTATTGTAATTTATTACTTTTAATCTGTTTCAACAAGTTTTTATTGTTCGATTATGGTAATTTTAAGGTTTAGGTAAGTTTTTACCATTTGTCTCAAGTCTTAAGTACGGTCATACAATATAAACATACTGCTCACCAAATAAAGGCTTGTTTGAAGTCTTGTGTATTAGTTACTGGTTTGCTTATATCGATGGCCGAAGTGCAAAACCTCCTATCTGAAAAATGCACTTTTTTGAGAAAACATTTCAACAACAAGGCAATTCAAAGTGCCTTACATAGAACATAAAAGGCATTAAAACAGAATATAAAAGCAACACAAGTAAAAAGACATATAAAAACTAACTCACCCTAACTCTAACCCTAATCAAAAAGTGTTAAATTTGGAAATAAAAAGCGGCTAAAAAGGGAATAAGACAAGAGAATAAAAGTAACAGTGCAGTGTAACCATACAAACCATACAAATAACCATACAAAGATACCGTAAACAACACCACATAATATAGTATTATAGTCCAAAAACAGTGTGTTATGTATGGAGTATCCTTAACAAATAGTATTCTGCAACAAAAGTGCATTTTTCAGATAGGAGGTTTTGCTTTTCGGCCATCGATATGGACTTGGTTGTTTCAAAGTTTAAAATGGTTTGGAAATCAGAGTGCTTGATAAAGGTGGTATTAGCACATTAATTATTAAGTTTAAATGACTATATACATACAACTGGCCTGACAGGAAGCTCATTTTAAAGTTGCAGCTTAAGCAGATCTACTTTGTTCAGAGATCATGATGTGTTTTGCCGTCATGACCTGCTGGCTGAGGTAAACCTGAACAGCAAACATCAGACAGCTCAAAGTCCATCTGCAGCAGCTGGAAAGTATGTCAGCCTGGTTAAGAAACCGCTTTTATACAAACATGCTAAAACAGGCTGTCCAGAACTTCAAGATCACTGTTTGGATATGAAAAAGTCTGGTTTTAATAATGGTTTGATTTGTGGATGTTATTCAAAGACCTTCTTTAGTGTCACTCACTGACTCTAATGTTCAGCAGACTTAAAGTCTTGTAATAATACAGAGAGGAGGTAGAGTTGCCCTGAAAGTGAGCTCCAGGTTCAGACCGGCACAACGTGATGCAGAGTCATGTGCTTGCTGAGTCACATCCCAGTCATCCTAAATGGAAGGGTGTGTGTGCGTGCATAGTATTTCCTGAAAGCAGACCCCTCTAAAAGTATGCAACACTCACAAACACTCACACACACTCAGAGAAAAAAAAACACATCCAGCTGCCAGCAGATGAGACAGCAGGAAACGTCCTAAAATAAAGGAAGAGAACATGAAAAACAGGGAGCCAGCAGTGAGAAACTGAGAGTTTTCGAGAGGATGATCTGTATGAAAATGATCTTCAGACAAACAAAACATGTCCTTAAAGCTTATAAGCGCTGAGAGAGAAGTCTGAATTACTGATCATGTGTTGTTGCCCTGACTGTTGCACGGTTTGTTTTCCTTCAGGGAGTTTGTAACCTAACAAATGTATTAAGTGCATTAGTATTAGACAGCCATCTAGTGTTAAAATCACCTCTGTTTAAAACATAATGTTCATCATCTGACTTTTCTGGTGAAAATCCAACCCAGAAAAGCAAATGATCTGATTCTACATTAATGTTGAGACTCTGACAGATGGTGAAGGTTCGTGAGGTTATGAAATGATTTGTGTTACAGGATTAAAACTGTGCAAAAGTAGCCAGTATTATTATAATGTCTATTTTTCCTGAGTTTCCAGCTGCAGCTTTTTGTTCCATCAGGTGACTAAATGAAAACTGCTTCGTATTAGACGACACCTGCTTTTGAAAAACTAGCAAAGGTGCTTGATACTTTTTAAAAAAGGATCCCACCTTTACACTTCATCTAAAACTGTCCCATGAGTTTATTCAGCGGGTTTTTGCTATTTCATAACCTTATGCGCATATGACCATGAGTAACATTGTGGTTACCTTTGCATGCTGATGCACTGGGCTGGGTCATAATGATTATGTGAAATGTGGCATGATGATGAGTGTTCAACCAGAGTTGTGTCTAGATATTATTGATAGATGATACAGAGGCAAAAATTTACAGTAGTTCTTGTATATTTTCACAGCTACAATACTACAATTTCTCCAAAATGTAATGACAAGCTGTAAAAGGCTCTGAAACAATAATTATACTAATTATACTAGTATGAAACACTAAAGCTTAAAATTGACTTTGATAAGTGTTTGTTTTTACTTGTTTTGTAGCGCACTTTTAACTGCAATTTATGTATGAAAGCTGCCATATAAGTAAATCTAGTGTTATTTTATCATTTTATGTTAAGGAATATCTTTAATGCCATAAAGGAACACATGGCGACCAGTGTAAGTGAGCGTAGGTGTAAACGGCAGATTTAAACAGTTCGCCGTGTGTATTTAGCCATATTTCTGTGGAAATGTTTGGAACATACTGAACCTTTTGGACAGAGGAGGAGTGATTTATGCTGCAAGAGGGGTTTGAAAAACAGCAAACTTTTAAGAGCCACGTTTGAAGACTACATGCAGTGTTTGATACCCAACATTTAACTTTAAGTGGGGTAATCCTTTAATCTCAAAGTATAGTTGAGGCCTGACTAATTGGCTATTCAATGAAAATAAAAGTTATTACAGATTTTACAGGCTGATTTTGTCTAACTGTAGTCAAGAAGAAACCTCAGAGAAGGATATTATGATATTTCATAAAAGCCCAGTGTATCAGCAATGCATATACGGGTCAGACTGACGCCTGATGACCAAACAAACTCCAGGGTCATCGTTTGTGACTGTGCAAGAGAAATGCTGAGTCTGCACATGAGTTTCCAGATGAGACGCTGCAGTTTCCTGGAGAACAGGATGTTTCCTGCAGCAGCTGCGTTGCCATCCCGCAGCTCAGCTGACCCTGCAGCCGCCACTCGTCCTGCCTGAGCGAGCTGTCACGCTCAACTGACAACTGTCAATCACATGTCTGGGTCAGGATGGTTACTCTTTGTCCTCTCTGCCTGTGGTATCTGCTTTCATAAAGCATCTTTAACATCTTAAACCAAAGTTTTTACCCTGTTGCACTTAGAGATACATAACACATTTCAACTGAAATTGCTCCTTGTTAGTGAGTTTACTACAGTATAGTCACTTTCTGTCTAACTGTAAAATGTAAAATTAACCACTGAAACAACAGTGAAACACTAATAATCAGTTATTGACCTCACTGTCACTCAGTCTACTTGAGCTGCAGCGCACAATATGATTGACCAATCAGATTTTAACCGTTGCAAGTACACATAATAAAAAAACTGAAAAGAAGTAAAATTCTGTATTTTAGCAGAAAAATTAAGGACAAAAACAGTAAAAATGGTAATATAAGCTTCTCTTCTTGAGGTTTAAATCAACTTTAGATTATTTCTGCTATAGATTTATGTACATTTGCTAAACCTACATGTACTCATATATATATATATATATATATATATATATATATATATACTGTGTATCTGTATCTTTATTCTTCTGGATTTTCTTTCTTTTCTATTCATCTCTTGGGTAAGACGCTGTATCATATAACATCATATCATATCATATAACAGAGTGTATTAATGATCAGATCAGAGTATATCTGTGCTACCAAACATGTAAACTCATTTTACCAGAGCAAACGCTTCATCAGGACTCACATAATGAGTTTGAGAGGTCATTGTTGTTTGAAATCCTGCCTCAGGACGGAGCAGAAGTACAACTGTGTGTCAGCAAAACATATTTCTGCTGTGCAGCTTTGGTTCAACGTATCAGATTCAAAACTACAAACGCAAAGTAAAAGAACCTGATCCGCGTCACAACTTTGGCTAAAATTAAACAGGAAGACTTGCATGCGTGTGTCAGAAGTTTGTTTACTCTGGAAGTTGTTTAATTACCTCGGGGTACTTCTTGTGCTTTAGGTACTCGTTGATGGAGGGGTGGAAGTATTTGGCGTAGCCCTCGTTCAGACTGTAGATCTTTCCTTTTGGCTTGATCTTCACATTTTTTTCAGTCAGGATGAACTCGCCAACAGCCTGAGAAAATCAAACATAAAGTTCAGGTGTGACAATCCCAGAAAGAACATAAGACAAGTCTGACACAACTCAGTTTAATCAATTAGGCAGAGAAGTTAAATTTATAATCATAATGGGGTTTAAAAACACATGGAAAAAGGCAGTATATCATACACAACTATAAATCAGGGCAGCAGAAAATGGATTAAATAAATAAAGGCTAAAAAAGGCACTAAGGAATGCAAAAATACTGTATTTGTCTTGTACAAGAGGCCTCATCGTTGCTTTTTCATACTAAATAATCAAATTACTTATTTCAACTCATCAATTCATCAGTTTTGATAGAAAGAAAAACATTTAAAACAACCTACATTTACCTTACGAGCTTGTTATGAAGAAGTCTGAAAAAAATGTTTATTTATTTATTGTATCACAACTATATACTGCCAACCCTACATGTAATGACATTATTGACATCAAGGAGAGCAGGAACAACATTATTCTCATCAGGCCTCAAGACCGCTTTAGTGGTTTTTGAATGGCATGACTGGGAATTAAGAGCACCACGGTCAGGTGTCCTCAGTATTGATGCATAACAACAACAAGATTACTTGCAAATATACACTGAACCTTTTTATCCTATAAAGACTAAAGCTGATTTTCCACCGCCGAAATCCCACGACTGAGAAAAACAATATGATATGTGTAAATCCTTGTGTGAGTTAAAAAACCTTAACTGGGTGCTCAGCTTTGGTCACTTTATACAACATAATGATTTATATTTAATTCCCTATAGAGTTATACAAGGATGGATAAAGTGGCATACATTACACACTTTGTAATGCCAAATAAAAGGGATTTATGTGCGTTTACAGTCTTCTTCCTCCCTGTTTGCACTGTGGAGACGTGCAGGATAATATCTGTTATGTCAGATGAAAGCAGCTACAGGGCAATAAAACCATATAACAGTAAAGAAAAGACAATAAGAGACACAAAGGGAGAGTGTATCTCATCCCTTCTTGTCATTTTACCATCACAGTCTACATTTGACAACCAGAACGCTATTGAAAACTAAAGATATTTAACAGTAGTGACACTGAAGTACTCACAGGGTCCAGCGTGAAGAAGTTGAGGCCGGCGCCGGTGCTGATGGCCACCAGGGTGGCGCTGCCGTACAGGGCGTAGCCCGCACACACGATGTTTTTGCCCTGCTGCAGGGCATCTTTCTCTGTGGGCTCTCCTTCTGTTACCTAAACATCACAACGGGGGGGGGGGGGGGGGTAAACCAACACAGAGCAGAAACATGAACATCGGCGTCCTTCACACTGTTTTCTACAGTTCTGCAGACACCACTGACAGAGGAGAGTCTGCCTTAAGAGATGGATGATTGTATGCAAATACGAAACAGCCATAATGGTTCAATCAAAAGCAATACTGAAGGTGCTGAACTGGACTTTGTAACATAAGTGAAGTTCAGAATTTAATGAAGCTTTCTTACAGTAGATCTATGGAGAAGTGTCTGTTGTACAGGCAATGAGAACACCAATCTATTATCACTAATATATTATTACTTGACATTACAGATGAGGAAATTCAGAGTAAGTATGTAATAAGAAAGAAAAAGTGAGCTATGGTATTGTATTGTATATCCAGCTATACTTGACAACACTGCGTATCAATAAATTCAAGTTCATAATGAAAATATACAAAATGAAGCAAAGCAAAACTACAACTACAAACTACATTTATATACGTATTATGTTTAATATGACTAATATGTAAAACTTACATTTCTTCAATATTTAAAACTTGCCAGGCAAATAAAACAGATTGTGCTTCTACAATTAAACGACTCCCTTTGATTTATTACAAATCTGTATTAGCGGCACAGCGGCGCTATCTTGTGCCCACAATGTGTTACTGCACATTCAAGCTGCATATTTACACTAATATCCAAATATAGAACCATAAAACTCTCCTGAGACTCACATATTCACGTTTTGAAATATTTTATGAATGTAGTTCTGTCTTAATTTTGTTGTTATTCAAAACATAGAATAAGATCAGCTGAACTATATTTGTTTGTTGCTGTTTTTCTCTAAATGTATTTGTTATTTCAAGGCATCCCTACTTCTTTTGCATATAGAACTGTTGAAGTTTAAAAGTAAAATTGCATAAAATCAAACCTGCTTGTTGAAATAAACACATTCAGAGGAGCGAATATTCACAATGATCCATCATCAACAGACAGCATTTCAAACAGTTTACGTAACACTCATCTCAGCACTTAATTCAAACAGATGCCTGTTATGTAAAGTGAAAACAGTTTTGCTGCAGGGGTTTTCTTTACTTTCCTGTTCCTAAATCCTGTTTGTTTACCATGTGTGGAATTTCTTGATGTTGCATAACTTTAAAAATTGGACAAAAAAATCCTTTTACCTTTTTACTCAACAGCAGCGAATATGAAAACATTTTGAAACCAGACTATTGTTTTTAGTGACTGGATGCTTTGTGTGTCTTTGCACTGACCCGTTTGTAGATGGCAAAGATGGTGCCGATAGAAGCCAAACAGTCGATGTTGCTGGAGCCGTCCAGAGGGTCAAAACAGACCACATACTTTCCCTGTGAGAAAATGAAAAAGAAATTACAAGAGGTTATTAAGAATTAAATTAAAGGAACTGTTCTACAAACAACAAATTTGATCAAATATCATCATATTTAATTGCATTATTTCACATTTCATTTGAGAAAATATGAGCAGCACTTGTGCACAGACGGACGGCAGGTTGATGCTTCTAATGTAGCTGCACAATAAGTCGACTTTAGTGTCAAATCTAACAGACAATCCAGTCAGAGACAACAGCAGTTTACCACTGTAGAATAAGAACCAGCTTCCATTATAATTATTGATCAGGGCTGCACAATTATGACTAAACTGATCATCCTGATTACAGTTTGAGATCATGATCATGATGTTGCTGCACAATTATTTTCCTCAGTGATTTGGGAACAAAATGATTCTCCTTCATTCATCTTATATCAGCATCTTAACTGTTTGCAGCCACATTCTTATTGAAATGAAATGCACCAACACCACTAATAAATCATTATTCTACCTGAATGATCAGAGCTGAGTCATGATTGAAAATGATTAATTGTGCAGCCCTACATATAAACTAATGTCTGTCCTCCTCTAGTCTCTTGAGGTCAGTGAGCTCTGCTGCCTTCCTGTCAGCTGTTTAGTCAGATGAAGCTTTACTGAGATAAACTGGAGCCTCTGTGTTCACTCTGAACCTCTGCTATCTTCTTTCTCCAGCCAGTGACTAAGTTGCACTAACAACACTGAGTTGGCTTCTCCTCGTAGGGTGTCTTTCACTCTTTTTTCCCCTGGTCCCTCTGTTTCCAACCTTCTTCAATCATTTCTCTGCAGTTGGCTCTTTCTAGTTTCCCTTTGTCTCTTTTTGTCAGTTTGGGTTTCTTCTGTATAATAATATTAATCCTCTAGTTCTCTGATTCTTCAGATTATTGCTCTGTTCTCTTACGTGCTACACGTGTTTCTCTAACTTCAAGAAAATGTGTTAAGGTGTTATCAATAAAATGACAATTTAAATAGAAACGTGAATGTCTTTCTGTGTTTACAGACACATAAAACTGCAACACAGCTTTGATTTTGATTTTTATTGACAGAAGCAAACCAGGAAATCATTTAACCCTTGTTTTGATCAGGACATTTGTTCACCTGATACAAAACATACAACTTTTTGAATAAATCATAAATCAAAGACACAGTTAATCAGTGTAAATCCTGACATTCATCCAGCACAGACTCACATGTGCTGATGTGTTTCACATCTGAAATGTGAAGTGATGATTAATATAAACACACAGGAACAAACAGCAGCTCCAACTTTATAAATATTCAATAATTAAGAGATAAATGCTGAAACAGAAAGATGAAGGTGATCACTACTAACAACCTTTAAATTCTACAGTTCAACATGAGGGTCAAGGCTTTACAGTCAATCTTCGTTAATACATATTATTAGGAATGAAGATCAATCATTTTTGCTTCGATCTACATAATCTTTACGTCAATATTTGATGGACTTCTTCAATTTTTGGCAATTTTGGGCTGCTGTAATTTAGACTGAACCTTGAAGAAAGAAATGAAAAACTGTCTAACATTAATTTCAGCAAGAATTGTTTAAGTTAAAGTATCAAAAATCAGGAAAGAGATTAATTTTGTTCTCATGGATAAAACTGAATGAACATATAGAAAAGGTTTGACAATCAGTAGATACACATCTGTATGTGAATTATTACATCAGAATTCCCTGTTTGGTCCATTCTCCACAATAAATATGTTTTTTTTCTATTTTAAAAAGAAAACATTGGTAAAAAGTCTGAATGTATTATTACGAATGCATTTCGAGAAAGTTTACTTCACTGAATTACTTGCATAATTAAAACATAAAAGTTAATGTCAAATTCCCAACTCTCACCTATAAAGAACTAACTGATATTGACAAAAATAAATCTGTGGATCTAATTATCCTCCTCAAATCCTAATAAATCACATCTCACAAACCTTCCTGAACATCACAGAAATCTCAGTTTGACAGATTGTGATATCAGTGGTTTTAGCATCACCAGCCTCTCCAATACTGAAATAAGGGAAGAGTTTCTCAGTGAAAGTGTCTCTGTGAGTGTAGATGTGAGTCTTGTCTTCAGGGTCGTAGAAGGACACCTGCCCCCTGTCATAGTCCAGCTGGACTCTGATCCTCTGGAGACTCTTCTTCACTCCGACAGTCTTACCAGCTCCATTAGTGTATTTTCCACTGCGACGCAAAAAACACCAGATTCCATATTTTGGTGAAACACTTCCCTCTCCTTTGTCAACTGACTCTTTAGCCAAACCCACAATCCAGTCAGGATAGTCTCCCACCTCCACCTCCCAGCTGCGTTTCCCTGAGCTGAAGCCCTCAGAGCCCAGAACAGTGATATACTTAGTGTATCTCTCTGGATTATCAGGGAGCTGCTGCTTTGTCTCTTCACATCTCACACTGGTCAGATCATCAGACAGATAGAGATAGGGGTTTGCAGTGTTTGGATCCAGAATGACAGGACTGAAGTGGACCTTCTCCTTCATCTTCTCCCAGACTCTGAAGGACAGGTTGCCCAGGTGTTTGGCCACGTCTATCAGTGCTCCTGAGACCAGCTGTGGATCTGACAGTGAGCGCTGGGCTCTGGCTCTGGTCTGAGTGGGTTTATAACTGCTGAGGAATGGCATGTTGTGTTTCTGCAGGTCTTCTTCAACAGCAGAGATACTGTCTGACAGAGAGGAGATCTGCTCCTGAATCCTCTTCATCTCTCTGCTGATAGTCTTCCCCTTCTGCTCCTCTTCCTCCCTCAGAGCTGCCAGTCTGGACTCCTCTTCCTCTTTCAGGAACTGGTGGAGCTTGTTGAACTCTGCTCTGATCTGCTTCTCTGTGGACAACAGCTGCTTCTTGGAGTGTTCAACCATTTCATTGTATGTTTTCTCCACTTGTTTGTATTTGTTCCTCTTGTCCTGTAGAGACTTTAAGTCAGATTTCAGCTGGTCCTTCAGGTCACTGACTGCTTGCTCTATATGAACCAACTTGTGACTCTGGTGGAGAGAAAACTCACAGACAGGACACACAGCTCTCTGTTCATCCTCACAGAACCAATAAGGGACTTCTGGATGTTTATCACACATCACTTCCTCTTTCTCCTTTTCTTTCTCCGTCTCAGGTGAATCATTATTCTGCGTCTTTGCAAAGGAGTCAGCCAGGTCTTTGAGAGAAAGGTTGATGGATGGATAATCCTTTGATGATTTTCTTTTACAAATGGGACAGTTTTTGTTTTTAGCTTGTTCCCAGAATTTTTGCAGACAGCTTGAACAGAAGCTGTGGTTGCAGGTCAGAGACACAGGATCTCTGAAAGTCTCTGAACACACGTGGCAGTTCAAGAAACTTTCAAAAAGAGCAATTTTCTCAGCCATTTGATCTGATATCCAAACTCTCTTTAAGTTGCAGACTCACCAAATTACAGTCTCCTCAACTTTGTCTGTTCAATCCTCCGAGTGTGTGTTCTTCAGAAGAGATTTCGTCCTGTAATGTAATGGCGTCTGTAGTCTGTTCAACAATGTAAATCTGCTTTCAGTTTCGTTTACTTGTTATGGGTGGAGAGCTGATTGAAATAAAACTGCCATTTGATTGTGTCTCCACCAGATGTTGCTGTTTCTATGTTACAGATGTTAAAGGAATACTCCACCAAAAAACTACTTTATGTTTTAACTGTCAAACACTGAAAGCAACTATGCTTAAAATGTTTATGTGAATGAATGTGAAAATAGTGCTGAAACAATTATAGTTGACTGACAAAACATTAATTCATAACAACTTCATCAACCGTTAAACAGTTAAAGTAATTTATCAAGGAAATGTGTTAAACATTTGCTGGTCTCAGCTTCTTAAATATGAGCTGCTTCTTTTCTTAATTTTGCATCACTGTAAATTGAACATCTTAAGGCTGTTTCTTTTTATATGTGACTGTCTCAAACTTTTACAGTCCGTTATCTTCCAACATGTATCACATGCCCTTTTAATGTCATTCTCTCTCTCTCTCTCTCTCTCTCTCTCTCTCTCTCTCTTGTTTCCTGTCATTTCCTAACTACCAATGTCCAATAAAGGAATAAAATATCCAAAAAACACTAACGTTTTTTTTTTTTTTTACAACTATAGAAAAAAAGGTAACTGTGATCAGCATCATGTTGTTAGCTGTGGCTGTATATCTAATATTAATTTACTGGGTGGCTTTTTTAGTCAATTCTGATTAATTTATGAGTTGTCTGATAGTAACAGTAGTTAAGTGTATCATTCAATATGCAATATTAATTTAACAGATTAATGAGGACTGTGTAGTCATACGTCAAGGCAGCATTCAAGTCTGCTAGAACTTATTTTCAGTTTTATTGTATTCATGACTTAACTTATTACAACAGCTTTGACAAAACATTTCATTATCTTCAGTAGATCTTAAGAAGTTTACGTATGTAGTATATGTTTTGTGTTCTGAATTGCTCCACTAAAAGCAACTAGCTGAATATTTTTGTGTTATTACTGCTACTCTTAATTGACAGCTCACTAACAATCTTTAAAATCCACAGTTCAAAGTGAGGATCAGAGCTTTGCAGTCACTCTTTTATAATACATATTATTAGAAATGAAGGTTGGATGTTTTTGAAGTATTTTTTTTCATTTTATTCAATTGATTATGTTAAATCAATGAATAAAAACATCAACAGATTAAAAGATAATAAAAAATAGTCATTAATGCGCAGCCCAAGCTGATCTACATGATCTTTAGGTCAATATTTGACAGACTTCTTCGATTTTCTTGCAATTTTGGGTCACTGGTATTTAGACTGAACCTTCAGGAAAGAAATGAAAAACTGTGTCTAATTATTTTCTTGAGTTAAAGTATCACAAATTAGGAAGAAGGTTTAGTTTGTTCTCATGGATCAAACTAAATGAAGATATAGAAAAGATTTGAGAGTCAATAGTTATCTGTGTTTCATGATACACATAGTAAATAAATGAGAAATGAATTATTACATCAGAATTCCCTGTTTGGTCCATTCTGCACAGTAAAACATGTTTATTATTTTAAAAACAAAACATTTGTAAAAAAAAAAAAGTCTGAATGTATTATTATTAATGCATCTTGAGAAAGTTTACTTAACTGAATTACTTTAAAAACTTGCATAATTAAAACATAAAAGTTAAAGTCAAATCCGTGACTTTTGACTATAAAGAACTAACTGACAAAAATAAATCTATAGATCTAATTATCCTCCTCAAATCAAATAAATCACATCTCACAAACCTTCCTGAACATCACAGAGAAATCTCAGTTTGACAGATTTTGATATCAGTGGTTTTAGCATCACCAGACTTTCCAATATTGAAATAAGGAAAGAGTTTCTCAGTGAAAGTGTCTCTGTAAGTGCAGATGTGAGTCATGTCTTCAGGGTTGTGGAATGACACCTCCCCCCTGTCATAGTCCAGCTGGACTCTGATCCTCCTCTTCACAGTGACAGTCTTACCAGCTCCATCAATGTATTCTCCACTGTCATGGGATAAACACCAGAATCCATATTCTGGTGAGGCGGGACACTCTCCCTTCCTGTCAGCTGACTCTTTAATCAAACCCATGAGCCAGCTAGGATGGTCTCCCACCTCCACCTCCCAGCTGTGTTTCCCTGAGCTGAAGCCCTCAGAGCCCAGAACAGTGGAATACTTAGTGCATCTCTCTGGATTATCAGGGAGCTGCTGGTTTGTGTCTTCACGTCTCACACTGGTCAGATCATCAGACAGATAGAGACGGGGATGTGCAGTGTTTGGGTCCAGAATGACAGGACTGAGGTGGACCTTCTCCTTCATCTTCTCCCAGACTCTGAAGGACAGGTTGCCCAGGTGTTTGGCCACATCTATCGGTGCTCCTGAGACCAGCTGTGGATCTGACAGTGAGCACTGGTCTCTGGCTCTGGTCTGAGTGGGTTTATAACTGCTGAGGAATGACACGTTGTGTTTCTGCAGGTCTTCTTCAATAGCAGAGATACTGTCTGACAGAGAGGAGATCTGCTCCTGAATCCTCTTCATCTCTCTGCTGATAGTCTTCCCCTTCTGCTCTTCTTCCTCCCTCAGAGCTGCCAGTCTGGACTCCTCTTCCTCTTTCAGGAACTGGTGGAGCTTGTTGAACTCTGCTCTGATCTGCTTCTCTGTGGACAACAGCTGCTTCTTGGAGTGTTCAACCATTTCATTGTATGTTTTCTCCACTTCTTCGTATTTGTCCCTCTTGTCCTGTAGAGACTTTAAGTCAGATTTCAGCTGGTCCTTCAGGTCACTGACTGCTTGTTCTACAGGAACCAACTTGTGACTCTGGTGGAGAGAAAACTCACAGACAGGACACACAGCTCTCTGTTCATCCTCACAGAACCAATACGGGACTTCTGGATGTTTATCACACACCACTTCCTCTTTCTCCTTTTCTTTCTCCGTCTCAGATGAATCATTATTCTGCGTCTTAGCAAAGGAGTCAGCCAGGTCTTTGAGAGAAAGGTTGATGGATGGATAATCCTTTGAGGATTTTTGCAGACAGCTTGAACAGAAGCTGTGGTTGCAGGTCAGAGACACAGGATCTCTGAAAGTCTCTGAACACACGTGGCAGTTTGGGTAACCTTCCAAAAGAGCAGCTTTCTCAGCCATTTGATCTGACAACCAAATTTTCTTTAAGTTGTAGACTCACCAAGTTACAGTCCCTTCAACTTTCTCTGTTCAGTCCTCCGAGTGTGTGTTCTTCAGTAGAGATTTCACTCTGTAATGTCATGGCGTCTGCGCTCTGTTCAACACTGTAAATCTGCTTTCAGTTTCTTTCACCTGCGTCACAGATGAAAATCTTAAAGAAATAAAACTGCCACTTGATTGTGTCTCCACCAGATAGTGCTGTTTCTATGTAACAGATGTTAAAGGAATACTCCACCAAAAACCTACTGAATGTTTTAACTTTCAAACACTGAAAGCGACTATGCTTGAAATGTGTGTTTAAAATAGTGCTGAAACAATTATAGTTGACTGACAAAACATTAATTAACAATAACTTCATCAACCGTTAAACAGTTAAAGTAATTTATCAAGGAAAAGTGTTAAACATTTGCTGGTCTCAGCTTCTTAAATATGAGCTGCTTCTTTTCTTAGTTTTGCATCACTGTAAATTGAACATCTTAAGACTGTTTCTTTTTATATGTGACTGTCTCAAACTTTTACAGTCCATTCTCTTCCAACATGTATCACATGCCCTTTTAATGTCATTCCCTCTCTCTCTCTCTCTTGTTTCCTGTCATTTCCTAACTACCAATGTCCAATAAAGGAATAAAATATCCAAAAAACACTAACATTTTTTTTTTACAACTATAGAAAAAAAGGTAACTGTGATCAGCATCATGTTGTTAGCTGTGGCTGTATATCTAATATTAATTTACTGGGTGGCTTTTTTTAGTCAATTCTGATTAATTTATGAATTGTCTGAAAATAGCAGTAGTCAAGTGTATCATTCAATATGCAATATTAATTTAACAGATATATGAGGACTGTGTAGTCATACGTCAAGGCAGCATTCAAGTCTGCTAGAACTTATTTTCAGTTTTATTGTATTCATGACTTAACTTATTACAACAGCTTTGACAAAACATTTCATGATCTTCAGTAGATCTTAAGAAGTTTCAGAGTGTAGTATCTTATATGTTTTATGTTATGAATTGCTCCACTAAAAACAACCAGCTGAATTTTTTTGTGTTATTACTGCTACTCTTAATTAACAACTCATTAATAATCTTTAAAATCCACAGTTCAATATGAGGATCAGAGCTTTTCAGTCTCTTTTTAATAAATATTATTAGAAATGAAGGTTGGATGTTTTTGAAGTATTTTTTTCATTTTATTTAATTAATCATGTTAAATCAATGAATAAAAACATCAACAGATTAAAAGATATTAAAAAATAGTCATTATGCGCAGCCCAAGCTGTGATCTACATGATCTTTAGGTCAATATTTGACAGACTTCTTCAGTTTTCTTGCAATTTTGGGTCACTGGTATTTAGACTGAACCTTCAGGAAAGAAATGAAAAACTGTGTCTAATTATTTTCTTGAGTTAAAGTATCACAAATTAGGAAGAAGGTTTAGTTTGTTTTTATGGATCAAACTAAATGAAGATATAGAAAAGATTTGAGAGTCAATAGTTATCTGTGTTTCATGATACACATAGTAAATAAATGAGAAATGAATTATTACATCAGAATTCCCTGTTTGGTCCATTCTGCACAGTAAAACATGTTTATTATTTTAAAAACAAAACATTTGTAAAAAAAAAAAAAAAAAAAGTATTATTATTAATGCATTTTGAGAAAGTTTACTTAACTGAATTACTTTAAAAACTTGCATAATTAAAACAAAAAAGTTAACGTCAAATTCATGACTTTTGACTATGAAGAACTAACTGATATTGACCAAAATAAATCTATAGATCTAATTATTCTCCTCAAATCAAATAAATCACATCTCACAAACCTTCCTGAACATCACAGAGAAATCTCAGTTTGACAGATTTTGATATCAGTAGTTTTAGCATCACCAGACTTTCCAATATTGAAATAAGGGAAGAGTTTCTCAGTGAAAGTGTCTCTGTGAGTGTAGATGTGAGTCATGTCTTCAGGGTCGTAGAAGGACACCTCCCCCCTGTCATAGTCTAGTTTGACTCTGATCCTCTGGAGACTCTTCTTCACACTGACAGTCTTATCATCTCCATTAGTGTATTCTCCACTGTCATGGGATAAACACCAGAATCCATATTCTGGTGAAGCACTTCCCTCTCCTTTGTCAACTGACTCTTTAGCCAAACCCACAATCCAGACAGGATGGTCTCCCACCTCCACCTCCCAGCTGTGTTTCCCTGAGCTGAAGCCCTCAGAGCCCAGAACATCGGAATACTCAGTGTTTCTCTCTGGATTATCAGGGAGCTGCTGGTCTGTGTCTCCATGTCTCACACTGATCAGATCATCAGACAGATAGAGCCAGGGAGCTGCAGTGTTTGGATCCAGAATGACAGGACTGAGGTGGACCTTCTCCTTCATCTTCTCCCAGACTCTGAAGGACAGGTTGCCCAGGTGTTTCGCCACATCTATCAGCGCTCCTGAGACCAGCTGTGGATCTGACAGTGAGCACTGGTCTCTGGCTCTGGTCTGAGTGGGTTTATAACTGCTGAGGAATGACACGTTGTGTTTCTGCAGGTCTTCTTCAACAGCAGAGATACTGTCTGACAGAGAGGAGATCTGCTCCTGAATCCTCTTCATCTCTCTGCTGATAGTCTTCCCCTTCTGCTCCTCTTCCTCCCTCAGAGCTGCCAGTCTGGACTCCTCTTCCTCTTTCAGGAACTGGTGGAGCTTGTTGAACTCTGCTCTGATCTTCCTCTCTGTGGACAACAGCTGCTTCTTGGAGTGTTCAACCATTTCATTGTATGTTTTCTCCACTTCTTCGTATTTGTCCCTCTTGTCCTGTAGAGACTTTAAGTCAGATTTCAGCTGGTCCTTCAGGTCACTGACTGCTTGTTCTACAGGAACCAACTTGTGACTCTGGTGGACAGAAAACTCACAGACAGGACACACAGCTCTCTGTTCATCCTCACAGAACCAATAAGGGACTTCTGGATGTTTATGACACACCACTTCCTCTTTCTCCTTTTCTTTCTCCGTCTCAGGTGAATCATTATTCTGCGTCTTTGCAAAGGAGTCAGCCAGGTCTTTGAGAGAAAGGTTGATGGATGGATAATCCTTTGAGGATTTTCTTTTGCAAATGGGACAGTTTTTGTTTTTAGCTTGTTCCCAGAATTTTTGCAGACAGCTTGAACAGAAGCTGTGGTTGCAGGTCAGAGACACAGGATCTCTGAAAGTCTCTGAACACACGTGGCAGTTCAGGTAACCTTCCAAAAGAGCAATTTTCTCAGCCATTTGATCTGATATCCAAATATTCTTTAAGATGTAGACTCACCAAATTACAGTCTCTTCAACTTTCTCTGTTCAATCCTCCGACTGTGTGTTCTTCAGGAGAGTTTTCACTCTGTAATGTAATGGCGTCTGCGGTCTGTTCAACAATGTAAATCTGCTTTCAGTTTCATTTACTTGTTATGGGTGGAGAGCTGATTGAAATAAAACTTCCATTTGATTGTGTCTCCACCAGATGGTGCTGTTTCCATGTTACAGATGTTAAAGGAATACTCCACCAAAAACATACTGTATGTTTTAACTGTCAATCACTGAAAGAACATTAATTCACAACGACTTCATCTACTGTTAAATAATTAAAGTACTTTATCAAGGAAAAGTGCTAAACACTTGCTGGCCCCAACTTTAACATGGTGTTGACAAGCACTTCAAACCAAAACCGGTTGGGACATCAGCTGTTCAGATAGGAGGTCCCCGGTGAGTAACACCATATTTATAACAGTCATATAAATAACCTTTATATGACTGATTATTTAAGAAAAAAACGAGTTTAAAGTCTCACTCAATAGTTCAAATTTCAAATTCAGAGTCTCTTCAACCTTTTTAACATTTTTAACATTTTTTAAAATGTATATTAATCATGATAGACCAGTAACAGGTCCTTTGCAAAAACCCTATAACCCAGTATCAAGCCCTTTCTATAGGTCCAGTCTGTTTGGTGCTTTCACCAGCCTGCTTTTGAAAAGCACTCTATCTTGTGCACTGATCTCATCCCGGATTGACCAGCATATTCTGTGATTGATACGGGAACTTCCTCTCGGTGGTCTCCACCTACCGAAGTCTGGGTATTTCTAAATGCAAGGTAGTTGCTTAAACGGCGACAAGAATGGCCTTACTGGAAATTATGCTCTCCCCCCATTCTCCTCCGTAGTGAACTGCATGTCACCTCCCCAATATGAAGGACTAAAGACTTTAGATTGGTTCTGCAATGCAGGTTTTTTCCACCCAGTTTTAGCAACAAAACCTGGGAGACTGTCCTCAGTCTCTATGAGTGAAGTGTTCAGAGACTGACCTGTGAGTCTAGGTCACCCCTGTAGCACTACCGGTTTCACTATATGGAGATTTGCATCTCCCTCAGCATGTTTCCTGATCTGAGTCAGGTGCTGGCTGGTGACATTCAGGTAGTCAGTTTGATTTATCTATTCAGTGTCCTCTTTGTGCCCTCTGCAGGTTGCAAACTACATGATGTGTATATGCTGTGTCTGTTCTCTTTGGTGGAGCTGTGGCTCTGCTCAATGTGCTGCTGATGGGACATGTCCGGGCCTAGTTCGTACACTACCTTGAGGCTGTATTTCTGGAGTGTCAACATTGTGCTCTAGAGCCTTTTGGGTGCACTGAGGAGAGGCTTGTTAAAGATAGAGATAAGTGGCTTGTGGTCTGTTTCTGCTGTGATCTCCCCTCTCACATACAAATAATTGTGAGAGCGCTAACATGCAAACACGATACTCAGGCATTCCTTTTGGATTTGCGCATAATTTTGTTCTGTTTGTGTTAAACAGAACACAATTAACAGAGCATCCAAGATGCAAACCCAACTAGCTGACTTTCCTGTAGTAGATAGCAGCCAAGTCCTTTCTGGCTTGCATCACTCTGGATGGTGACTGGCTTGGTCACGTCATAATATCTCGGGACTGGGGCTGCTGTGATCAGATGCTTGATTTCCTCAACTGCTGTATCATGCTTATGTAGCTAGTGCTATGTCATGGCCTCGTCTAGTAGTCTGTGTAGCAGCTCATGTACCTCAGAGAGGTGTGGCATGAACTTTGCAAGGTAGGTCACAAACCCTATGAACCGTTGCACTGCCTTGGTGTCTGTGGAGTGGGGCATTTCTTGGATTGCCCTGATTTTTTCTGGGTCTGCCTTGAGTCCCTCTGCTGACAGAATGTGCCCATGGAAATTGAACTCTTTGACCTTGAATCGCAGGTTCTTTAGATTCAGTCTTCCCACAACCAACTATTAGTATGTCGTCTGCAATGGGTTCCACACCACTGAGACCAGCTCTGTGCTGCTATGCTCTATCTTAAGAAGCTCCTTTACAGATGGTGAATTTCATTAAGTCTAGGCGCTCGCTGGTTGAGCTTGACAACAGGGGTCTCTGATTGCTTCTCCCTATCTCCAGTTTGTATGCTTTGACCCTCACAAGTGCTTTGTATCACCAGAGTATTGTACCAACCTGATTTGGCTCAGTAATAGCTTCACTAGAGGTGCCAATCTCCTCTTGTCTTTATCTCTCATCTCTGAGATCCAGCATTCATTCTTAGATTGGTGAACCATTTCTTCCCCTGTCCATGAAATGCTCCTATGCTCTCAGCTGAGTAGATGTGGGCCTTAGTGTTGGTCCCGTCCATGACCTCGTGGGCCACAGTGTCTGCTGTATTCAGTTGTCATGTGGATTGGTTTCCCTTCATGCACATGATTTGCTGTCCACAAAGGCTGCAACCTTTGCCATATGGTAGGCAAAGGTCATGTCCACACCTGCGCATAGTGCTGCAATATTTACACGTTTTACTGTCACTTGCACCCTGCATGTGATTCTGAGGCTTGTCTAGGTGCTCATGCCTGGTTGTAGCTCGCTGCCCGGCTGCTCTTATCCTGATATCTGTCATCTCCGTTGCCCGGAATATTTCTATGGCTGATGTCAGTGTGAGTTCCTTCTCTCTAAACAGGCGGTGCTGCTCATCACTGACACCAAGCACCACTCTGTCTCTTATCAGTTCCTCTGTTGGTTCTTCATACTCACAGGAAGCAGCCTTTTCCCTTAGTCTAGTTACAAATACATTGATAGGTTCACCTTCATCTTGCTTGCAGTTGCTAAAAATGTATCACTCAAATATGACATTCCTCGCTGGCTTAAAATATCTCTCCAATGCATTGAGGATTGCTTCTGTGTCCTTCCCCTGCTCTGCTATAATGTCCAAGTTATACATGTATATATGGTGACATTCGCAGCCCATCACTCTGATTTGTAATTCAATCCCATTGCCAGTGAATAGTATTCAATCTCTGCTCTAAAATTGTCCCAGTTACTTGTGAGATCGGGTGGCAGGATGCTTGATGCCATGATGATCCTATTGGTGTCGGACTAGTTAGCTTGCTGCTAGAATGGTATTTTTCTTTCCTATTATAACTTCTTTTATCTTCTTGCTGGCAACATCACTGATGCCACAGTGGAGCACTGCAATTTAGCACACATTCATGTTCGGGTCCAGTTACTTTTGATACCATGTTTGTGTAAATAATCACACAAGAGACAGTAGCAGGTGTGAGTATACTGCAGAACTGTATTGCAAGGGACAACCAGAACGTATCACTACAATCACTAATGCCTGCTGGGATGTACCTTTCACACACACAACACTAGAGGGGGGGGGGGGGCTTGGCCCATAAGCAGGGATAACTTAGTAACTTCATGTATGCGCCTCATTATACTTTGTCCATCATCGTCCAAAACGTGTGTTCAACTCTCAGTAAGTTTGCATTGATCCATAACTCCAGCTTTGTGTTATGATATTTGCACACCGAGTGAGGAAACATGTTTTGTAAATGAAAATCCTCGTAAAGTACTCATATTTTCGCTGCCTATGTCCTGTAAGCCAATTTTTTTTCCTAGAATGGTGAAAGTCATGACCCGCCCTACTCTGCCTCTGATTGGCTAGTACTCATTGCCTTCGTTGTTTGGATAGGTTACGTTTAGGCATGAGAAGTGAGATTGGTTGGGGTTAAGGTAAGAATATCAGGGTAAGCTGACCAAAGGCAGAGGAACATGAATTCGCCATTCTGGGGGAAAAAAAATTGCTCCCCATAAACACAACATTAGTATTTGATTGGACAGGACACGTGCAATGCATCTTAGTATATGTAGGCACTGTTGGCACGGCTTCATGACAGGAAAATTCAGAAAAACTCAGCTTTCTCAGTCAATATAGCACACACTGAGGAATTTATCGCTCCAATTGACTACATTAACCATCAACACTGATTGGACATCCAAATAAAAAGTGGCGAATTTTCCCTTTAACTTAATACACCAGCTTTGACAAAACATTTTGTAAGATCTTCAGTAGATCTTAATAAGTTTTAGAGTGTAGTATCATAAATAATTTCTGCTATGAATTGCTCCAATAAAAGCAACCAGCTGAATATTATTTATTACTACTACTCCTAATGAACAGCTCATAAAAGAGTCTCATAGTATATAGATTTCATGAGCTACTCAGAGCAAGCAGTAGCAGTCGTGTCAAAGCTACTAAAAATGTGTTTTTCCATCCCCAAAACTCAATTAGATACTTTTAAACATTAGCCCAGATGTCATGCAGCAGTCGAGAAAGTTCCAGGTAAATGTCAGAAACATGAGGAATTATTAAACTTAACTAGTTCACAATTAGGGATATGAGAAGTGTGCTCATTTGTTCAGAGGTTGTTCATTGTGATGGCTACAACTAACAATACAACAACTAATATGAAGAATTAGTAATAATTTGTAATATAAACATCATCAGATTGCACAGATGTAACTCTGCTAAATCTGAATCTGTATGTGAATTCTTCAAGCTACAACTTCAGACTTTGATTGCATCAAGTGGAAACAAGAGGTAACTTTTCAAACCTTTGAAAGTTTAAAGGACTTCTTTATCCAGAGATCACATAATGTGCTGTCAGTGAAACATGTGTTTGTGTATACCTGGATAACATTCTTGCCCAGTGCAGCTTTAAAATGTAAAAACATCTCAGCACTTACCCTCTTATCTTTGGGAGTGATGATGAGATCCTTGTTCTCCTCAGACACCATGCAGCAGGTGCCGTAGGAGGCCCTCAGCATGTTGATGACCAGGTCGTTGGACAGCACGTCCAGCTTCTTCTGGTCGTCCCCAGTCACGTTCACAGAGCCTGCCATGCCCTGCCTGAGTGGAACAATCAGCGGCCAGACTTCAGTCTCACACACTATACTCAAATGGCAGACAAATTGCTTACATGCAAAAGAAAAGATTCAGCTGTTTGGAGAAACTAGAAGATGTTGGAAGAGACAAAGTGTTTCATGTCAGAGCTTTCATCAGGAGAAGTTAACAAAAGGAAAATTGATCATATTTTTCAAGTTTCCAGTTCAATAAAAATGGCAGCTGTAGTGGACTTGAACCAGTAATCACAGGTCAAAGGTGCATTCTGCTTGTGAGCACCAATTATCTTCATTTGGTTGCAAACAATGTTGGCTTGTGCTTGGTTACATAATTTCAGTGTGTCGACTTAATCATGCCCTATTCTTTAGGAGTTGGCTGGTTTCAGTTAAGAAATGGGAAGATTTATTTTCACTAGATGTGAGCTCAAAAGGTGTTTAATGGTCTTTAAGGGCTGAAACAACTCAGGTTTTTTATTCACCCTGATGTCTTTAAGAGTAGAATATGCGACCCCAAACAAGAGGCTCCACTCAGAAACCAAAATCCTTTAGCCTCAGTGAATTCACATAATTGTCCAGAACATTGGCTGCTCTCCAATTCCAAATCTCTCAACAAAAAAGGGGTTATTGTGCCACTTTTCAACGATCAAAATCGTTGTGCAGTCTCAATTTTGATATTTTATCTCTTGCTAAAACGTCATTGGAAAGCTCCACGTTGTTACATCACTTCTAGATTAGAGTGTTGAAATGCACCTGAATCTTACAAAAAACATTGTCTTGCTCACAATATGGCAGCACAACTTGTACTCAAAGGATTCAATCATATCAAGTCTACTGCCCCCATGTTTGATAAGTGTTGATATCAGAACTGAACTTTGAAATCTTCAACTTATGAACGCAAACAAGAGCCTCAACTCTTGGATCAATCTTGGCTCCTCAGTCTAGTGTAGGAGAGAAGCAAAATGTCAAACATCCACCCTGAGCAAGAATCTCCATGACTGCCATTCTGCAGCTGACCTTGACCTTTAACCTCTCTATGGAAGCGTGCAAGGAACACAAGTCTTATAGTGTTCAATAACATGTCACATTACCTCACAAAAAGATTAAAATTGGCACAACAGCTTTGTTTTGATCATATGTTACTTAATAAAGCAGTTATCTAATGGTGTATACAGTTACTGAACATAATATCACTGATCCCCACTGAGCCTGTTTGAGTATGTCTGTACTTACAGGTGGGCCAGTCCCGCCTTGCGCACAGCAGAAGAAATGGCTTTGATGGACGTCATGGTGGCGTTGATGAGCTGGGTCAGCTCACCAGTCGCTCCCTTAGCCTTCCGGCCCGTCTCCATGACAAACCGGGTCAGGGTCCATACGTCCGTGTCAAATGCAGACTGGTCCGACATTTTGGGTTCTGGTCCCTCCTGGAAGGCTGCAGATCGTGTGTGCACTGGGCAGAGGACGGAGAGTAAGTGGGCGACCTCTTTACCAGCCAAGTCCTTTTCATTGCCAGAGCCATGACAGCAAGCCAGGGGATCTATTTGCAAGTTCAGCCAAGTGTAAGAGTGTGTGTGTGTGTGTGTGTATTTGGAGATGGGTGAGGGGGTGTCAGGTGTCAGCTGTAGAGAATGGTGCTTTAATCCTGCACAAGACAAGAACTAACCAGCTCTTTTTTTATGTATTTAGTCAAAACACAACGCAACATGTTGGACAACAGTAACTGAAGACTTAAGTGGGTAATATGAAAGCTCTTTGCTACGATTTTCCAGCATTTTAACCACATTTGTTTGCACATGAGCTTAAGGACAGTTTGGAGCTGTGACAATAGTCTTTCCAAACACCATATCCAGGTTCATGGGGTAAACAATGAAGCTTGATTTAAAAAATTAAGCATTTGCTTACTGAAAGCAAGGCAATTTTGTTTATATTGGACATTTCATTCCAGGTTAACTCAGTGTGCTTTATATATTATATATTTATATATAAATGCATGCAGCGACAAATGTTGTATTTGTAATAATCCCATGAAAAAATATCCTGCTGTGTTCCTTTTTTTTTTTAAACAGAATAGCTAAATTTTGATGCTTTAAATGAACTCACCGAGCAAGCATGTGCATAATTAGCTTGTTCGATATGTTGTTATTCACATGGTACTAACTCAAAAGTTTTGATACGGTATGGAGTCCAATTCTTTCTCATCTGCAGCAAATGACCAATTAAAGGACTTAAGGATTTAAAAGAGATATGAATTTAATGTAAAGAGAAGCAGACTCAGTTGCTGTTTTAGTACAACAGAAACTCAAGTGAGCTTTAAATGTCATTGGACTCAGTGAGCTTCATTGACCTTTAGCTTAAAGGTCAAATCCTCTGGATAAAGTATCTCTTGACTTTTGACACTACAGTATGTCATCTAACTTTCATTAAAACAATTTCAAGTATTCATTTTCAAGAGTCTGAAACATTAATTGAGGTTTTCTATTTAATTTCTCAAGCAGGCCTTTTTGCTTTTGTATCAATATAAAATGTGTATGCTGGAGAATACTTCAATGTCTCTCTGAAACATTGCATCTAACATTTTGATCCTCTAATAAAAACATTACACAACCAACCCTCAATGAATACACAAACTATATATATTTGTGACAAGATGAGTTTTGTGGGTGTGACACTTTCTGAAAACACATATTTCAAAATAAAGAAAACATTGATTTTGTCTTTTGAGACTCATTTGGATTTATTGAGATGTATCATTCCAAACAGTAGTTGTTCACATAATAAAAGGCATCAGACTTCATTGCATAGAGGTTGTATTTGGTCCTTCATACGTCTAGAATGTCTGTTCATTCTAATCAAAAAAGGCACAACTGGAGGTAAACTGAGGAAAAAACCTCACTTTTGTTTAATCAAGTATATTATTCTTTGTTTTTTGGCACATTTTTTGGTCTTTGGTAGTTTTTTGTGGAATGTGTGCAACCTTCTTTCTGTTGTGCACAAATATACAGTATTAGTGGTATGGCATGAAAACCTTGTAACTCCCAACTTTGGTTATTCTTATGCTTTCACTAAGAAAAAACCCCTGAAAACTTTTGGCTTTAAAAACCTCTTTCAAACTCCACAAGACATAATGAAAAATACATTTACACCAGGCTCAAATTAAGGCACACTCTCCTCGTCCCTGAAAAGTTCGGAGATAAAAGGTTTCGGCCAGACAGTGATGGTTGTGCGAGTGAGTCGGTGCGGTGTCACTTCTTGGCATGCTTCTTGCAGATGGCGATGTACTCCAGGACGTCCTCAGTAGACCCCAGGGCCACAGGGGCCCGCTGGTGAATGCTATCAGGCTGGATGTCCAGGATGTTCTCCAGGCCGGTGGAGGCCATGCCGCCCGCCTGCTCGATGATGAAGGCCATGGGGTTGCCTTCGTACAGCAGCCGCAGCTTTGAAGAAGAGGGAGTTCAGTCTCTAGTCCTAAATGTTAAACTCTCCAAAAGCAATATTCAAACAATCCTACAGTACCCGACTCAAACCAAGAAGGAAATCTAGAAATGTTAGTAGGATTCTATTTTTTTAAATTATTATTTTAAAATTTATTATTGTAATTTTTTAGAAAAGATCATGTTTTGGGGCATTTTTTACTTTATTTGACAGCTGAAAGTGCAGACAGACAGGAAACACAGGTAGAAAGATCTCCTTACAAGTATTGTGTGTATACAAAGCCTGATATATCTTATTCCTCTGTGCTCCATTGTTGTCCAAAAACTATTAAAAACACATTAGTGAGCCACACCGCTGCACTGGGTGACATGTTCCTTCACACCGAAGACAATGCTTATGGTAGTTTATTGACTTTGTACTACAATGTAAATTTCTCAAAGAACTTCAGCACAAAGTCAGGAGGTTGTGATATGTTACAACACAAGGTAGCGGAGCTCTGTAATAGGAACCGTGTTCCTGTGCATGCGCAGTGGTGTTTTTTCTCCTGAGGCTAAAAATGTCACCGTTATTAGTCTATGGAGCAAAAAAAACAAACAACAAAAAACTAACATGCCCGTTGTCCTTGGGGCAAAAGAAACATGACACCCAGGGCAGCGGTATGGCTCACTGATGTGTTTTTAATAGTTTTTGGACATCAGTGGTGGTCTATGGCTCAAAAGGAATAAGATATATCAAGCCAGTCATATCCTTTAACCTGTTGGCTACTGGGTCATACAAGGTATTCCATATTTTGATAAGATGTAAAGATATTGGTAACAAGAGTTGTCTCAAACACAGATAGTGTACTGCAAACAAGAGAAAAACAAACAAAAAAAACTTAAGGCCCTCTGAGTCCTGAGTACAACAAAAAGCCTTTAATACTAAATGACTATTATATTTAGGACTTGGATTTTTCCTTATTTGCTTGTGTTGTGGCCCTCAACTCTTCATTAAGTGTAGTGTAACTTTTTTACTTTGTTTATTAAGCAAAGACTCATTTCAGTTGATTCTTTATTTAAAAAAAAAAAGCACTACACTGCTTTGGTAACTATATTAAGACACTAACTCATTGGGAGCTGGCACAGTTAGTAACTGTTACTGAGTTTTATTCTTTATTTATCTGCATTATATTGCAACGATCATTGACACCCTCTCTCCGTCTCCTCTCAAACTAAATACAAGTCAACTGCTTTCTACCTTGTCAAAATGTGACAACACCATGTTCGGTTCACTCTTGCAAATACTGGAAGGATGTGAAGAGTGAAGAAACAGCATTGTGACACTGCCTTCAGTATGGGCTCATTTTACCAGTGAGACTAAAGCTAATGTTGCCATTTTCTAGATGGAGATCTACCCTGAAAATGGCTCAAAATAAGAGAGCAACTAAAGAAACAAAACCTTTTAGTTATGGAAAGATAAACATACAAATATGAGGGTTTTCAATAAATATTTATATCAAATTGTGGCTGAGACAACTGCAAGAGGAAGCAGTGATGGGACCTTACCTTTCCCTGGGGGCTCTTCACATTTCCTGGGTATAAAAAGATTCCTCCATACATCAGCGTTCGGTGGACGTCTGCCACCATGGAACCAATGTAACGGGCGCCATAAGGCTCACTGCCATCCTACGGCCATTTAACATGTTTTCAATTATGTAGATCGACATTTGAAAATACAAACATTTCATCAGTGTGAAACCTGGAGAGGACTTAGATAAAGAGATAAAATATGAAAATCATGGTTAATTCTGGTATATTTACATTCTAATGCATGTGGATTAATGTGGACTGTCCCCAATAAATAAAAACAAAAAATGTTTTATTGCACCAAATTCTTTGTCATTTGGAAGAAGATAGATTAGCTGGACTAAATCAATTTATCTTATTATTTTGAAAGCTTGTGAAAAGATTTTACTCTGCCTGAATCTCTCCCCACACATGTCCTGACATCAGCCTTACCGTAGGAAACTTCTTCTTCTGCAGGTATTCTGTGACAGCGGGCTCAAATTGATTTGCGTAGCCTTCGTTCAAGCTGTAGATCTTTCCTCGCTTCTTGATCTTTACATCCCGATCAACCAGGATAAATTCACCGATTGCCTGATGAGCAGAAAGCAAAAAAGAACATTCAGAACCTCGTGTTATATCCAAAATTTGCTGGAGTTTTTGTGTCGTCCCCTTCAATAGAGTACTAACTGGGTCGAGCATGAAGCAGTTGACTCCCTGGCCCGTGGAGATAACCATCATGGTGGCACTGCCATAGAGGGCGTAGCCTGCTGCCACAAGGTCCCTGCCAGGCTGCAGGGCGTCCTTCTCACATGGCTCATCATCTGTGTTCTGAGGGAAAAGTACAATCTGATCATCAAATCATTCCCTCATTATATCTCATGTCAGGAGTGTTTTAGCCAACGGAAGCGTGTTGAGTAAGTTTAAAGACATACAAGAAATCCTTGTATCATTGTAAAAGATTTGGCATTGATAGCAAGATATCAGCACATAATAAACACAATTAGAGTCTTAAGTGTCTTGTACTGGCTTTCAAAAACTCAGGATTGTCAAAATGTAATAAAAGACCTTCAATTTGTGGAGGCAAATTGTAAAGTCGTCTTATTCTGTCATTACTTAGCTTTAAATTAGTAAATATAGGAAACATAAAGGATCTTTTTGGTTCAAATTTGACAAAAACCTGTGCAAGTACCTTTCTGTAGATGGCAAAGATTGTACCGATGGAGACCAGACAGTCGATGTTGGAGGAGCCATCCAAAGGATCAAAGCACACGATGTATTTGCCCTTGAAGAGAAGGAAAAGTGCTTTAAATGATAGATTCTGTTATCTCTGTTGTTAAATCTAGACAATTTAATACTAGTTTGATTGTTGCTGGACTGGATAAGGGGTCATGAAAGTAATTTCAATTAAGAATGATTTTGACAGGAACTAATAGTCTTTTTGAAAAAACAAAACAAAACTGAATACAGACATTTAATTTCATCCAGAGGAAACTGGACGATCCCGTTTTAGTTTGCCCAGGGGACATTCCAAGAGATTAGATCCGAAATAACTGAAAGCAGGTTTTTAAAGCTCCGCAGGGTCCAAAAGGAAACTCAAATATTAGCCAGGTTTTGTCTTAACATGTAGTTTAGTCACTCTCTAGTGGTCACACAGACCCACTTACCCTCGTTTCTGGCTCTATGATGATGGCTTTGTCATTCTCTTCCGACACCAGCACACAGGAGGTGAAGGACGACTTGAGCATGTTGATGATCAGATCGTTGGACAGAATGTCCAGCTTCTTCACCTGGTCACCTGTCACATTAGTGCTGCCGGCAATGCCGTAACTGGAAAGACAGAAAAGATTGAAAAAAAAACATGAGTATTGGTGACAAACTCTCTGCCTCCGTTGTGGCATGAAATTAATTTTATTGACAGATTTCGATTCTCTGATTGCAAATGTATAAATGTTCAATTACTAATCAACAACTCAACCTTTCTCAAACATTTATGGCTAATTTATTGAGCTGCAGATTCAGCTTTCTAGTAGTTTCTATTTTGCCGTCTTCTGTATTTTAACTTACAAAAAGGTATTTAAACAGCTACGACTTTGTACTGATGTAACTTTGATTAGAATTAAAATCATAATAACCACAGTCTCATGTTTAAATGTGATAAAAATGCAAAAGGATGGATGACACTGCATTTCTAAACTGCAGAGTTAAGTTTGTGATTGAGTAAAGTATTGCATCAATCACTGAAGTGAAGTCTGAATCAGTCTCATCAGCCACAGAAGTTTAGCACTTACAAGGATTGCTGCTCAAAAAAGACACTTTAAAACAATCCAAATAGGTAAAATGTACACATTATTTTAATGTAGATATTTAGGGAATGTGTATCATTTATTTTAACCTTTCCTTAAAGAGGAAAACCCCTTTAAGGGTTCAGTTAAGTCTTATCTTCAAGCTGCTTAAAATAGTAGAAACTGACAACAAAAGATAAGGAAATAAAAAGTAGTAAAACAGGAATAGCATAGATTTTTTTTCTTGCACATTTTTCCTTATGAATCCAGACACATAAATAAATAAGACACTAAACCTGTAGCTGAAATGTGCTGAAATAAATTGCATGTTGGGCAAAGTCATATGTAAGTGGGCGTGGTGGTTTAAAGTATGCGCTTCCTGATTGGTGCACACAGAACCTGAATCTCCAGCTCAGTTTGTTCCAACGTGGATCTACGCATGAGACCAACTGAAACCTCCATCTTCAGTACTTTTCAGCGCTAAAACAACCGTGCAAGATGTGTTACCACTATAACTCTCCAGACTAAAACTATATCTCCTCGCAGTGAGGATTGTTTACTCACAGGTGGGCGATCCCAGCTTTGCGCACAGCGCTGGAGATGGCCTTCACCGCCGTGCCCAGCGAGTTCAGCAGCGTTGTCATCTCTCCTGTTCCCTTCGCCTTCCTACCTTCCTCCATAACGAAGCGGGTCATGGTGACCACGTTGGTGTCGAAGGATCCACGGTCGGACATGGTGGCAGATGGATCTCCTGCAGCCTGAGAGTAGAGGCTGGAGGAAACGCTGCAGGACTTAAATGCTCTGCAACGCGGAACTCGGTGGAGGGAGTGATGGCATAAGGGCCAATCCAGAGCTGCTGGAGAGGTGTGGCCCCGCTGGAAACACTAGCCGCTTTGTACAAACTCAACTGGTTTGTGATGAAATGATAATGTTACCAATAGAAGGGATGTGACCAGAATAATAGACTCTGTGCATGCCTGAATTCATACACTCATTGCACAAGACGGGTCGTGCACTTTTTCTGCAGGTTTGAAAAAGATATGTAGAGAGTGAATGAACAGTTTCATAACTTTGATAGTGTGAATGCACATTATTTCTGCTGTTGGACAGATGAACTTTTCAGCTTTAATAAGTGTTTGACAGATTGTCTTTATTTTTCTCACCCATGGTCTATCTATCTGTCTGTCTGTCTATCTGGCCAAAAGTATACATCTTTGTCTGGGGATGTTTTTCACAGTTTGGGTTAATCCTCATATTTCCAGTGAAAGGCTTCCAGCTTTGTGGCAACAGTTTGAGGAAGGTCCTTTATGTTTCATAGTGACAGTACCTCCAAGCACAAAGCCAGGTCCATAAACAAATGGTTTTTGGTCTGCACAGAGCCCTGGCCTCAACTTCATTCAGCACCTTTGGGATAAACTGGGGCGCCGGCCAGGACCTTATCCCCAAACATCAGTAGTCGACCACCTCACCACACTGATGCTCTTGTTGCTGAATGGGAGCAAATTCCTGCAGCCAGGTTTCAAAATGTTTTGGAAAGCCTGAAACCGGAAGAGAGGAGGCCTTCATAGCAGCAGACGCTCAGTGTTCAACGATTGCATGTGGATGTCATGTTTTGGTGTCTACATACTCTTGGCCATGTAGTCTATCCTATCTATCCATCTGTAACAAACATACACAACAACTTTGAGTGAAGTGTCATCTCAATCAATCACTATGTAAACAAAGTCAGCTAAGTTTCCTTAAATCAGTTTGTTTTGCCCATGCCCCCCTGCACAAATCACTGCCTGCATCCCTGTTTCCAGATTTTATAGATATCACTTATTTTAATTGCTTCAGTTTTATGTGAAAAAGCCTACTACATTATGAAAACAAAACCCTGCTATAAAGCCCCACAAGACCTTTTGGCTTCTCCATCATATAATAATAATCATAATTAGCTTTTTGGTATTATGCATTATATATTATATATAGCCTATTGGTAATAAGCAAATACCACAAATAGGCCACAAACCTTTTACATTGTCCATGGTCACATAGTTTCAGTTGGCTGGCTCAATGTTTTCTACACTGATGCTGTTAAAACAAAACGCCACAAGATGGCGCCCTTGCACAGTCAAGCTCGTTTGGGAGTTTTTGCCCTGACCAAGCACTATCTGTACTGCAGGTGTGTGTTTTGGTATTTTTAATTTATATGTAATCTTCCATTTTATCCAAAGAAACAGTGTACGGTTTTTAATTGTATTTAAACTTCTTAAACACTAAATATTTCCAATTATTTCACAGACAGCCGTTAAAAGTACTTGCCACAAAACATAGTCCTGTGACACAGAATGATAAAGAAATATTGATATTAATGCGCCAACTGAAAATGGACCCTTTGAAACACATCAGATGTTCCAAGAACTATATTGTTTAGCGGAGGAGAAGGAGGAGGAGGTGTGTTAGCTTTACCATTAGCTAAACATAACGTATGTTTCAGTTATCTTTTAACCGGTGATTGGCTCGACGTCTTGCTGTGTAGGTCATTTAATTGTCAAAATTATCAGCAGTTAGCAAAATGTCCTTAAACTATTAAGCTCTTCTTAAATAGCTAACTAACTTTAACCGGTTGCTTACTCATTTTAAAGGCTACTCCAATGCAGAATCCGCTACGTCTTACTTTTTTACTAGTTTAACTTTTCAACAGACAGGTTAGAGAGTAAATATCCTGGTTGTTTAGCGCTCTAGTAGCTCAGGCAGTAGAAGTAGGCCAACCTAGCAGCAGCAGGTAAGCTACACCTGTGGCACTGACTGACCTTCATATCAGCACTGAGCGGACTGAGCGGGGCACCGACTGCGCATGACCGCGGTTTAACAACTTGCTGCTGAGGCGGACAAGTACAAAGAGGCTGCTGGTGGTGCCGACGGGACGAGCTGTGTGCCACGGGGCTGAAGTGTATCCTTGTAACTTTTAGTAGTTTTGCTTTTCTATCTTGAATCGGACCATCTACCCACCAAGTTTTTTTTTAACTCCGAGGACAAGCAGTTGAGTTAACATAGAGGAGAGGAGCCTGGGAGACACTTTGCGTCGGGTAAGTTAGACGCCTTGCAGTCGCAGGGAGCTTCTCATTTATGTAAAGGGTATATTTATTTCCAAGTCTTATGGGTAATTAAGCTTTTATGGATATTTTTGCGCTTATATAAGTATGCATGAACGCTTGGTTTAATTACTTGTATTAATACTGTGTATCTTCGATGCATATTTCTTGGGTCAGGTGGAGCTATAGCGACAAGACCAGACAATCCCATGAAGCGCTGCTGGTTAAGCAGGATTATGTTTAAAGTCATATGTTGTTTGTTGTACCTGCACGTCGTGGTAATCTGGTGTTTTTTTTTTCTGACTAAGCAACCTCGTTTGCACCGAACAGGTGTCATGCAAGTGTTGGAACTATCTCATATGCTTGAAGTATGGGTTGAACTTTGAGCTGCATGTGGAGGGAAATGTGGTGCATCATGCAGAACAGGAGGCAACGTGTATTTTCTACATTAACATTTAACTCGGGGAGCCTTGTTGTGGTGCCTTCCTTTTTTGAGGACTCTTAAACTGTAGGAAATTGTTTCCCCACAATCTCTCTCATGTGACCTGGTAATCCCTCACCATTATATGACCCACACTGACTCATCTTTGCCTTGGATTTAACAGCTTAAACCAGGTTGAACCACACGTTTGCCATGTCCCCAAACATCCTCACCTCAAGCTTACAAAAGCATGTACTTTCAGTGTCCTCATTCTTTTAATTGTCTGTTCCTTATATGTCATCAACTACAAAATGCTACCAACAATGTAAATGAATGTTTTGTCGGTCATATCTGTATCCAGTATCCAAACCATACAGGCAGAGTTGTTTTTTCTTCCTCCAGTCCGACTGATTTGACATGCCACTACCTATTTTCTTTCTCTTAGAGATTGAGGCAGGCAGATGAAAGCTCTACAAAAGTCATGGTGGGGAGCTGAGGCATTTTAGGATCAGAATAGTGGGGATATAGACCTAGATGGTGGTCACTATTGTCCCGATGAAGAGCTTGAAGCCTTTCTCCGGGGTCAAATAGAGGGCTCTGCATCTTTTGCTGGACTCTGAGGCTTTTCCATTTTCCTTTTTCTAGAGATAAAGCACTGAATTGATATGTCAAGGGGAAGAATCTGAGCTCTCGGACAGCAGTTTAATGAAATTCTTTGCCTTCCAGTGTGGCACTTTTGGCATGTCTATGAATCCGTTTTTCTACACTTGAGCATAATAAGAATACAGATTACAAACAGTGCTTTCATTCAGGAGGCTTAACAAAGCATTCCTTCAGACATAAAAGTCCCAACCTGCTTCAGTTGGGGTGAATCCGGTCTTTTTAATAGTCACTTTGGGAAAATATAATATAGTTCAGATAAATATTTTAAAAATGAGTTCAGGATATTGCCAGCTATACTGCTGTTCAGCTCTGTTTAAATTCAATTACTGCTTGACATTGGTTCCCAATCGTAATGTTTGGATGACTGGATGCCTGTTTACCTGATGAACAGCCGATTTTTGGCTCAAAACGTTGTCATTGAGATCTGTTTTTTACTAAATCTTCATGAAGGTAGGACTAATTGCAGGGCTGTTGTATTAGAATTACTTTTATTTAAGTGTATAAACTAGCAATTAATGTATATTTGTAAAGCTGCAATGATTAGTCAATTGAAGAAATATTTGTATTTCTTTTTAGAGGGAAAAAAGTCAAAATTCTCTGGTTGCAGCCTCTCAATTGACTGTAATATAATAATAAGTATGTACTTTCTGGTTTAGTCTTCAGCAATAGTAAACTGAATGAATGTCTTTGGGTTATGGACTGAAAACAGCAAGACATTTGAGGACGTCATCTTTGGCTTTGGGGAACAGTTATCACCATTTTTCACCATTTTCTGACATCTTACAGCTTAAATAACTAATCGGTTGATGGAGAAAATTGACAGATTAATCCATAATGAAAATAATCATTAGTTGCAAACCTATATATGTTTGCCTTTTTATTAATAACCTGAGTAACTAACAAACTTAACTCCTGGAAAGAACCTTTTTGTTTTTAACCATACCAGTCCTTTACAGTTGAGCAAAAAAAGTCTGTTTTGGACACTGCAACCAGCAGCTCCGTCTTGTTTTGTCCTGCCACCATGGTACATAGTAACAAGGACATTCTGTCTTCACGATGTTGTCCGACTGTCTGTCTGCACAGTCTTGAGAATCAACATCCCACGCACAAAGCAAACTTGAAAATAATTAACCGCTATTTCTTCCTGTAGACGAGATGATTTGATTATTTTTTTTCTGCATGAACCTTGAACCTGCATGAAAGAGAAAACAGTTTGTTTGTACTTGTAATTGTAAAAGATGCTTATAACTGCCACTTAAGGAAAATATTTGCACAATTATACCACTTTGATTATAGCGTGTGAGCGGCTCATGTGCCTGTTGTTTATTTCACTGACATTTCATGAGCTCATACTTGTTGGCACTCTCAACAAGCTTATTGTTAAATCTGTACATTGTGCATATCCTCCAACAACACGCAGAGCATTCCACAGCCTCCCACTGGCTTCCCACTAACACATAAGCAGATCTAGTGGAAGTACAGCCTGGTGTCGGTTGGTACATCAGGCTTAGCGGCCCTCTGGGTCCACATCAGGTTAGTCCTCGGCCTTTGCGGACATATGGCAGAGGTCTCTCAATTAACACCTTAGTGAGACGACCCTTCTGTCTACATGATCAAAGCCGGGCCTCCGCCGCTGAGATGTTTCACCCCCAGCCACCGCCTCCCTGTGATTATGACTCCCGCCCCTTCAGTGTTTGTTTAGAGAAAATGACTTCCACTCCACTGCGCCGTCTGAGCGGGTTGCACGTCAAATCTGGCCTTGATTTTCTTGCGGCTGGACGGTACTCGTGGAGTCTTTTGCCGTGGTGTTTTCTCTGTAATTTAATGTAGACGTAGTGCTGAGTTGTAATTTTAGTTTTTGGTTGAACATCTGTGCATGCTTTGGTCCCGTTTGTGCTTCTCTTGCATGTTTTAGTGCTAAAAATAATGCATCTGAGGCTGCTTAAATGTGCAAAGATACATTTTCTACATTTTGAGGATTTTTTTTTACTTTTCTTTTTTTTTTTTTTTCCTGTGAGAAAGCTTCACTGCCAGTCTCAGTGGTTGACTGTGGAGGTGAAGGGAGTTATTCCAGCTGCTCCGGTCTTCAAGTGTGGGATAAGGAGACCTACATGAGCCTCAGGGACTGCCCTGTTATTACAAGATTAAGTCTACATTTAATAGTAAATCCACTGAAACTAAACAATTAGAACTCCCCTGGAAACATCAAGCCCTATTGTACTAAAGTACACATTTGATGAAAGTAAAATCTGTTTAGTGAGATATTAGGTTAGATTAGAGATACTGTAATAGTCTCTAGGCATGAACCTGGAAAATCTAAAATAACAAGGCCAGCATAGCAGATTTTAAATGGAGGACTTGTTGAAGGTAATAAAAACAAAAATGAAAAGTCAAGCTTCAGGGAATCCTCCTAAAAGATTTCCTGCAGGCTGGGCAACTGCCAGGCCAGCACCACATTGTTTGCAAATTAGCTAGGAAGTCATTATTGGAGTGATCAAAGCTCTGGCAGAATCTTTTTAAATCTGTGCTTTCTGGATTTGGAGGCTTAACAGAGTCTGAGTGGCCTGAGATGGATTGGGAAACATTTGTGTTGGCTTGGTATAGGTTTTTCTTGCATTCATTAAGGACAACTTTTACAGAATGATGAACAACGGCATATGCAGCTCACTCCTGAATCCTTGCAATGTGTTGGCTGAATGAGGGGAATGAATGAATGAATGAACGGTGTATATTGGGTCCCCAGTTGGATAGGTATTCATCATTACATTTACATTTTGTCATTTGGCAGACGCTTTTATCGAGAGAGTCTTATAATCGAGGCCGGGCAATGCCTCAATATTCATGGTACAAATTCTTAAGTAGCTGATAATATACAGCAATGAGAGAGTCTTTTTTTGTTTATTTATTTATTTTTATTAAATTAAAGTAAGAAACAACTGAAAGTAGACATGTGCATGAGAAATACCATAATTCGACAATTCAGTTCAATTGCTGATGAGTGAATATGCTGCCGTTAGCATGAGGGTAACATGCCAGATGTTACATGCTGAACATGAGCATGTTGACCTCCAATAGTTGTTGTAATGTAATGAGCCTTACAGCCTCTGGGGGCCAAATGGCTATTCGCTGTTGGTTTTTTTGTTTTTTTTGTTGCAGCTCAGTTTGCAAAACTGTGTGTTCCAGTGCTTTAACTGGTGTGTAGTGTTTAATGGTAATGTAATAGTTCAAATCCAAAATTAAAGCCAATTTTATAGCACCATAGTCAAAAGTGCTGTAAAACTTAAAACATGTTAGATATCAAAGTTGAGCTGCAAAGATTAGTTGATTAATCGATTAGTTGCCAATTATTAAGTGAATCGCCAATTATCGTGATCATCGATTAATTGTTTTGAGTCATTTTCAAGAAAAAATGTCCAAAGTCCAGCTTCTCAAATGTGAATATTTTGTGGTTTCTTTAGTCTTCCATGATAGTAAACTGAATGTCTTTGGGTTCTGGGAAACAGTGATCTACATTTTTCACCATTTTCTGACAATTTATGGACCAAACAACTGATTGATGAATAGAGAAAATAATCTACAGATCAATATGTTTTTGGTACCAATGAAAAATGTTTACATTGCACAAACTATCAAACTTTCACATACTAAAGTTGGGATTAAATATCTGGTTATATTTGTAATCTTGTTTACGTGTTCTTTGATGAATTAGCTCCTGATTTAAATCAAATGTTTGCAAATTTTAGATGACTTTATTCAGGCAAAGTTCTCGTAACTTCTGTTTAAACGTTTAACATTTGAAAAGTTGAAGAAAACATTTTTGTTAAAGTTTAGATTTCTCAAAATCAGGTATTAAAGAGGTGTCATGGTTGTTACCAAAACTCAGGAATTCAGTGTAGTATCGAATGATGACAAGACCGACTCTTTCACAGTTTCACTGCTTGTTAAACTGCTCTGTTTCTTCCTTTTTGTCCAACAAAAAAAGCTTGTTGAGAGGAAGCTGTCGTCTTGCTGATGGTAAACTTGATTGCTTCCTTTGCCTGAAGCCCTGCTGAGGTCCTCATCACTGCCATCTGCTGAGGCTCTGAACTAAATTAAGCAAAGTTCTTGCAGATTCTGATTCAGCTGGTTCATCATTTATCATCACTACCGCTGCATGATAGTACACCCAGAAACATGTGCAAAGCTAAATATGTCCACTAAATTGAACCGAAATGTTGACGTCTCACGACCTGGATATACTTTCATCTGTTAGTCGTTCCAACCATATAGAGAATTGTTATCTGATTCAGTCCTGCATGCTTCGACTTGTGTGAGATTTCTGTAGGGAAGGATATTGTTGCAGCGAACGTGAAGGAGTGAAGGTATTTCTCTGTGTAGCTGGGATTAACCCCAGCTAAACCTTGAAGTGTGTTTCACAATGATGTTTTGTTTCCTGGTATGTTAATCCCTTTCTTTCATTCATGCCTACTCTGTTATCATGTGCTCTTTATATCAGAAATGATCAGTAGGGATCATTAACATTTGAAGTTAATTTTGTTTTAATTGAGAGTCATGAATTGATGAGGATTTTGCAGACTTACAGATGAATTTCTTTTCATTTCTTTTGAGTGATTTCATTTTGAGGTGTTTGGATATTTTAACCCTCATCATACAGCAGCTTAAATGTTGCCTGAAAAACATTTTTCCGAATGTCTTTGGCTTTAATAAAATATTTTGACCACGTCAGTTCTGGCAGTTAGTGCAGTGGTGGAAATGACATTGTACTTTTTAGTTTTTTCATGGTTATGATAAAGATACTGGTATGATATGTGATTTAATTACAGACTGAGAAGATGCCCTGAAGAAAACGCACACTGCTTGACAAGGCTTGCTGTTTTGATATTTTCACCACAAGGGAGAGGAGTGGCAGAAAAAAACAGTGTGGTGAGGCAGGGAACCCCAAAACACTCAATTATCTTGCATTGCCTTACCCATGTTTAAGAGAGAATATAGATGGATTTAAAAAATGGTCAAGCTATCACATAGAAAGTTCTAACCACAGCCACAAAAACATTCCTGTTTCTCCTCACAGCAATGTCTGTGGAACTGATGGAAATGATAGAGAACAGCTGCATTTTCACCAGAGCCCAACCAATATCAGACTTATCAGCATGTTTAAAAGATATATCTGATGATATATCAGCTGAAATTCATAAACATTTAACATAAGCAAATATTTTTGGTAATTATCCGTCTCGGTGTTTAGTGAGGAAGATGCAGTGAAGCAGAAGTGCAGTTTAACAACAAACTTTATTAGTATATTTTTACTATAGTTTTTACTTTTGTAGTACGGTGACAGTTTACAACAACAGTAAACTTTGCTGGACATGAAATCCTTTATAAATAATGAAAAGAAGCAATGCAGCAAACCTCCCCCAAAAACCAGAAAAATCAAAGTAGGATAAGCATAAAAATGCAGCTTATAAAACTTGTTTTACTCGCATATACACTAATTTTTATATATCTGCCGATTGCACAAATCTGCTAATGTATTTGGCAGTCACACAGTTTGGTTTTGTTGTTTAGGAGATCCACAAAAAACCTTTCTTCATTTAAGTGGGAACAGATTTGAAGTAGCATTGAGTCAGTAGCAATAAAGTGCTCCAATGTAATTTTGTTATCAAGGATTATAGTATCACTTGTGCAGTTTTCCTTTTCCAACCAGGCCAAAAGTACATATGGCTACCATAGTTTTGGCTATTTTTGTGGTTTCATGAAGTAATATGTGCACCAACAGATCTACTATACCTGCTATCTACTGTCATAGTCTTTATGATGGTAAACTGAATATTTTTGGACATTTTAGGTTGCATCTGTCTTGGAAACAGTGATTGCCATTTTCAGAAATTTTAAAGACCAAACAACTGAATAGATAAATCAATAATGAAAATAATCGTTAGTTGCAGCCCTAATTGTAATGAAAAATATGTCACTGAATGCAACAGTTTGGCTCTTTTATTATCATCCAATGCAACACTGTCAAAATGCTTCTTGATGAGAATCACGGACCAGCTGCATCAGTGACGGGTTGTCTTACTCATAGTGCAGCTTATTGTCCCTCTAGAAGAAGAAGAAGTACTTTATTGATCCCCATGGGGAAACTTATCCTCTATTGACCCATCCTATATACACACTGGGAACAGTGGGCAGCCGTAGTGCAGCGCCTGGAGACCAACTCTAGTTCTTTTGCCAGTGTCTCGTTCAGGGGCACAGACAGGAGTATTAACCCTAATATACATGTCTGATAGTTTTTGGGGGAACCAGAGCACCTGGCGAAAACCGACGCAAGCATGGGAAGAACATGCAAAGCCCACACAGAAAGGACCTGGGACAGCAGAGGTTCAAACCCAGGACCTTCTTGCTGTGAGGCAACAGTGCTAACCACTGAGCCACAGTGCTGCTTCCCTGTAACCCCGGCATCCACCACCTTTGGCAGCAATTAAAACAGGAGTTTTACTGGTTCATTTATTCTCACCACTAGATTACCACAATACTTTGGTGGCTCTGTAGTACTGCAGAAATATAGAGATTTGAAAACATTCAACATGTATATAAACCATCTATAGCTGTTTATGTCAGAGGGAAGTGTCACTTTGCCATTTTCCTTTCTGTACTACTTGTGAACGAAAGGCGAATCTTCAAAAATCCATCCTGTTTCTTATACGTTAAGCAGGACAAGGCAGGTGCAAAGGGAATTCAGGGCTCAATTGATACTGTGATAATCCCTCAGCTATGCAGGCATGCACAGACTTTGCCTGTCAAGTTGAAGCATTCCACAGGAAGGCAGTCTGGGCAGTCTGCTTGAATTTAGCGTGAACTCAACCCTCATCAGGAGAACTAACCGGCCGTAAACAGGTGGCGTGCAAGCTTTGTTTACCACAAGCACCATATCCTAATTATAACAGTTTTATCTTCCCTTACATATAATACACGTTTATGAAATATTTTTGTCCTCAAAAGTTAAACAAGGGCATGCTACAGAGTGACACTTCTCTCCGAAACATAGCAAGAGAACTGAAAAAGGTTACCAGCAATCTCCAGTAATTATAGTATGTAATGAGAAGTCACTTAACTGCATCCTGCTCATCGCTTTAACCTTAATCTATGATGCTCAACAATGTGCTCACATGCAGCTGTTTGGGTGATGATTTGTATGTTTGATTAGTTACTTCCATATGGGCTCATAGGTAGGTAAGTAGATGCTGTTACTCCACTTAAAATCTCAAAGCATGCTCACCTTCTGTGGGCTTAAAAGGCGGCTTTGTAGTTTGCTTCCTCACAGAGAACGAAGGCTGAGGTCAGTTTGGATTCATGTCGCTCACAATGGATCTCTGTAAATTTCACAGCTGGAAAAAAAAGTCTCAAAATGTTCATAGAAACTCTACCCACCCCGTAAGACTAAGTGAAAGTCAGTATATAGTTTTAGGGCTGCAACTAACAATCATTTTCATCATTGATTAATTGAAAGATTATTTTCTTGATTAATCAATTATTCGTGTGGTCTGTAAAATGTCAGCCAACTGCAAAAAATGTTCACAAATTCCCAGAGTCCATGGTGACTTTCCAAAATGTCTTGTTGTTGTTGGCAACCAACAGTCCAAAAACCCAAAGATAATCAGTTTATCATCCTTGAGGAGTATGAAAATATTCACATTTGGGAAGATGGATCCAGTGAATTTTTGCTTAAAAAATGGCTTAAACAATTATTCATTTATTAATTTATCATCCAAATAGTTGCCACATAATTTTCTAATCAATTAATTGACCAATTGTTGCAGCTCTATGTAGTTAAACTTTCAGTGGAGGCGTATCCCAGTAATCTGATCGTAACATGTTTACATTTTTCTTTTAAAGCATGTTGTTCTTGCAAGCAGAATCATGCTTGTTTGTGTTCCAGTTGTATGCAATTGATTAACGGTCATGTCACTCCCACAGTCAAGACAGGTAGTTATTAACACTCAATGAAATTATACAGGTGCAATGCTACCAAACCTGGCAACCTCACTGAGAGGACAAGACTTAAGGGTTACAATGCACAGTAACTGCACCCTGCTTGTTTTTTGGCAAGAAAGGGCAGCAACACAAAGCTCCCACTACCATTTTTTTTTTACATTTCTGTTCATGTACAGTGGCTAAAACCAACAAGATAAGATTTCACTATATAGCTTTATGCTAAGCTCGACAAACTGGTCCTCACTCCAGCGCCGTACAAGTACACACAGACATATAGATAAGAATATTGATAACAATGATATCTTGGTAAGAAAGCAAATAAGTGTTTGCCCCAAAACGTTGAACCTTTCTTTTTAAGAAGTTGTCTTACATGTTTGAATTTTAATAACTGATTATTTGTTGTAGTCATTTTCTTTAACCAAACATTGAAAAGATTCACTTGTTCTTGTTTCTTGAATGTGGATATTTGCTGGTTTTCTTAGTCTCCCATAATAGTTAACCCCTTTTGGGTTGTTGATGGATCATTTTATTGTCCTTTTTTTAATAGATTATTGAGAAAATCCGCAAATTAATCAATAATGAAAACAGTTTTTACTCGCAGCTCTTGTTTTAGTCACTATTAGAATCCTTTCTATTTGTTGACCACAGCCTCTTCTCACCCATGAAGCAGAAAACTATGAACTGAAAAGAGTTTACAACCTCATTTGAGGCCCACAGGTGATGTGTTTCATACTCAAAGGATAAACTGGGTGGAATGTCACTTTAATGAGAGGTAAGAAGTACTTTTGCAGCTCGCTTTGTTACAGCTTTTTACCCGAAGGTGAGTGGAAACACCTCCGATTTCTCCACACTTGCATTAATTCCTACACCACAGAAAGAGCCGTTGAATTTGTCTCCTGCCAGGGATGCCACTGTTTACGGCTGAGAGAACCCCAGAGCCTCAGCCCTCTAGTCACCAGGCTGCTCATATTACAGTCTCCCTCACTGGCTGGTATTGTCAGGTTACAATGTGTGTGTGTTTGGTGGTTGTGTGGCTGTGTTGTGATTGGCCCAATGCTCTGCCGTGTGAGACAGCGCCGGGTGACGTCTCCATGTTAATCCCTCATTTCTCTCCGGGATGTTTTCTCTCTGGTTGAACTGGGAGCCGTCTGTGAGTCACAGCTGAGGGGAAATGCATTCCACAAAATAACTTTTGAGACTTTTAGGAACTGAGTAAGGTGAGTGCAAGATATGTTCCGGAGTCGGTAAGGCCGTCTGCAGTCACCAATACAACTGTTGCATTGTTTTCCGTAGATGTCTTCAGTTTGCGAATTGCTTGTTTTGAATTCATATAACCTGCCGATGCCAAAACCTTTTTTCTTTTTTCTTTTTTGCTTTATTCACAGTTTGCATGCTCAGTGCAACAGCGGAATTCAGCACTGGATTCTTATCTCTGTGCAAAAGATAACTGCAAACCTCCAGAGAAAACAGGAAAAAATGCAGTTATCACTCACATAACTGTGCACATCATCTAACGGTGTGCAATCGTTTTTTTCTTTCATAAGATTATCCACTTGGAACGTGCATGTATGGAAAGTTTTTCTGCCCAGAAACACCCACTGTGGCATCAATTCTGTTTTCTAGATTGTTAAATAGAGTGACATCAAACTCTGTTGCTGTTCGTATCGAAGTGATTGCCTGAAGTCTAGTATATGGAGGAAAAACCGGTGAATGAGAGCAGCTCAGTTGATATCTGTAAGATGGTGTTCACTGGGTTTGAGGGTCTGGTCAAGGTTTCGGGGGTGAGGGGGGGTGTCTGTTGTGTCTACAGCTGCTGCTTTACACATTCCCAGTGAAGATCCAGTCACTCTGACCCCCTCGAGGCCTGCTGGGGCTCATCTTGGTTTGTTGCCATGTCTGGCTGTGTAAAAATGCCTTTTTTTAAAAAAAAAAAAAAAAGAGGACACTAGCTGATATTCCTTGTTTTGAGGGTGCTTTCACACTTAACCTGTTTTGGTGTAGTTTAAACCAACTACCAGTTTTGTTTAGTTTGTTTAGGTTGATGTGAAAGTTGCGGGCTCTGGTGCCGTGAGTTTATGGTGTGAAAGCAAAGCAGGCCAACCACAGGATTTTATGACTGGAGATATGTGATTGTAGTATGAATTTGAAAAGCTAAAAGACTATAAATAAATACATCAGTTTCAGTAAAGTGCAGCATGACTTACTGTCACTCACCAGAATTTGATTTCCCAGCGTGGGTCCATGTAGCCTTCACGACTTAGGATGACAGTCACCAAAACCGTCCAGTGAATGTATGTAACCTCATGTTTACTCTTCTTGGTTTGCTCTTAAAATGCCAGAGTGGGCACAAAACAGACCAGAGCCAAAAGGCAACCAAATAACTAAATTATAGATGTGAAAGTGACCTAAGACACATTCAATGACGTATTTATCACACTTGTAAACCGAAGGGCCCTAAAGTACCGAGCTGACTTCAAAAAACTAGACCAAGACCGATGGATTTGTCACTTCACCTCTTATTTTAAAAGTGCACCTGAACCCACCACAATGACTACAGTTGTGAATTCTGTGCATGCATGTGAAGACATTACTAGTCAGTGGTCTGTCTTCCTAATCCCAAAAATTACGAAACTAGCCGACCAATTTCAGGCTGCTGTAAACCTGATTAAACAGTCTTGTTATATGTTCAGAATACGGCTGGGGATTGGGGACATGTCTGAACACTACGCTACCACGATTCCCCTGAAAATACACACATGGCCCTATTAGATTCACTGTAAATCTATGTAATTTATTGCAAGCTGCTGAGTGAGGAAGATAAGTCTGTGGAGGCGGCCTTGTGGAAGTAAGCTAGGCACTTTTTTTGTGACATTACAATTTATAGCCGTTTCAACACAGGTTGCAGCATTCCTAAGTTCTTTAATGGGAAGACTTGCTGTAAAATATGTCATGATAAGGATGAGCGTCACTGCCGTTGAGCGTCCAAATGAGGCGTCTAATGCGTTAAAGTCAACACTTTTAAGATGTGGTACCAACTCTTTGTCAAATTCTTTGAATTTGAAGCAAAAAAGATGTCAGACAATCTATCAGTTTGGGGGACTTTTCTTCTATTTTAAAGTAAATACCTGATTCCCACTGGTCATGTGACAAAACTTGTAGTAATTTACTACAGTCAGATGAAGACAAGAATGGACTGAAGTCCTCACATCTGTGGTAAAGCTGTTTTCCTGGTTGAAAGTCTTTCATAAAACCAGTCTGTGGCCACATGCCTTCAGAATTTTCCATAAGCACCGGCTGCCGGCCAAACAGCTGACTACTAATTTTAGGCCAGTTGGCTGGATTCAGCTTGATTCTAATAAATTAGTTTTGATTAACAAGTTCTCTATGCATGTACATTTGTGACCACTAACAATGCGAACATGATGATTGAGAAGAGTGCCTATCTGTATCAGTCCCGTTCTCACATCATGCTCTATATGAATGTCTGTGTGTGTTTGTGTGCACTCGACTGAGAGGGAGTAGAGAGCGTAGAGAGTCGTCTTCAGTGTTTGACAAATATTAACAAAATAATTGATGACAAAACACAAGAATTGCGCTGATTGCACAGACGAGGGACATCCTCATTAGACGAGCTACTACGGAAAACACGGGTGGCAGCAACCTGATGATTGCGTATTACATGCATGCTGAAAGCACTGCATTCTGCATATATGCCGCACACATGTTTCTGGGCTTAATGAATGAATGAATGATCTTTTATTTACACTGCGCTTTTTATAGCAGAGCCATCTCTAAGATACATTGCAAACAAACACTAAGACAGGCAATGTTGTCAAAGTAACAGGCTTATGTGATATGAGGAAAATGTTGGCTTTGCCTCAGCCTGACACTGTAATTTGAGTGTGTATGATGGAATAGTGGTATTACAATGTGCTAGAGGCCACCAAATTTGGGCTTTTAGAGCCAAAATCTTTCTCTGGGGGGGGGGGGGGGGGTGGGGTCGAGGCATGTCTCTGGACCTCCATAGCTGGCTACTTTTTTCCCATTGGCTGGCTACTCCGTATCCTTGTGAAAAGCCCTGTGCCTTTGATTCAGTGTATAAACATCTTCCTGATGAAGGTTGGGCATTTCTCAGTAAACTGTTAAACTCTTGCGATCAGTGGGGCTTTGTTTACAGTGGAGGTTGACTCCCTGGTGACACCATTGATCTTATCTGCTCCGGTTAAAGCTTCTGTGCACATGAAGGCCTGCCGTCGGCATACCACATAGGGAGCGTTTTAATATGCGGCTGCGTTTGCAGGAGGCTGTATTTCAACATACCATTTTAATTACGGAGAGAAAATACTTGTGTGATCTTGTGTGAACTCTGAAATTAACACCAAGATGATTGAGTGAATGTGTAATGGTTTGCAATTTTATTGTGATAAAGGTTTTTTGCTGATAATTGTATGTGTTCGTTGCTGTCAGTGCAATGCAGGATGTCCACGGTGTTTGACTTGAGTCCTCATCACTGCACTGTGGTGAAGTCAGCTTGACAATGGCTCTGCAGCCTCTCAGGTTTCAGTTTCCACAAAGTGAGGGACAGATCACCAAGGCAACACCGTCCACAGGTTCCCCGACCTATCCCGTGCTCCTCTCTGAGGAGCGTAGAGCACAAGGTGGCTCTGCCAGGTGATAGAGATCTGGAGATGAAGTTGGTTATGCTGGAGGGAGAAATATTGGTATTTCTCAGGAATCTTAACAAGTTATGCCAAGTTGTTGTTTTTTGGTATAACCTATAATTACTGTGTTAGTCTCAAAAGGCTTCACAAACACCCACATTACAAAGAATGAAAATGACTTAATGACTAAACCACCCTTTAAGTGGTACATTTGTCTGTTTTGTTCGATTTGTTAAGGCTGGCATGAAAGCAGTCATTAGGGTTAGGGCCAAATGAACACCCAAGACCACCTGAAAAGGTGAATCCTGGTCTGCTTTCAAGCAAACTCTGGTGTGGACTGTTTGTGGTGTTTATAGATATGTGATTTTTTCTTTTTAAGCATGAATTGAAAAGCTAAACTGCTGTTAGATTGAAACGACGCATGTGCTGATTGTGGGAACTGTTAAGGAAGCCACCATGACGAGATTATTTGGTAACCAGATAAAAAATACCAGACTCGTCAAAGATAAGAGAGAACATTACAAGGAATATTTTGCACATATGAAAACATAATTTGAATATCTTCAGTAGTCTACAGAATAAACCAAGCAGGTCTGACATATGCACAATCCAAGTTTTTTTTCTTAATTTATCAATAGCATGTAGCTTGTTAGCTTGAGTGCTTGCTGTTGGTAATGGTTGTCTTTGCTGCAGTAACACATGTGGCCACTGGGAGAAATTAGCAGCTGGCAGCACCGTATCCACCTCCTTTAAAACATCCATGTGTGCAGCACATGCTTTGGACACATTTTTCCTTCCTTCCAGAGTGCTGCATAGTATATACACTATACCATATGATTTATAATTTCAAACACTTAAAAAGTTACAAAGTAGTGTGTATAAACATAGTGCACCCAGTAAGAAATGATGATTGACTTCAGATGCATCAGAGGAAAGCGGAAACCACAGAACAGAGACAAGTTAAAGGAAGCAGAGTGCAATCCACATCACATAATGTTAGATAAAGATAATTATCGCCCTTTAGATCATAATTGTATACAAAATGAGTTTCTATCATGTCTGACTGGAAAAGGGTTGTTATATAACTACATCTACGCAGGGAGTGAATTATAACTGAAACAACATGGTTATCGTTCAGGATAATGCCTTGTTGACATAAAAGTGTTGTAAATGTTTTATTAATGCAGTAACATCATTGGGATTGTGTTATGTTTATTGATGCTGCTGCTGCTACAATATGACTCATGTTATCGGTTAAAAATCTCCAGCTTTCATCATCCTTAATTAGCTCTTTTTATTGAGAGGAGTTGCAATAATCCTTCATTTACTGGAAAGTCTTATGGCTGTGTGCTTTAAAGCTAGGGTAGATAATGTATTTTAGAAGCATTTTTTTTGTTATATTTGTTGAAATTCTCTGTGCATCCCAACAGTAATCAATATATCAAATGCTCTGATGATAAAAATAAAAAAATCAGGTATCTGTGGCTGGTGCAGGCCTGCAATAAGACTGTCCAGTCGTTTCATTTGGGTCAAATAAAATGATTGGATGGGCTAACTGTCTGTCTACCTGCCTATCAGCGCGCGCTCTGCCCGAGCACTCATTATGCATGAACTGAGTCTGCAACACAGAAAGTTTGGAGGCCAGGCGAGCAGTGTGATACTGATGGATAGGATGTGACGGCACTGCTGCTCTCCTCCTGCAATTCTGCAAATTCTGCAAAAAGAAAATATCAACAGAAAGCAGAAAGAAAAGCAACATGTTATCATCAGACTATTGCCTGAAGTGCAGGAGAAACTGAACAGCGCATAATCTTATCAACAACACCGTATCAAGAGACTTTCAATGCGAGTGAACTCGCCTCCCAGAAGTGAAACGCGATATCACGCAAATTCAAGCAGGGAGATGGGTCACTCATTCCTGTTGTGGCGGACTTCGAACAGGTGAGACGCGGCCCTGTTTACCGTTTACTAAAGCTTGTCGCGCCTCGAGAGGAAGTTGTGTGTGTGAGTGAGTGCAGTAATTGTCGTTGCGTGCACGTATGAAGTGTGTGCATGTGCAAGTGCTTGTCTGGTGGGGGAACTGCAGGAAGAGGGCTGTATTTTCAAAATCTGTATTTTCAAAACTGCCTTCCACCAGCTTGAATAATGTGCATGCAAAACTGTTGAAGATGGGTAATTTACCAGCACTTCACAAAGGGAGTCACACACACACGTGACATCCTCACTCCTGCATGGATTAAAAACTTCAAAAGATGTCCACGTGCCACTGAGATGCTGTATCACTGAACCAGTTTTACAAGCTGTTGAAAGCCAGCCTGCTTTGTTTATTCAAATGAAAAGTGTGCTTGCTCTTTTATAACTCTTTAGGACTCAGGGCAGCATCATGGTTTGAGTAGAGCTGCAGCGATCAGATTAGTAAAGCCACAGAAAATTAATCGTCAACTATTCGATTAATTGTTTTGAGCCATTTTTTTTTTTTTAAAAGAAAAAAATGCCAAAATTCTCTGGTTCCAGCTTTATAAATGTTTTGACAATTTTCACCATTTTCTTGTATTTTATACACCAATCAACTAATCGATTAAGTGAGAAAATAATCGACAGATTAATTGATAATGAAAATAAAAGTTAGTTGCAGCTCAAGATTTGACATACTGAACAGGTGCTATATATGGACCCCCAAAAAACATTTATTATATAAATTTAAACAATATATTATGAAATAATTTGCTCCAGCTAACTTGCACAACAACAATGCTAAAGTAGCTAACTGTTAATTAGCCATCTGGATGTTGTAAAATACAGTCCAAAGGAAATAAGTAGGCTCACCATGTAGCTATTTAGCACAACTAGGCTAGAGATGGCTTGGCTTACTTAGCATGATTTGGTACTTGGCTAACAGGAGCTAGCTGGTTAACCAAAGGGGCTGGCAGAAAATTAGGCTGAAGTTAGATTGTTTTTTTTTTTTTTTTTTTTTTTTTTTTTACAAAGCGTATTTTGTCAGCTGTTCTGTAAAAAAAAGAAAGGAAAAGGAAAAAGAACAGTTTTGGGTGTTGATAAATATATTTTACCAGCTTAAATTACAGATTGGCATATTTTTATTGTTAGTGGCAAATAAGACGAGTTCCACAACAACTTGAGATTCTGTTGTTAAACTTGCTCTTAAGAAACTGGAGTTTGTACTGTACTGCATATACTAAGCCAAAGATATTTTCATATTTGAAACAATAGAAAGATGAGTTTACTGTATATTGCAGTTCACAAACCGCAACAAGAGTGTTTAGTTTCTACTGAAATGTTGTGTATGTGGTTGTGTATCAAGCTGACTGGTCTGAAAATAAAAAGCCTGCATTATGAATTTAATGTTGGCCATTTTGGAGTTGCTGAGTGATTGGGATCAGTTTTCCAATGAGTTCATCTTTGGTGGACAGTTTAAACAAAAACGGGGCATGGCAGTATAATGTTTCCTTGCCAAGTTTTGACCACAGATGTAATAAATAACGTTTGACAGTGCCAGTTTATCTGTAGCTCATTGTTGATACAACTACCCTCCCTTCCTCCCTCATCTGGTTAGTTTGCATATTCAGTGACATCTGCCACCAAACCTCTCCACAGGCAAATGCTGATTGTTCCTGCCCTCCAGCATCGCTGAAATAATAGCAAAGCACGGGTCACCACTCATGTCAATATTTGTTCATGGACAGCGCCTTCAGGGCAGGTGCTGACTGTTTTAGAGAGGCTTGGTGATGTTAGAATTTATGGTAAATGTGTTTTTTCTATGGCTTTAATGCAGAATCATCAAGCTGATCTGGGCCAAATGTTTATAACACAGTACAGTACTTCTCAGCTCAGGTAACAAATAATCTTTGATGTGAAAACAAAAGAGTAAGAGATTTTATGTGAGGGTAAATTATGGAATTAACGGGATACTAATTGAGTCTGATGGTCGGAAAATGAAAAGTAAGGTATTTGTATCCAGTCTGGCAGCCGGATTGTTTAGCTTGGAAATGGTGCACTATCAGGCTGACATGAGGCCGTACAGCTAAATTATTTCATATTTTCACAGCATTTTGTTCTCCAAAGTACTTTTTAAAAATGGTTGAATTTCCCTGAAAGTTTAGGTGGAAGATGAGCAGAATGTTGCTCAGAAATTCAAGCTGTGTTGTCGGCTGTAGCAGCTTAAAATGGAGAATGGTAGACAATGTAGAAAAACTTTTGCCAATGAAAATGGTAGAGGTGGTGTCTTCATTGGGAGCAGTAATTTTATACATGGCCAAAGCAAATCTGTCATCAATTAAGTACATTTCTACATCCACCAACTTACACCAACCCAGTTCATTTGGAAGTAAGTTTGCTGCTCAGATTGTCTTGACAGATCTTCAAGAAGAGTCTTAACCGCTGTAATGTGAGAGTTATCTGTTAAATTAGCAGCTTTGTAATACCACCAGAGCATATATGATTGGTTTAGATATTACAAGGATTAATGTCCATTTGCAGTAATTTGTTTTCCCTCTACTCACCGAAACAAACACTCTGAATAATAAAAAAGGAATAGGTGCTAATATTGAAAAAAACAACAAAATGGTGAAAATAAGATTCAAATACAAATATTTTATATGCATATTCTTACACTGCAGTTAAACATTCTTTGAGGGCTGCAACTAACGATTATTTTCGTTATTGATTCATTTGCTGATTATTTTGGTCCATAAAATAATGGTGAAAAATGTTGATCACTGTTTCCCACAACTCAAGGTGACGTCCTCAAATGTCTTATATTGTCCCGACCAACAGTCCCCACCCAAAGATTCTCAGTTTACTGTCATAAACGACTGAAGAAATGAGAAAAATGGAAATTTTCTTCTTACTGACTCAAAGCAATTAATCACTTATCAAAATAGTTGACCGTTAATTTAATAGTTGACACCTAATTGATTAATCGACTAATTGTTGCACCTCTACACTTGTTGTGTAAGTGTTGGAAAATAGCACATGAAATGAAAATATTTGTTCCCTGTTTAAAGCCGTCAGTAAAAGCCTGAAAAAATATTTTCCAAACATGAGTTTTTGTGAGCGATAAAAAGCTATGCTGAATAATTTTGACAGCAGTGAAAGAACTGTTGTTTTTTTTTTTCCTCCTCTCAAACATTCCTAAAGGTGAAAATTCCCAGAATACCCTGTGAGCTAATCCCTTTGTTTTGGTGGAAGTGGGGATCCTCCCGGCGAACAGAGGACAGCCATAATGCCACAGTGTTTCCAGTGGAATGTTACTGCTATTGTAAACCAGGATGACTCCCACTGGGAAGACACCCCCCTCCTCACCCCCTCACCCCTCCTCTGCCAACACAATACAATGTGTTGCATTATACCTATGAAGGCATGCTACTGTTTTCGTAGCCTATGACCTTGTGACCGCGAGCCGAAGCCAAGATAATGAAAAAGATGACACGGAAGTCATTAGTTAGTCCCACAGTTATTACAGCTTCCTCTGCTCAACAAGGGCTGGGAATTTTCACTTTTTAAAAACACAGATAATGGAGCAAGAGTTATTTTTTTATTTGCACGGTTTTATGTTGATGTAGACAACTGTAAGTAAAGTAAAAATTCAGTAAATGTCCTTTACTTACTCCGTAATCTGTGTTGATATAACATCAGAAACACTGTAGTTATGAAAAATCTATGTTGTAAACACTGATAGACTGATATGGAATTAAATAATTATGGTATAAAGAGTTAAATTTGTCCATAGTGTGCCAGTAGAGTGCAGGAACAAACAAAACAAGGGCTGCAGATATTTTCAATTATATAAAACACAGAAAAGCAGCAAATCCTCACATTTTGAAAGACTGGAACCAGCGAAGGATCGGCCTTTTTTGATACATGACATAGATGATATATTAAATATCAATATAGTGAGCAATTAATTTTCTGTTGATCTACTAATCTTTTTAGCAAGGCTGATATTGACACTTCATATTCAGACTTTAAATTTCTGATAATGATGTGTGAATGTTTTTTCTATCCATTACAATTTTCTTTCAAATTATACATTGTGAGACACACCAAAGAAGAAGTGACCATCATCTTGAACTGCAATTTTCATAGTACCTCAACAGAGAATTTATACATTAAAATTAAATATCATTATGTTCTCTCTCTTACACATAAATATCTATTTAAGGAACAAAAACAGCATATAAGCATCTTAAAAAACGTTAAATACCTGCCGGTTTTATTGGTGGGTAGATTGCTGGGAAAGGAATTAAGACAAAATGTAAAAGAAACACAAGACTTTATAAAAATACATTTACATAGAATTTAAGAGTTAAATAAAATGGAAAATAAAAATAAGCTAAAATAGAATAAGACAGATAAAACAGGAGGATAAAAAGCTCCAAATTTACACAGTAAAATACATTGACAAACAGGAAAGTCTTATGTTTTTATTTAAAGAACTGAGAGTCGGAGCAGACCTCCAGTTTTCTTGGGAATTCGTTATGGAACAAAGGTTGATGTGATAAGCCATCCAAATCCTGACTCATTTCACATTATGATCAATTCAGTTCATAGATGACTTTAATAATAACAACACTCCCTAAATAAATGGTATTTGTTGTGCGATAAAGCATCAAGGCAACTTTTCGTAAAGGTTAATCTTTTATTTCATGAGTGTTTTTTAGAGATGGGGTCTGTTTCAGGTGAAGTGTTACACCTCTACCATGAATTAACGTGTCGTTTTCATTGTTTTCATTCAAAACTCATCGTGTCTGTTTAGGAAACTAGTTCAGTATTGGTTAAAAAGTATTCTTGTGTTCTTTTTACACTCTTTCTTTCTGTCCCGCTGTTATCTTTCTTCGCGTCAAGTAGCTCGTCCTCTCTCCGAGCCAAACACCCATTTGCTGTTTTTAACGACTTCCTGAAGCTCTTGAAGTTTTACTGTATCTTGACCAGGAGCCTCTTTGTTGTCATTCTCGGAGAATGGAAACTGCTCAAGTGTCTGTCAGCGTTGAAGGACACACCTTTTCAGAGATTGAGTGTGTGTGGTTTGTGTTTGATAGTGTTTTTCCATGTATACATGTGAGTAAGTGGTTGCTTTTTGTCTTCTCAGCTGTTTTGTTGACACTCTTTCCAATCTTGTTAATCAAATAATATTTGTTCTTAATCTTGAGTGTTTGTTTCATACATTAGGCTGATAGAGCGACTTCCTCAGGCTTGTTTTAAAAAGTTTAATCTTTTGTCATACTGTGGCTGACTTTGTCATGTGACCGGCTCTATCTATGCGACTTTCTCTTTTTTATTTTCCTACCATATCCTTGTCACTTCCCCCATGGGAATAAATTAGACTTGTAAATTTGGGAATAAAGTGGCGTGTGGACAGCTTTTGAACGCTGTCATTGAGGACGACAGGCTGCTAACAGAGGAGGGGGTGGGGGGGAGCGGAACAGAAAAAGAGATGGATTTCCTTCTGGAGGTGGTTTGTGCCTCTTCGCTACTGTCATACCCCAAAACAGACCCCAACTTCCTCCCCCACACACACACCTTTTTATCTCCCCTTCTCTCAGTGGAACAAATCATTTAGCTGCCACTCTAATGGGATTAGTCCGCACTCTCTGCCTCCCTCCTCCCTCCCTCCCTTCCTCCTCTCTCTTGTCTTCTTTCTTTTCTTTCACATACTCGAGTCCATCCTTCGGTTCCCCCTCTTTTTGGGGCTCTGCCTCTGGAAAAAAAAAAAAAAAACACAAGTGGCTCATCTCGATGAAAAGGTTTAGAGAGGGAAAATAGTGAATTAATGAGGGGTAAATAGAGGATTACAGAGCTTCAGTCACCTTATTTCACCTCTTGTTGTTTACTGAATTAGTTGCTAAAAATGTCTGTTGCTGCCATCTTTATAGATAAGATGATCTTTCCTTCCTCTGAATACCACAATGCGTTTTTTTTTTTTGTACTCAAAGTCCAATGGACTCTTAATCGCTGCGGTTTGGTTGCTTTATCAACACAAGGCGTCCCAGCCAGTGAGCAGGGATAACAGCTAGTCCTACCCCCACCCCCCACCCCCCACACCCTCAGATTAGCATGCTTGATATCCCTGATGACAAATGACATTGAAGCCAGTTAATCAGGCCTAACCACTGATGTCACCACATTAAGCAGTGCAGTCCTGTCCCCGCCATGATAAACAATGAGGCCAGCTGAGAGCACACTGAGAGGATCACAAAAGCCAGCAAGCGTCAGGGCCAGCTGGGGACGAGGTGCTCAACAGATGGACATGAATATGTTTTACATTACATTTAAATTAGATTCTTTTTTCTTTTTTTTTCTCCTGAGGTTTTTGCCTTAAATAAAAGAAAAAGTAGCAAATGAAGTAATCATATGAAGGATAAAGGTCCGGGAGCATCAGAAAGTTGCACAGCAAAGTTAATCTGCACGTCTTCATAATAAAGCTGTGCTAGAAGCTTGACAGTGTTGCCGATTTGGCGACTTTCTTGCTAGATTTAGTTTATTTTTGTAACGGCAAATATAGCGACTTTTTGGGCAGACCTTAACTCCTCTCCTCGAAGAGTGACTGACTTTGTTTAGTGAGCAGGACAAAACAGCAGCACATTCAGTCGACCAATTATCCGTCAGACAGAGATGTGAATGAGATGTGAATGCGCGTACCTATCGACACTGATCCCCAATGCTTAATCTGGGAACTCCTTCTCCTTTTGTTTTTATTCTAAATTAATATACTGTATTTCTATACTGCGCCATAGACTCACCTTTTGTGTTTTGTTCTCAGGATAGTAAAGAATTTCATCAAGCAAAGAGTTATTGAAGAGGGAGAAAAATGCTCTCCGTCCGTCCTACCTGCCTTCCTTTAATCATCAGTTTGCTTTTGTTGCTAACAGGGCAGTAAGGTCACAGAGTTTATTTTGGAAAAAAAAGTGTGTTTGCACTTCGCTCCTCCCTCATAACTGTGTGCAAACTATTCCTCTTTTGTTCAGTTTATACTCCGATAGAAGAGGGTTTAATAAAAGGACGGTGCAACACAGCTAATAAGCTACGATAGCGTGCCAATATTTGGCCTCAATGGTTCAGGTCAACACTGTCAAGACGGCTTCACCAAAGTTTCATTTGATGCAAAACTTTTGCACAGATTTATATCACCCTGCAGTAATTCAATTTAAAGGAAACGATTTCGCCACAAATATCAGAAATCTTTTTATTATCAAAAAAGCTCATAGATTTATCCGACTAAATCCGACTATCCTCATTTCATAGAACTCTGTTTCTGTTTAAAACATAAAAAAACATGGACATATTTCAGTAGATGTATTGAGACGAGAGTATTGGCTGGCTTTTTAGTGTCTGTATCTGCTCTGCTTGTGATTTAGGATCGCTTTAATGTGCTTGGTTTAAATCCGCTCGTCTTATATCCAAGTTCTTCTGTCACCTGTTGGTCACACAATCAGTCGCTGCCTTCTGTGTTTGCCTCTAAGTGATGACATTTATCATGAGATTTTAATCAGCTGAAGGTCAACGGCTCTCACAAGGAAAGCGGTTTAATGGTTCAGATAAAACATTCAGTGGAAAACATCTTATCTTTCGGAGGCTCAGGTTCTGGTTGAAAGCCTCTGATGCTGGCAGGTGTCGTTCCCGCTCCCCCAGTGATGCTCGTCCGTCTTTGTCTCCAGGACTTGGACCATGGCACAGCTGGGCCTGCTGCCCCTAGAGATAAAAAAAAAAAAACGGGCTTTTGAGGGACTGTTGATTGATTTTCATAGAGTCCTCCCTTTAAAAACAGCCTGGTTCTACATTCAAAATGAGCCAATAGCTATTATGTGATTTGCAGAAGTTAAGTTATAATGTGTCAGTCATGGTCACTTTCCTTTTCACACAGGAGATTGGTGTCATTTCTTTATTTTGATGTGAAAATAAAGGATTTAAAGAGGCAAGATTGGGACAAAAGGGAGGAAAAGCCCCTTGCTGAAGTGCTTTTGAACAACACACTGAATTAGTGCCACCTCCAGGAAGGCTGCTGCTCTGTAGATGAACCTAGAGAGAGAGTCTCTCTGTTTGAGTTTCTCTTTGTCACAGATGCTTCATTCAGGTCAGTTTGAGAAAAGGATGTGGAAACAAGTTAACTAAGAAACAAATCGGCAGAATTAAAAGTAGATTGTGTGTGTGGGACTGTTGCCAAAGTTACTGTGACCCTGAAAACTGTCTTGTCTTCCACCATACAGCCTCTGTAGTTTCTTTTATATCCTTTCCACAGAACCAACAATTGTAGATAGAAGTGTCAGGAAAAACTGAGAAAAAAGGCAATTATTTAGATAATTAATCATTGAAGTAATTTTTCAAGCAAAAATGCCAACAGTTCCAGATTCTGAATTATGAGTATTTGCTGCTTTTCTTTTGTCTTATGTGACAATAAAAGAATAACTTTGGCTTTTTGAGTGTTTGTTGGACAAAACATGCAATTTGATATCATCATCTTTGGCTGTAGGAAGTTATGAAGAGCATTTTTCACAATTTCACATCATTGTACAGACCAAACAATTAAGAAAATAGTCCTACTATGCAGACACGCAAATGTAGTAACAGAACAAAGTCTATTTCTGCATTAGTTTTTGAGTAAAGCCAGTAAATTAAGTCACAATCACATGTATCAATACAAAAATATCAAATGTCAGTCAAAAAGGCCATAAAAACGACCAAAGGATGTGCAGTGATACACGTCTTTGATCTTTGCATGCTTCAGCTGTAAGACGTACACCTGATGGATGCTGACACATAATTAGTAGCAGGATGTCGGGTTGCGTGCTTGCGTGACAACTTGCTGCAAAAGAACGTGTCTCCCCCCCCCATTTAAATGGCTTCCCCTCCCATCATGTCCTTTCATCATTATGGCTCCCAACTAAACTGCATCTCCATACATCGGTATACACCCTCCCCACCTCCACCGCCTCGCCTTCACCCTGGCGGTAATCCAGCGCAGCGTGGCCCATTACTCATTACATCGTAATTGGTCCAACAGTTCAAGTGTTTGGGGTGGACTGAACAAATAAAATAGTCTAATCAAGACAGACAAGTGTTGTCCAGCTCCGAAAACATTCCTGACATAGTTATGAGCGCAACCAGCAGGCTGCCGGTGTTACCAACATGTAACTGGTAATAACTGCTGTCATCAAATACCACTGAATCACAGAATGTGTTTAAAGGTGAAAATGTAGAGCTGGACTTAACTTCATTTTGCAGAAGTCCTTTGACTCTTCTAAATTTCTATTTAAACCAGTAGTTTCTTCTTCAAGGTGTCTGTTGTTGGCGTTCAAGCTTGGTTTTATGTTGGGTTGTCCCAAATACCATTTTTTTGGAGCTTTGAAGCTTCAGCAGCAATTATTCAAATTTATTCGAGGCCTCGCTGCAGAGAGGGGCTGCCCTAACCTGTTAACATGTTCACCGAAATTAGCCTAAATCAAATAAATTACAGCCTTTAGACTGAAAACTATATTGCTCACATGTACAAGTCGTGCTAACATTAGCCATAGCCTAATCGAAAAAGGTTTTAATGCGTGGCGTCACTTGTATAACTGAAAAAACTATTTACATTTTTCAGGTGATTTGACAACCTTGTTGCAGAGGTTCTTTAACACATCTGGCACTCTGCTTTTTAGGGGTCATCTTCACAAATTTCGAAGTTAATCCAGATGCTTGATGACTTTTTGGACGTCCTGCCTAAGCTTTAGTCACATGTTCTATGATGTTGCATTGGGCGCGCAAAGGGTTCGAGACGACGCAAGGAGTTGAAAATGGAAAAATACACCGTATATAATCGAATACTGGTTTTGCCGTTGGAATACCATGGCGTGGAACAAAGCTTTGAAGCATTCAGGTCAGCCCTACTTCTCTACGTCTGTGGGTAGAGTTTAGTGAAAGAGGTCCCTCTCCCTCCGTCAGGCTGTCATCAGTTTAATTAGCTTGTTCTTCATTGTCTGGCTGCTTTCAGAGGAGAAGGGGCAGCACAGGACGCGGCGCTGGATCTCATTGGTCCGTCTCCCAAAGGTCAGCGGAGTGGGTTCGCTTGGCACAAAAGCAAACATGGGAGCACTTAAGATGGGGAATTTCTCCCACAATGCCTCTTTTGAATGAGCTGACAACACAAGTGAAACCTTTTGGGAGTGACAGTCTCTGACTGGAGCTACTGACTTCATCTGGAGGGTTCAGGTTTATGACACACAGTTGTTGTTGTTGTTGTTGTTTTTAATCATGAAGACAAAATGAAAAGGCAGATTAACTCTTCTTCTGGCAAAGTTTGATTTATTCTTATCAATCTATCAAAGTACCAATTAGATCACTGCACATTTACTACTGTTGAGTAATATATGTACTCCCTTTGCTCAGTAGCCACTAAATGCATCTATGTTTCTCTTAGTCCACGTGTGTGTGTGTTAAGTGTGTTATAGTTTTATTAAAATGAAGTCAATTTTCTGGGTTTGCTGAACTCGTGTATGATCATTATTTAACTGATGCACTTGAAGCAAACACTTCTGCAGATGAAGTGCTGGTCCAGTGTGTAGAGAAGCCACTGAAAGCAGTACGCCTACTTCACTAGAATTTGATGTTTGCAGAGGCTTTTGCAACCAAAAATAAAAGCTGCATTGTGGTTTAGGGCTGCCACTGAGGATTATTTTTCATTATCGATTAATTTGTGATAATTTTCTCGATAAACCGCTTAATCGTTCGGTTTATAAAATGTCAGAAAACGGTAAAAAAAAAAAAAGGTTCATCGCTGTTTCCCTGTTTTGACGTCCTCAAATGTCTTGTTTTGTCCCAACAAAAAGTCCACAAGCCAAAGATGTTCAGTTTACTGTCATAAAAGACTAAAAAAAATAACGAAAATATTCACATTTGAGAAGCTAATTTTGGCTGAATTGGCCAGAATCAAACTAGGGACGCTGCTATCATATAGTGTAATTCTGTGTTTTACCTCGAAATTGTGGATGCGGAGGATAAAATGATTGTTGTAGTGATAATCATTATAAACTGCTGTTCTTTTGTGGACTAAGAACAGCAGTTTATATTTTGTATTATTTTTTATTAGCCAATGTGAAGCATGTTGCACCAGAACCATCTTCCATCCTGCTCATCTTTGGTTTTTTTTTAAATAACTTGCATTTCCACTTTACATGTGAAACTACAGAGTCATTGTGTGACTAGTTTGCATGGTGCCTCTCGGCCCCCCCCCCACACGCATGAGGCAGTGGGTTGCGTTCATCAGCCGACGGCCCCCCCCCGCCTCCGCCTTAGTGACTCCACTAGAGAGCTAAACAAATAAGTGGCTCCAGCCTGTCCTTGGTCAAGTGCAGGCCGGACAGAGGAGAGCATGTATGGGGGAGGGGGCAGAGAGGGCGGTGTAGAGGGAGGATGACAGAGCCTGAATCAGGAAGAGGGAGGATAAAGACACAGGGGTAGCAGCCTGCTCCGGTAGGCTACAGAGTGGACGCTTCAGTGTAGAGTGAACAAGTGATTCAGGCGGCGGAGGATGATGATGGAGAGAGGCAGCGCTAAAGGAACCAAAGAGACGAAAAGAGGTCTTGAGGATGTTTGAGGAAGTTTGTGACTCTGCTGCTGCTGTTTGGGAACCAGCTCAAAGTTCAACTGTGTTGGTAAGAGAAGCTGCTAAAATCACAGAGTGACTTTGTTGAGACCCATTGAAAGCTTTTGTGCTCTTTGAAGGTGCAAAAAAAACCCCAGGAAGTTCAAAAGGTTTAGATAATGTTCAGTCACATGTTAAAGACAGAAGAATTGAAATTGTTGGACTTAAAAACTGGAGCAATTTGCAATTATTTATGTTTATTGAGAGAACTGCTTAGAGACTTATTCATAACTAAAACATGAGTTGCTAGCCGTCTATATGTTCTTACAAACATGTTCAGTTAAAGTTTTTATGACAACCACATGTTGACCGGAGCTGAGGCGTCTCTTCCCTCTAGGGGGCAGTGTTGTCAACGAAAGCGGTTGCTGCGTTTAGTGGACATGAAAGGGGAAGAGTTGTGTGTCCTGTGCAGAGCAGATGAAGTCTTAAATCACTGCTCAGGGCAGCTTCATGCTGTAGTGAGGTGAAAAGGCTGATTAATGATATACCATACAGTCTCTAGTGTGAATGGTAAAGTTATTGGTCCCTTTTTCTATTCAGGTATTTGAAGAACAGCGAGTGAGGAACATGAAAACGAACCTTGGATGTCTGAGGATTGATTGTTTACCTAAATGAATCAATCTTTATTATATGAAACACCACGGTAATATACATTATAAGAACAGTGAGGGTGAAAACGAGTCTGCTGGTGTAGCTCAATCACACCTGTTTTGTTCTTTGCAAACAAATTAAGCATTATCACCTTTTCCTTTATGCAACTGGCAATATGTTGATGTAACGTTTAAGAGAAGGTACCCAGAAACCGCTTATTGGCTCCTTATCTGCAGGCAAAAAAAAAAACACATCTCAGGGCAATAAATCTCAGGTGAAGCGCTGGAGAGCATCTGCCAGATTTTTATCCCACCAGCCTCCACAGCCAGCACAATAAATCTTATGTCATAACCTGATCTTCAAAGAACTCACGCAAAGATACTTAGAGGTGAGAGAGGTGTTTTTTAATATATAAACATTTTATACGTTTTAGTTTCAGTCGTTCCTCGCTGAGGAAAGAAAGCAGAGGATCCTGTCAAACCTGCAGATTTGTCGTTCCGTTCGCATGTGACAGAGTTTAATCAGCGTCTTATGAGGGGACACTGAACCTCTGGAGAGCAGCAGTCAAGATAAATGTTGGAACAAGATAAAGCACATTCCTAAAACAGAGGCACAGCAGTCAAAGACGCCGTTCTACAATGTGGGTCTTCTCTCCGGAGCTGAAACGATTAGCCACGGACAGAAAATGATTCTGCAACAATTTTTGACGGTAGATTAATCATCCGAGTCGTTTCTCAAGCAAAAATTACAAACATTCTCTGGTTTCAGCTTCTCAAAATGTGAAGATTTGATGCTTCTGTAATAAAAAGAAACTCAATATGTTTGAGTTTTAGACTGTTGGTGAGACGAAACAAGCGATTCAGCTATAAGAAATTGTTTTCTGATTACAAATCCTTAAATACTGTAGATTTAGGGCTGCAACAATAAATTTATAGGTTATTTTCTTTATTAATTAGTCAATCGTTTGGTCTATAAAATGCATAAAATTTCATTCTTCACTGTTTAGTTGCAGCCCTCTTTACTTTCAAAAAGCTGCTTCCTTGTGGGGGGACTTAAGTAACTTCTCCGTTCCTGGAAGAAGTTAATTTTTGGAGCAAACAAAGCTTTCTGTTTGTTTTTGTTTGCTGGGTGTTACTTGCTGTCTTTGCTACTTGTTGAAGGTAGAAGAAGAAGGTTCTGAATTTCTCTGTACAGCTCTGATATGAGTTTTTACCTGGATTCTCCTCTGTGAATACAACTCACCTGTATGTACAGCACCAGTCAAAAGTTTGGACACATCTTTCCATTCACATTTATTAGAAAGTGTGTCCAAACTTTTGACTGGTACTATATACTGGAGAGTGTTTTTTCTACAGTGTAAGTAAAGACTTGAACCTGCTCTGCTCTGTAAGAAATGAACAACTTAACCTACTTTTGCCTTCACTCAGACATTCAGCTTTTGAGTCCTACCTACCGTAGTATATGTAACAAATGCTCTGCAAAAAAAAAACAAAAAACATTTGCAAAACATTTGAAGTCCCACCTGTTTCCAAGAGTACAAAATGCTGCACTGTAAATGGATTCAGTCACATCTAGATGCATGTGTCTCACAGATGGTCCAGTCTGACTTAATTGTAAATCCTTCCTTCCTGAAGTCATTTTATGCTCAAATACTCTGATCCTGAAGTTTGTTCCTATTGTGAAATGATAAGGATCCATTTTCAAACCTCTATTTCCACATGCATGCTGTACAGGTTTTCAGAGAGAGTGAGAGAGAGAGAGAGATAAAAACGAGAGGCGAAACGTCAAATATCTACAACCAAGAAGTCCGGTTGCCCTCGATTCACCCCTCCTCGCACAACCGCGACCTGGACGACTGAGAATCTTTACAGACGAGAGAGAAACGGTCAGATAGAGGAATGAATGATAGCTAGGGAACATAATGACGGGAGTGTATGTATAATTTTCTTTGGTTTCTATAATTACAGTCTTAATTGAGCAAGAGCTTGCTGTTTTCAAATGCTATGTTTATCCTGGTGCACGAGGCCTGCGGCTGCACCAGGGGAAGAATAGCAGGGAGTTGACAGTGATAGCACCAGAAATAACTTGATGTGTGATTATACAGCAACATGACCGACTGACGGTGGACCTGTTCTGCTCTCTCTGTGTACAGACATGGGTTGCTGTGCTGTGTTTGGTTTCTTTGTGATGTTTGAGCACTGCAGGTCAAGATTTGGAGAGCAGTTGATTTATTAATCAGCAGTTTTTTAGTTCATTTTAGTTTTCTGACAGAGGCTGGCTTCCTGGACGTGTTTGTAAAGGTACAGTGAGTTTTTTTTCAACATTTTTAGTGCAGAATATGAACTTTTGGTGCAGATACAGGTCCTCTTCTTTGGGATTAGTGCAGTGTTGTTTATGCACATTGCTGTTTAATGCAGTTTAAAGACAAAAATAAGAGTAGAAGTACTCATCTGGACAATGACAGTGGTATGTTTACTGTTTCAAGTGTAGGGAAACAGCAACTGATATATGTACAAGGTGTGTCTAAGCTGATTTGTCAATAGCCTCAGTAAGACTGACAGTTTTCATCTAGTTAAAAGTTAATTTGTCTAATACTTTGGTTTATGACCAAATACCTGCAAAACTAAAGACATTCCCATCAACTTCAGCTGTTTGTAGTTCTAAGTAGGAGTGCAACAGATCACAGAACTCACGGTTCAGATTGTATCACGGTTTTGAGTCACGGATCGGATCATTTTTCAGATTAGGAAAAAAAAAGGAAGACAAATATAACTTTCCTTTCTATTTATTCTATAAAACACTAAAAGCAAAGAACTTTTGCTTGTGGTCTTAACAAGATGTCCAATGTTTAAATAAAATCTTAAAATACATAAAATATTTGATACTCAATTGTTGAATTAAAGTGTAATATGAGTCATGAAATCTTCCTCCTTTAAACATGGTAGTGAATGAAACAATAGCCTTAACTTGATGATAACTTACAAACATGAACACACGTCTTGTCCTGCAGCATTCATTCAAGTGAAAAGTGCACCGCTAACATCGGTTAGCAGCTAGACAGCTAATTAGCACATTAAACAGCATGTAAACATACCTGCAGGTGTGACTTAGGACCAGTTAGATGCTGGTTTGCTCTTTGAAATCCCTGTTAGCGACACGCCGTCTGTCCGTGACTTGTTCTTACAGCAGTTTGTTTACTTTGTCTCCAATGAGACATTAAATGTTGCAGTTAATCCGCAGTTCACACGCGTGCCAAACCATGAGGGGGGGCGACCCGTATGGATCACGGATGAACTACATTCCGTTACACCACTAGTTCTATTTACACTGTTCAGACGGTGAACATTGTAAAACATTATACCTGCTAAAATCAGCATCTTAGAGTTATCGGTAACACTTTAATATAAGTCCCACCTATTTAGCCTTCATAAGCAGTAAACAGAGATACGTGTTAATGTGCTTGTCAACATCTATAACTCATTCTGTGAGCACACATACGTGGGGCTGGTATATAAACAGATAAAGAGACAATTTAGTAAAACACAGTTGTAATGATATAAAATGTCTTCATATGAGAAGTTATCATTGCTGGCAAATACTTATATCTGTTTACAACTACATTATAGTTTTATAGAACAATTAACTAAATGTTTGTTTAAAGCTGTTTACAGTGTTATCACTGTTAGCATGTTAGCATGTTGGCGTTAGCATTTCGTTTCAAGCATGATGTACCTCAGTACAGCCTCACAGAGCCGCTGGTGTGGCTGCAGACTCTACATTGTCCTTAAATAATCCTCTTTTTCATGAGTCTCCTCCAACTTTGAGAGTTTTATATTAATCTAAATTATGTTACGCTGAAGAAAAAGCTTCCTCATCCTCCCTCGCATGCAATATTTTGACTTTTAACCCATTAAATGAAGCCGGAAGCCTTTTCTTGCTCTCCTCTTTGACCTTGTGACTCCTCTAGCGAGAACGCCACCCTCCCCAACAGTGGAGCCATAAAGTAGAAGACAAAATCCTTTCAGCTGACTTTTCATTCCTGTAAGTTACTCCCTCCTTGCGGGGATAATTGAAAGGCTTTGAGGAAGGCTTTCCAGAGGCGAACTCAGCAGGCTCACACAGGACATCAAAGGGAAACAAGCAGTCGGACAGCACAGGCCGGGGTCAGTACCGCGGCTGACGCTGCCAAACGGTAGTGAACGTCAGCGTCGAGGCGTCTGGCCTCCTCACCCCGGCCCGCGTCTTCTCTACAGTAGGCGCAGCAGCTTCTCCTCCAAAGCTTCAAAGGCATTTCCTAATGAGGGCCAGATGCAGAGCTGAGACGACAAGTAGCCGCTGCTTGTTCTGCAATTATGCTGACACACACCAAACTCACATGCACACGAAGCATATGTCAGCCTCAGAAACACTTAATATTAGATGTAGCTGAAAGCAGTTTTACGTTCCTCTTTTCTTAAAAAGATGCTCCCAGAAAAGACACCTGTGCACAATCATGTCCATCAGCCACACAGAGAGAAAACGCTCTTTATGCTGCTGCACACAAAGTTTCATGTTTTCATGCTACAGAGCCTTTTCTGATGCTCCGAATAAAAATACCCTAGTTCCTCTCGAGGCTTTTTCCCTCCATTAAATCTGTAGCCTCAGCTTTTATTAGGGGAAAAACACCCTGTTGAATATTCAGCACAGCGTGTTTGCAACCTTTTACAGGCTTCTCTTAACTTTTCATGCTGTTTACTGGTGACACACGAGTTACAAAACCTGAGCTCTAAAGTGTGTTGTTTCACAGTGGAAAATGTGAACTGTCGCACCACATCCTGCCAAGACTTAAGTGCCTTTTTCTGGTTGGTCAGTTTATATGGCAAACAAGCAGGTCTAGACACGTTACATGACAGTAAACCTGCATGAAAGCGTTGAAGATGACAATTCTGATAGTTTGACACAATACCGGAATATCGTTTTTTTTTGTTTTTTTACTTTATGCTGATATGATTTTTAAGAAACATTGTTGAACTTTTGCAACTTGCAACTGTTTTTCCACGCAATATTTCCAAAACAAACGGCAACTTTAAACTCTTGATGACATGCATACTTCTCTTACTCTTAATTGTGTCTATATCTAAATTTAGGTAATAAATAACATCGGCTTTCAGGTGCAGCTGTGAACTTTGCACAGAATCTCTTCTCATAATATGGTTTGATGCTGAAATTTGAAATAAATGACAATGATCCATCTAAAGGGGAGAAGCATTTTATTTTATGCGTGGTAATCCAGTGTTTTATTTCAAAAATACTTTTAACATTTTGTATTTTAGAGTTACTACCTCTACATTTTTAAGTTTTTGTTTTGACCAAATCACAGCAAGTTGCACAACACTGTTATTGGGGTTATTATAGAGGCACTTAATACAATACAATTACTTTAGGGAAGTAAAACAAAAAAACATTTCATAGTATGTAGTTTCACAGTATGGAAAAACACAACAAAATTATAGATGAACTGGTAACAGATCACCACAAGTATGGTGGGAGTTTTCTTAGTTTGTTCCCTCTGACGTGTGCACGCATTAGTCACACAAATTATTAAATGATAAATGCAAATTATTAATTTGTGTGAATAATTTCATAATTTGCATGCTAAATCATGCTCTCAAAGGTACCATGTGGAGCTTCTTATCACTAGTAGCACTATGGAACAATGATTTTAAGAAGGCGTCCCAGTTTTGGTTCAGGTGAGATGATGCACACAGCTGCCAGAAGGTTTCGTGCAATTTCATTGAACTACAGGGGGCGATAGTGAGACAGCAATTCGGCAGTAAAGGCAGTGAAGAAGAAGACTGCTCGGCAAGTACGCATGGATGTAAAGAAATCAGGTTTTCAAAATGTTTAAAAGTCGTTTTTTTTACGAGGAAGGAAACTCACTCATCATGTTTCTTAGATTTAACGGATACACACAACAACTTTTGTTCGTTTACATGAAAACTTCACACAGCACCTTTTTAAATGATTCAGTTTCATTCTCCCATAATCACATGCACACCTTCCCGTGTGATTTTTGCATTAATTTTTGAATCCATATCTTGCTATAAAGTGCTCTACAACCTTCAGCTAACTTTTTATGAACTATGCATTTATTATTTTTGAAGGAATTATTTAATTGGCTGCAGATTACAGAGGAATTCAATTTGAGACAAAAATGTTCCTCCCTCGTCAACTCCCTCATTAATCATGACTGCGTTTGATAATATTTGTTTGTCTTGCATGACATATAATAAATAATTGAGCCTGCTGTCTTCTGAACACACCTCCCTGTGAAGAGGAACTTGACCTGACTATAAATCAGTAGACGTACACCTGTCATACCCCTGCAGGCTGAAGGCTATATATACGTCTTTCATATTTATGTAACAACTGAGGAGGAACAAAACAAGTTGTTCTGGTTTGTGTCGGCTGATGACGTTGCCCTGTGTTTTTCTTTTATTATTGAATTCCTCACTCTTGTTAGACTCGTGAGCCCTTCAGATCAGATCACACAACTTACAATTCTGTTTCTGTTCATTATGGAGTGAATTATGGTGAGTTCTTTGTCTTTGTTTTAAACTAAATGAAAAGATCAGGTTGTAAAACTCTGGATTTCTCTTAAAGGGCCAGAGAAGCAACTCTTTCCTAAATATAATAATTCCTTCATGAAACCAGACATTAAAATACAGAAAATAATCAGAGTTATTGAGTAATACGATGCCACACTTGACTTGAACAACTACAAGGTTCAAGGTTTTTGCTTCTGGCAGTTTTGTCAGCAAGTTTAGGTCGACTGTGATTTAGTTGAAGACGTATTCGACTGTTTGTTTTCAACTATTCTACAAACTACTTCAGTACGTACATGCTGTTGACTGTAGTACTCAAATCCTGCTTTAATATTAACCTAAATATTCATTTTAAACTGTTTTCTTTCTTAAATGTACTAACGTAAGGGGACTGAGTGTTTTCACCAAGGCAACTTATTGTTTTATTGTGATTGACTTACTGTGACGTCAGACTTTTACTTAACTTTTTGAGTAACAAGTGTGACTAAAATAAACAAAAGGTTATTTCTTCTTTTCCTTTTCCAAATATTAAATCATAAATACTCCAGAAAAGTGTCTTCTGCCACACTAACAGTAGTAAACATGGGCAGAGATGCACTGGAGAACTTTAGCCAAAGCTTTGTTCCACTAAAATGCTGCCGACCGTCATGTATTTAGAGATTTAACTTCTTGGTCTTAGTCCACATATCGACTGCAAATAAATGCAGATTAGGCTTTTGATGCTTATAGCTGATAAAAAATGTAAGTATTTGTGTGAGTGTTTCTTATTTAGTGTTATTTAGTGACTAGTTATCTATATTTTGTTGGACCTTCAGTCCAAAACTCTAAAATATCAAATCAGAAATGATATAAAACACCAAAAAGCAGCAAATCTTCACATGTACCAACCAAGGAATATTTCGGATTTTCGGTTGATTAAACTAAATCAGGCAGCTAATTTTCACACTCATTCGTTGTGCTCATGTTATTGATTAAGGGTATGATTAAGACTTTGTGATCAGTATCCAAAGATACTGTTAAACGTTTGATTTAAATCAACAAGTGCACGACACATTTTCACTGTTTTGTAATCTCGCTGCTCAAAACATCTCCTGATAAACCAGTTAAACGCGTCTTGTTATGTTTAAAACTCATCACTGCTAGTTCTTAGTGAGGTCTCTTCAGTTCAGTTAACCGTCTGTCTTCACCTTCAGCTGCGGGCGGCCGAAGTGAGACGCCGCTTCGTTGGTTAATGTGTAACCCCGTTTATGGAAAGGCTTTCCATTACGCTCTATTGTCTGGCTCAGTGGCTGCTTCTCAGCCGTGAGCTGAAGGTCAGCGCGGGCTGAAGAGTGACCGCCCCGGTTGTCAACTCGCCATGCGCTTCACCTGGAGGCCCAGCGTAGGGGTCGGTTCTACCCCAAACGGCCTAAAGTCCTGTTTCCTCTTATAGTACACAGATCGTTTGGCTGTCATCTGAGGAAGTTGTCTAATCTTAGCTGTGAAACCTATCCCTCTCACTCAGAGGACGGCTGGGTATAGGCTCGTTGTCGGGAGGCTTGCGGACTCAGTCGTGTTTTCTACCTGCGACCTGTAGGAGGAAGTTAGAATGAGAGTTACAGGTAAGCTTGCATGAGCAGATCTCAGTGTTGTGGCTTTGAGGACAGTTAACACGGAACAAGCCAAGATATATTTATACTTGTTGGTGGTCAGAGTGTTTATGCATCAGAGATCCTGCAGCATTTTTCAGTTGAGCCAGACATGTCGACACCTCGTTTTCCCTTTTTAAACCTCATATTATCTTGAACATAAATACTGGAAAAACATGGTTTAATACATTTTAGAAGCAATTCCTCAAACATCTGTAGGTTAAAAGCTCCAGAAATTTAATGTGATTAGCCTTAAATGCATTTTTTTAACTAGGTATTGGTGCATTGAAGTCTTAAAAAAAAGTTTACCTTCAAATGAGTCCACCTGGTTTTACAGAGTTATTATGCAACAGGTTAAATGTCTCCTGAGTGCATTCATAAAAAACACTGAATGGCTTCTCTCAGTTGTAAATTACTGTATGAGAAGTGAGAGTGAGTCCCTCAATATGTTGATCATTAACTTAATGTCATATTGCTGTGTTGAGGCAAGGAGAAAGATGGAAGAAAAAAAGTGCAGAATAGTCCTTTAAAAAGGTGCAGAGCAGTGTGAGTGTTGTGTACGTTTGTTAAAATTCAAACATGACACACAAATCTTCTCCAGTTCACCACGACTTCTTCATTAAAGGTTTTCGACTACTTTTCCTTTAAGGAGGTATCCGGCTTTCTTATACTCAGTCCAAAGATCAGTCATGTGACTTGTTGATCATCATAGATACTGTACAAAACAATAAAATGTGCAACATGTACTCGTAACAGATATAGCAATTTGCAAGAGAAATAGAAACGTCCATAAATACAAAACACATTTTTCAGAATATTCTTTAACAAATATAATCTTTTATCTTAAAAACACTAAAATATTTCAAATGTGTGACTCTCTCTGAAGGCCGAGTACAAAATCATGATGTTTTTATTCTTCCTTCATCTGCTACAAATGTGCTTTTTAAACTGAACAAGTTTGGCTGTTTATAACGAGGATGACAGACGGTTTATCTGAGGATTTCCTGCTCCTTCCTTCAGGTGTGCATTCTCGCAGCTCATGGAAGAAGACACTTGGGAGATGTTTGGTCAGTCCGATGTGTTGTTTTTTTTTGTTTTTTTTTAAATCCATAGTTTATTTGCATGGAGTTGGCAAGAAGAGCTCGTCTTTTTGGGGTGAATTGCTCGCTTTTTTTTCTTTTTAAAAATCTGGATATAAACATTAAGAGAGCGGCACTTTGTGTCCTTTCAGTCCCATCTGTGTCTTTATTTCTCTTCGTCTCACTCCGCATTTATTGTTGTGATGGTTGTCATTTATATTCAGACCCTCTGACATTGAGAGTTGTAGTAGCAGTCAAGGTAATGTGGAGTTTAGACAAAGATTTTACAAAAATCTACAAAGATTTCTTTGACTGAGACACAAAGATGCTGTTCTCTTTGCAAATCATATTTGTCGGTTTAATTATAATCACCATGAGTATATATGAGCATTTTCAAGACAGTAAGTAGCATCTCTCACTGCTGATTGTATAAGATTGTCAGTTTTTTAAATAAAAAAAGTCCTTCAACATTTTTTATAAATCTTATTATTTCCAACTGCTTCTTTAGTAAAAGTCTCTTTTTTTTTTACTTTTTTATTTCAGCCCATCTACTTTCACCTCTTCCACAAGCCGTCAACAAAAACCTTCTATGGGTACTTCTGCTGTGGAAGAGCAGCCTCCTCTCAGTTTAGAGGCTGACAGTGTTTCTATTTACTGGGAGGATACTGGTACATCAAAATGAATATTGCTGTAATTGTTAGTTCACTCTCTGCAGCTCATTTTCAGTATGAGGGAGAGTAGCTCAGAGGCTGAGGAACATGATTACGATCTATTTGGAGGTTGGAAGGGTTCAGCGTGCGTCGTTTATATCTCTCCTCTGTATCAGATCTATAATTGTTTCGGCGACGGATGACGGGAGGTCAAGATTTAGACGCATCACCTTAATGGCATCGCTGCGCTGCTTTATTTGGGTGCGGACTGTAAACAAGGATTTGCATGCGCTGCAGAGGAGTGGAAGCTCGTCTGCAAAGTAACTACCGATAGAGTGACCTTTCAGATGTTCCCTCTGGCTCATTATCTGGCCTCAGGTCCGCTATTGGTCTGCCTCTCAGATAGGGTTGGATGATATGATGATAAATATGCAATTTTTCGACAGGTGGAGATGTTGCAGTAGTGTTTCTACTGAGGTAGTTTCCCCTTTGTGATTTTCTGTTATTTATATACAGTTATAATGTTGGATGTCTATGTCAAACATGGTCAAATGTCCAAAACTTGACGTGAATTTATGTCAAAATGCTCCCTTCTGTCTGCTCTGAACGCTTCATTTGCAATGTTACCTCTACCTCCACTTTGTGATGATGTCAGATTGTTTGCACAGGCCCATAAACGGCCATCTGTTCTGTAGTCTTTGTTGCTACGGTTGTTCCACAGGTTGTTCATGTTCGCATATGTTGGATCAGATTCTGGCTCGAACATGTACGGATATATTTGAGAAGTTTCCATTTCATGAGGGAAAAAGAAGTGAAATACTACTACTACTGTTTGTTTACATGGCCTCCTACGCTACTAGAAGTCTGCTGAGGGGCAGCGTCCTGAAGCTGACCAATGAGAACAGAGTGGGCTCATCGGGAGGGGGGGGCGGGCCTTAAAGAGACAGGAGCTAAAACGGCCTGTTTCAGACGGAGGCTGAACCGAGGGGCTGCATAAAGAGCCTGTATCAAATAAATAAGGATTTTTTTTTTAACTGTTAATCATGCAAAGATATTCCAGTAGAGCCCCAGAATATAAATATAGACATGAAAATGTGCATGATACGTCCCCTTTAAATATCCCATTTTGTCTAGTAGACCGTTGTCAGCAATGTAAATCAATGAGCAGCACTACTTATGACTTACAGATCTGGTGCGTCAACATGATGATGTACCTTGTCAGTTACTGGATTAGCTGAAAGCAGACATTCATATCCATTGTATCTACACTAAGTTTCAGTATATATCAACTATATCAATCATATATTGACTATATCAATATAATATACACTCAGTTGCTTGTTTATTAAGTACACCTAGCTAAAACTAATGCAGTCCAATAATACAACAACACTCATCCAGTTTTTAGAAAGGTGTGATTCACCTCAGTGGTCATTTGAGGCTGCAGTTTGTGGTGCTGTTTCTAATTTTTAGACTCCGCTCGTTGATGAATGAAGGTAGAATTTATCGCAGGGATGTTGTGTTATAGACTGCATTAGGTGTACCTAATAAACTAAAACCCCTCAGACCATAATGACTAACAAAACCACATTTCCCTGTTTGAGAGGACTTAATTTAGTTCACAATATCCTCATTAGATGCTTCCAGTAATACGGTAAACAGAAAAATAGGGAGAACGTGCAAATGAAGCTAATTTTACACCAGATTCCTGCTAAGTTAATTGAAAGCAATAAACAGTTTAAGTACAGTGTTTTCACAGCAGAATGACTTCTTCAATCTTACTGATATTTAATGAATAAAATGTGACCAGCAGTGAAATTGAAGCCTGTCATATTTTCCCCCCGAGGACCCTTAAGGACCTTCTTTAAGTCACAAGGGGGGCTTTGATCCCACTTTGGGAACCAGTGATCATCCGAGGTCAGTAGTGTTGCTATAACAGGGTTGGTAAATAGAGTCCGAGGTCATCAGTGTGTTAAAAATGGCCTGGCTGAAAAGACTTTGTGAAACTGTCACTCAACCTTCGTCTGCATCTTTGCTCCTCCAGATGCTCATTTAAAATCTGGACCTCTCTGTGGCCCATGATTTTTTTTTTCTTTATGAGAAGAGAATAGCTCTTTTGTTCCTGCTCATAATGAATCCATTGATAATGACCAGAACAGTGCACACAGGGACCTCTATGTTCATAAATGTCAGATGCAAACACACCTGTGAAAAAGCTAGAGGTCAGCGCTGTCGATCACATGAAGTGGGCTTCAGCTTTCACAGAGAAGGGCCTTTTGTGTAACAGAACATAAAATACCCGTCAAACAGAGACCTCTGATCGCCTCGGTCAAACTTTGGAAAAGTTTTTTTTTTTTTTTTTTTCCCAATATTTCTTCTAGTTTACACCGTAACCTTTGTGTGCGTCCTGCAAACATAATGTTCTGTGTAACCAATGACGACTTGGACAAATCAATTGTCAAATAATCAGTGTGATTGACAAGATTATTGATATAAGTTGAATTTGTGATGGAGAAATTTTATTTTAAAATGTGTGCTGTTGGTTATTGGAACAGTAACAATGATTAGAGCTGAAGCAATTATGCTATAAATTGATAAATTCATTGACTGCACCTATTCTGATAATTAATAATTTCAGTCATTTGTCAAGTAAAAAGATGACTGGAATATTAAATTATTGTACTATATTTTTCACTATTGTTTTGACATTACTTAAAATAAAGCATCAGTGGATTAATTGGGAAAATAATCCGCAAATGAATCAATGATGAAAAAAAGTTAAGTTGCAGCTTTAATAACATACTTGCATGGCTCTTGCATATAAAGAGCTTTAGCTTGTTGTTCCTTACGTCTCTGCATGGACTGTTTATGACTTACCTGATATGTGATTAAATGTTCCCTGTGTTTTGTCTCAGTTTGCAGGTTGCATGGTAATCTGGACTTGATGCATGGCAGTTGCATGACCCCCAGTAGGTCTTGTTGTGGGACTGAGAGCACACAGCTGCAGCCATGGCTCAAACCATGCACGTGAATGGCAATGGCCCAGGTAACCAACTCATTTATTAACCAACTCATTTCATCATATGAGGTTAGAGGAAATTAGTCCTTTCTCTGTCTATATATGAATTTACATACTTATTTTTGGCTTATTTCCAGAGTTAAATCACCACATCATCATCATCGTCATCATGTAGTCAGTAGGATGGAGGTGTTTTAAAGTTGGTCACACAAATATAATAAAATTAGTTTCACCTAGCACACAGTTGGTAAATACTGCATGTACCCATACTTGTCAAGTGATTCCTGACTACCTCATGAACAATCTGTGCTCATGCTGGCTAAATAAAAACTTAGCTGGATAAAGATACAATAGGGCTAAATGTAGATTAGGTGTCCAGTTTCAGGCTTATGTCAGGCATGTATATTTAACTGCTCAGCTCCTGCATTACATCTATTTCTATCACTGTGAGTGAAAGCTAGTCATTCTTGGTTTAAAATCTAGAAAAAGATCATTTGCAAGATGTAATTTTTTTTTTACTAGGAGTTAGGGTCGGGTGATATGGCCCAAAAACAGTCTTGATTTTTCATTAGCTTTGGAACAATTCACGATTTTAGCATGATTTATAAAAGACCTGCACCACCTGCAAAGCTGTCAGCATTACACATAAAATACAAGCTATCTCATACAGGTGTTGACTGTCAGTACCAGATGCTTCAACTAAGTAGAGCACAGGCATCCAGTTAAGTTAGAGCAATAAAAAGTCCACTGACGAACGGATCTTCTGTTGTTTGTTTCTTGGAAAAACAATTCAGTCAACTCTCAGAGCTTCAGTTCTTGTAATCAGAGATGATACGTCGCCAACAAACACAAACTGAGAGCAGAGATCAGTGTGTAGAGTCATTTTTAGTCCCTCTCGTTAAATTTGCTACGAGGTTACCAGAGCAGCTAGCAGCTAGCCCTTTTGTATCTTTCACTATGACCCCTTACTACAAGTTATTAGAAGAAAATATGTCTCTCTCTCTATCACATGTTTTAATCTGGACTGTTTAAGCCTCTTCATGAACATCACACATACTTGCAGGAATGTTAAACATTAGCTTATGGTGGAAAAGAAATTTGCTTTTCATCCAAACAGAGTAGCTCCTCTGTTAGTTATTTCTACACCTCCTTCTCCTTGTGTAACACACTGAGGTTTTGTGTGTTCACAGTGCGCACGTAGGGAAGATTTCCATGCTTCAGCGCGAAGTAAACGCTGTCAGCCGAGGCGTAGCGCTGAACACACACCTGCAGACGGCTCACATTCCTGGGCAGACTAACAGGAGAGAGTGAAGCTTCTTTCTGCCAAATCCCTCCAGGAATGCACAACACGCAGGACAAATGCTTTCAGGTCACTTAAACACCGTCCTCAGCGTCAGTCCACCGCCATGTACATGACTCTGAGAGGATACTTTTAGTCTGTAGATAGATAATGCTTCAACCCCAGAAAGTGTTTTAATGTCCATTTTTGACAGAATGTGAAAAATGCTGAGGAATGCTACGTGAACACCGCTAACCTCCTCTCCCAGTAAACTGTAAAAATAGCTTCAGTGCAGTGTTGGCATTTAACATGCCAACCCGGTCACCTGCTGCACCACAAGAATGTCAAGAAGAGAGCGAAGCTTGCAAAACTAAGACCTCTTAGTGTAGAGATGCTCCAGTGCTGAAACTTTGGTATTATGTGCTCTAAATGAGGGTGAGTTAATGGTCTAGTCTGCTCAGGATAATCTGACATTGATTTATCTGAATCTGTTATGTTGGTTTTTTAGAAGCTGAACTTTTGTCATTTGTTAAGTTGTTGTTTTGTTTGCCAATTCTTCTGATTTTTCTACATGACAGATACAAACTAGGAGAGTTTGAGTCATTTACCAGGCTGGTAGTTTCTTATGAAAGATGTTATTGTGTTGTGTAGGATCCAGTGTTACTTAAACACATTATAGACTAAAAGTCAGGATCAATTTTGACCTATTTTTTTTATCTCTAGTGTCTCACATGTACGTCAAAGTGCAGTTCCCTTTAAAGGTTTCCTTATCTTGCAGATGAATAGTACGGTAATAGTCATTGGTAATTTGCACACAATGGAGCTGCATTTATGTAAACCGTGAGTCAGAGCCGTCTCAGTTTGTTTGACTTAGTTTCCTGATTGAATTGAGTGATTGATCAGTCATGTTTATCATTTTGTTAATGGTGAGTATATTCAAAAAAACAAGTGGCCATCCAGTCTAGAAATACAAGATATAATTCTGTCACTGAGACTTCAGTTACTTATTTCTGTAAAACAAAGGAGCTGATGTTCTGTTAAACAATTCTTAAGGCTGCAACTAACAATTGTTTTCATTATCGATTCATTTCTCGATTTATTGATTAGTTGTTTGGTCTATAAAATGTCAGTAAAGGTCAAAAATGATAGTTTCCCAAAGTCCAAGGTGACGTCCTCAAATGTGGCTTTTAGAAGACTAAAGAAACCAAAATATTTGCATTTAAGAATCTGGAACCAGAGAATTTTGGCATTTTCTCTTATAAATAACTAAAACAATGAGTCGACTAATCGTTGCAGCTCTGATAATTCTGCTCCACAGTTATTTATAGTTGATGATCTGTTTTAAAGGATTGTACAAACATAGCTGAGCCATTATGTTAATATTGGATAAAGAAGCAGATTTTTATTTATGTTTGATTTCCTCATACTGACACTTTTATTGGTGGTTTGAGCCCCGTTTAAAAACTCCAATACTATTTCTTTCTTAATCAGTTGAGCCAGTGTGCTCAGTATGAAGTCAGACAGAGTAACTGCCAGTTGTGGGATGTTTGACGCCTCAGTGCATTGAGCAACAAAGCATCACGCACATTTTTCAAATAAAACCTCAGCTGATCCTAATTAACTAACTTGGGTAATATTCATTACATTCAGCTGCGGGACTATTTTTGATGCCACATCCGCGTATTACTGTCCAAAAACATTTGCTGAATGGTCCTCAAACATTAGTTTTAGTTCACAGTCATAATCAGAAGCAAACTGATTTAAAAGTCAGTGCAGTTTAATAATAATATCAATGATTGTGATGCCAACGTCGCTCATAATGTTAATAATTTGGATTCTTTCATGTTAGTCTGCTGCCAAATTGACCAAAAATGGTACCAACACCACCACAGCAGCACCAAAACCATCATGCAGTGAAATCCTAGTAGTCTAAAATAAAAACCCCCCAGTAGATGCTGAGTCATGGTTCAGAGCAGACCAGAACGCCTTTGACCTGACTTTAATACCAGCAGCCTTTTGTGGACAGAAAACTCAGAGAGCAGCGGTCAGCGTTGGCCGATGACTCGACCTCCTGCAATTCATTCAAACCCAATGAAGTGGTTTAGTTTCTGCAGCGGAGACAGACCCAGCTGCCACTTAGTCTTACCCCATGGTACTGTTTACCACGTCTTTCTGTGCCCCATCAGTCACTTTCCTGTTGCGTGTTTATGTAAGTGCTGTGAGGTTATAAGAATGTGTGCCAAAGGGGGCAGCGTGCTGCGTCTTTGTGAACCAAATGGGTTAATTGTTCCGCTTTTATTCACTGGACTTGACCGCTCTGGACTCTTACTGTCTTTACACAACAATGTTTGATGAATTGATGCTGGTCTGGTTTATTTAAGTGTGACTGTATCTCAGTGTGCAGTAATCGGTTCATTGTCAGTATTTGAAAGGGGCATTCTTCAGCCAGCAGGTCAGAACAGTGTATTGGCTCAGTGTAGACAGTGAACACTGCAAAAGATGCAATGTAATACGGGTCAAAGCTATATAAAGCCTTTTTTATTGGTTGGTTCACAAAGAAAAATAGTTTTAAGTCAATCCAGAGTTTTTTTTTATCGTATACACAAACACAGAATCTGATGAATAACACAATTTTGCTTAATTTAATTTAATTCTGGTAGGTGGTTTTGCATGCTTGAGTGATCGCAACCATTAAATTGTGATACATGAGCTAAACACACACTAAATCACAGCTCCCTGTAATTTAATTTGCGACATTTAAACCAAACACAAGCCTTTTCTTTTTTTTCTTTTTTTTTTTTGCTTGAAGAAGACCTTTTAGCCGGTCGAAATGTTAATAAAATGAAAGGGAGCTTTGATTTAGTGTGCGACTACTTCTTGTATCGCACTTTTAGTGATTTTTGTATCCAGCACCTATCTATCGCTGAGGTTTCGTGGATGTGCACATGAACAGTCTGATTGCAGCCATTCTCAGAATAAAAAAGAGAAGCCTACAAGCTTAAAGACATCTTTGAATTGTTGGTTTGAGAATATGATATATCTGCTATTTATAAGATAATGTTGAGGCTTCACTTTTCCTGACAAAATCTTAACTTTAAGTCCACTTGAGATACAATTGAAAGCTATTGAAAAGGGTAGCAAGTGGATTTTGCCAAATTTTTGTCAAACTACTGTTCCCAAGAATTAATTTTTACACTGAAATCAGATTTTTGTAAGTTTCTTTCAAAACGCACCCACATCATTTAAAAGCTGCATATATCTAGGAGTTTAAATATTAAATATATCAAAGTTATTTTTTCCCCTATAGTGCTCAGCCCTCGTAGCTGCGGTCTATTCTTATTTTAGATTGTTTAGAATAGAAGTTTTTTTTTATGCATCACCAGAAATAAACCAGCCTACACACTCAGAGCGACTTTGACGTGTCCGATTGTTTTTCTTGACCATCTATGAGAAAAGGGTCTGAGATGGGGCAAAGTTTCTCAAACCGCCTCTGTGTTTGCAGAGGAAGCTCAAACATTTCCTCCGGTCTGCATCATCATGTACAGAGTTAAGTTGTTGAATTTGGCAGCAGCGTCTGGCACTGCCCTCTCAGTTCCTAGAAGTAAATCACAGTCGGTCGTTCTGCTCCGTCTGTCCCGCCTGTGTTCGGTTAGGAAAAAAGGGGCAGGAATGTGCCAGATACATGTACGTGTTGTTTTTTTGTTTCGTTTCCTGGGTTTTGTTTTTATGAGGACGGATGTGTCTTACTGTTTTGCTGTTTGGGGCTGCTGCAGTTTGAGGAGTTGATCAAATACTAGTGCTACTTTTCATGTGAGTAATTAGGCGTATAGAGCTCACGGGCAGAGCCAGGAAATACCAAGCTGGTCGTATGAGAAAGGACCTGTGTGTGTGTGTGTGTGTGCGTGTGTGTGTGAGTGTGTGTGTTTCTGGCCACTAGAGTCTCCTCCACCCATGCACTTGCATCATGCTTTTGCTTTCAGTGTATTGCCCAGTGTGAGTTTGACACTGTACTGTATTTTTCCATTCTGCAGCTGTGTGTATGAGACCAGTACAGCTGTCCAGTGAGTTTGTACTGTAGACCTCCATTGTTGTCCCAAAACTATGAAGTCAGTTTATTTATATAGCCCAGTTTAAAAGCAATCAGCGGTTGACCAAAGTGTCATACATAGAGGAAAAATAAAATGTACAGAGCACTTACAAATGACACAATGACAAAAACGCATATAAACACACATAGAAAGCCAAAGAACACAAGTCTTTAGCCTTGATTTAAGTCATTAAAAACATGTCCGTGACCACATGACACATCCACACTGTTACTCTGGATGACATGTTCCTTCATCACAAAGACTTTACTCATGTTATTTTGTTTTAGAAACGACTCCAAAGAGTAATAACAACAATTGTGTCGGAGAGGAAGTTCTGCGTAAGGCGGACGCCACTGAGCATGTGCGGAAACGTGGTTCTGTTTACAGTTCCGCCAGCTTCCTGTGCTGCTTACCGCAACCTCTTGACTTTGTTAGTACCTCAGTACTCTCTCCTCTTCCTCCTGCTGTAGACCAGCCTCACCACACTGGATCCCACCTACCATCTGCTCAGGTTACCGCAGGGCGAGCTAGACCCATTCAAAGCTTTCAAAGAATACAGAATAACAAATGAACATTAATATTAATATCATATCAGACATGTGTATTTTATCTATCACTGTTCACTGAGACTTGTCACCTGACTGTACTGTATGTTGTCAAACAGGGTAGTGGTTTATTTTAGAGTTAAAATGATTAGTTTAAATTAATCTGCATCTGTTTTGATAGTAAATTAAGTCATTTTTCAAGCAAAAACTCCAACAATTCTCTGTTTCCAGCTTATAAAATATATATATGTTGCTTTGTTTGTCTTATGTCATAGTGACCTGAATATCATTTGGTTTTGGACAAAATAAACGATCTGAAGACATCACCGTGGGCTTTAGCAAAGTCTGACTTTTCATAGATCGAATGATTAGTCAGCTAATCAAGAAAATAAATCAGGTTAATCAATAATGAAATTGTTAGTTGCAGCCCTAGTTAATATAAACTGGAACATATCTTCCATAGGCTGCTGATAAAATTTCACAATTTACCTAGAATAGCAGGCTTGTTTTGACCCAAACCCCAAACTATTCAATTTATGACGATATAAGATAGAGAAAAGCTGGAACCAGTGAATGTTTGGCATTTTTGCTTGATCAATCACTTAAACAACTGATTATTAAAATAGTTTCTGATTGACTAATAATGATTATTTTAGTTTTGAGTTGTTTTTTTTCACTCATGATGAGTAAAACCAGACATAGCTTGATGCAGAACTTGTTCATGCAGAAATAAAGACCAACTTATAGATGGTTGGATGACAAACAACTGGCAGACAGATTTAGACCAGTAGCCTAATTTATTCTGTCTCTGAGGGCACCGAGGATGTTAAAAGGCTTTTGTCAACTCTAAATTTAAACTTTTACAGAGCTAGTACAAAATAAACCGAGCCCTGCTTGTGTATTTTTCCTCACAGATTTAACATCAAGGCCCAACTTGGCCCTTTGCACAATATTTTAAGAGCAAACACAGAGAGGATTCATGGGTTCAAAGTGAGTGAATGGGCACTACAGTGAAATTTGAGCTGATGTAACATTTTGGATGAATTGATACGGCAAAGAAATATGCAAGCAAATGTGACAGCATTTGCCCAAACCTTGATATATTTAAAGATATTTCATGCAGAACACATGTCTGTTAAACTGGAGATGGCTAAAACATGTGTGAACCACTGGTGTCAGACCAGTGTGTGTGTTGACTAATGTGTTGGTGAGGTTGGCTATGAAGCGATGTGTGAATAATCAGACTGCGGCTTCTTCAGATATCAATGTATTCGAGCAAATTTAAAGAGCAACTATGTTCATTCAGCACATGGTTCCTGTTAGAGACTCTCGCCTGGAAATCGTCCGTGAAAGACGTGCGAGTAGCTCCTGGAAACATGGGAGTAAAATTTTAACAGCCACATTTTCTTGGCGATTTACTTTAGAGCATATACAGAATATGCTGTTGGAATGGATCCACAGCTAGTGTTGGGTGATTACGCTTGAATATTTATATATCACTGTTGAGAAAAGGAGAGCAGAGTTGGCTGGGGGGGCGTTTTATGCGTTTTTATTATAGTGACAGAGGAGAGATGACAGGAAACAATGGGAGAATGGGGAATGACATGCAACAAAGGTCGGCTCCTGAATTCAAACGGCATTGTGATTACCTGGCATGTGTCTCAACCAAAATAAAAACCCCAAATAAGGACAAATAAAGCCGGCCTTATCGTCGAAATTAAAAAAATGAAGCATGAAGATCTTTGTGGCCAACTGATCTGAACTTATTCTTCAGTTTAGTTTTATGTAGACAAACTCAAATTTAAACACAAATTGAATTAAATTTTAGCTCAAGAATATGTTAAAAACTAAAAGTTTGCCAGAATTGAATGCAGAAGTTGAGACTTGTGATGGTCCACAATGTTCATGGATGATATTAACATAATAATCAGCTATTGAGGCTTACTTCAGATAATGTTAGAGCTGCAACTATTGAATATTTTTATGGATGAGGTCTTGTTTTGTCCGACCAACAGTCCAAAACCCAAAGATATTCAATTTCTAATTGTATAACATGGAGAAAAGCAGCAAATTTTTGCATTTGAGAAGCTGGAACTAGGAAAAGTTTGGTATTTTTGCTATAAAAAATTACGTAAATCATTAATCGATTATCAAAATAGTTGCAGGTTAATTTTCTGTGAATCGGCTAATCATTGCAGTTGTAGAAAATTTATGAAGAAATTCATTTGCTGTTTTTTCTAACCCTTTCATATAATGCAGAAGCATGTAAAGAGGGAAGTTTAATGTAGATGGGGGTGAATTGTCATGCAGGTGGAGCTCAGCACATTTTAGGCAAGAATGATTGTGTGAATTTAAAAAAAACTATCACTTAACATTATCTTATATTCAGCAACAACTAATACTCTCCTTGTTTTTATGCTGTTGTTGAGTTGAGGAAAGAAAAGGCTGCAGAACTACATATACTTTCTCACACTGCTAGCTGTGTAACTGTTTTGTAATCCTTGTCAAATTGACAATGTAACAGCTGTTGATAACTGGAGCAGACTCCCGGGCTCTTGTCAGTGTCACTGTTGGCTCCCTGTCACTGGAGCGTGACCCCTTCAGTTGTCCCGTGTTGATGAGGTCATCGCTCAGCTGTTCGGGGTCTCTGCAGTACCAGAGGGCTGCCTGTCACTCCTGTGTGTGTGTGTGTGTGTGACACTGACGCTGGTCAGTGCTCAGTAACTCGTGCCAGAGGGAGTCCTGAAAACCAGACAGCACAAGACCATGACTGTGCCACCATACAGAGATTATTTATACCAGGAAAAAAAACAGGATGTGCTTTTTCTAAGGCAGAGCAAGAGAGTTCACAGCCTGGGCTTTGTGTTGAAATTGCCCTTTGTTGGATGTTTGACATGAAATTTTAGATAACTTCCTAAAAATAAAGTAAAAATTGTTTTATAAGCGCACAAACTGTTATGAAACTGTAAAAACTGAAATTACAGTTGAAAGAGTTTATTCAGTTTGCTTCTTATATCTGACCATCAGTCTAAAACCCAAAGATCTTCATTTTGCTGTCATATATGAGAAAGAAAAGCGGCAAATACTCATATTTGAGAAGCTGGAACCATTGGGTGTCGGGTATTTTTCCTTGGAAAAATTGTTAAAATATTGCGTGATTAATTCTTTGCTCTAATTCAGTCGAGCTAGATAGTGTGAAGAGAAACAAATAGATCCAACAGAAAATTAATCATTGGATAGTTCTAGCTTCTCAAATATGGAATTTGCTGCCTTTCTTTGTTTTACAGTACATCAGTGTAAATTAAATTGAACTTAATATTAGGGAGGTTTGGACAAAAGAAGATATTTTAACAAATTATGAATGGCGTTATTTACAACTTTGAAGTTTTATGGCCTAAATTATTACGAAATAATTTAGTCATTAGTTGCTGCCTTGCTTCTTCCAAAATGTAAGATTACTCTGTAAAAAATATAGGGCAGCTGTATTGAAAAGTTTATTTTAGGGCTGCAACTAACAAACAAGTGATTCATTGTTTAGTTTCAGCAGAGTGAACAATGTCACAATCATAATTACTCAAAGTGACATCTTCATATTTGTTGTTTTGTCCATCCAACAGTCCAAAACAAGGAGCAAATCCTCATATTTGAGAAGGTGTTACTAAGGAATTTTTACTTGATAAATTACTGAAACTATTAATTGGTTTTTAAAACAGGTGGCCATGCATCAACATGCACCATTTAAATGACTAATTGTTTTACTGCTTGTTTATTTCTGAATAAACTAGCTCTGGAACAAAGTTGTGAAAGTTGGACTTGACTATTTAACAGTACTGCATTTGGGGAAACTGAATGCGACAAAGTGGACATAAGTATAAACCAGAATATACAAGTTTGACATGTACAGTCACTAAACTATTTGTCTTAAGAACAGGCTGTTATTGTCATGAGTTCACCTCCCCTCCACTAAATAACAGGACTCTTATTTGGGAAGGGAAGCGCCCGTCTCCCAGCCTCACAGGATTGGAGGAGGCAGCTGTCCAATAGTGCGCCAGAGCAGTGCAGTGCTTAGTTTACACCAATAGTAGACTTTTTTTCCCCCTTATGGAGAGAGGATTGAGAAAGAGTGCACAGAGTGAGAAGAAACAGCAGTTCTGTGGCTCATACAGCCTGATCTTTGTACTGTATCCTGTCCTACAACAGCCAGCAGAGAGACGTGAAGGGGGGGAAAGTAAAAATGGAGAGAATGCTGTTGGACTGAGGTGAGTGAAGCTTGAACAACAAGGCGTTGAGGTTTTAGTAGCAGGCTTAGCCTTGTAATTCCCTCCTCTGTTTTAGCTGAATGGAGAGGGATTGACGGGAAAAGTTGCCGGAGCTGGGTGTACTGGAAAGGAAGAGCAGGGCTGTTTATTTCAAGCCTGTGTTTGCTTTAGTCGGTGAGAGTTCCAGGCATACCAAGAACAAGACGCTGTATTTAGCCAACACAGTGTGAATGTAGTGGAGTCTCCCAATGGGCTGGAAAGCTGGTTGGCTTTACAGACGCAGACATCTGACAGATTCAGGCATTTTCAACTGGATGTGTGGAGTTTGGACTTTGATTTAAGCAGCTTTGACTGATCTGTACAAAGTGAAGAAACTCAAGATATTCAATTGTAGTTTGTTTTTTTTTATTTCTGTCTGCAAAGTGTCTACTCAAAATCTGAAAACAGGTCAAGCTTGGTGGTTCATTTTTGTCTGTAAAAAAACAAAAAAGGTTTACCTTAGGGATGGATTTTGGACTAGAAAATATTGACATTGTCGGTTTTCCTGTTTGACCTCTTTTGGCTCTGTCTTATCCAAGCTTCGTAAACAAGAGCCTGTTTATCTGTCACAAGCTTTCCATGTTTTAGTTTTATCAAATCTCACCAGGCCAGTGTGTTTGAAAAAGACAGGGCTTTTGCTAAGTTATACATATAAAGCAAGACATCAGTGTTCGTTTTTAATTTTGAAGTTCACTATGCCACCTTCTATTTTTTGTTTGTTTCGCATAGTTGGATCTCGCATAGTTTTGGGATGACTTAAACCATCCCTTGCCTAAATGATTATCACTCACGCTTTTCAAACAGTGATGTGAGAAACTTCAGACGTGTTTGTACTTGCACTGTCAAATAATGGTGATTGTCAGCGGCCGAGGAAACACTTAACACTTCACCTGAGATTCAAGCTGCTGATGGGACTTCAAAACAACTTTGCACAATTCCTGTGCAATTTACCCTTTTTACATTTGTTGATATGCAACAATTAAAAAATATTATGTAACACAAACTCTGGTTTTATAAAAACACTGAAATGAGATTTGAATGTCAACTTAAATTCTTCACTAATTCTATGTTTTTGTGGTGTCTTCTACAGAAAGAGGACAAAGATGCCCAAGCACAGAAGACGACAAAGACTCTGTGGCCCCATACTATGTTGAAACTCCCTATGGTTATCAGCTAGACCTGGATTTCCTCAAATATGTTGATGACATTGAGAGGGGCAACACCATTAAGAAGCTGAGTATCCAGAGGAAGCCCAAAGTGGCCAAACCCTGGGCAGTGCCTCGGGGCAGCACTGGCGGGGGCAGCAATCAGGCTGAATGGACCTCCACAGACTCCCTGTCCTCCTCCAACAGCGACGACAAGCAGTCCCCAGTCTTCTTCAGCTCCAGGCCCCAGGTTGCTGCTCCGCTGACCCCCACCCTCTCCAGGGCAACCTGTGAAGTCCCCTTGCAACAGTCATACTCAAATACAACAGAGCCAAAACAGCTCCTCCCCCCACCTTCACCCAGGTTCGCCCCTCGTCACAACCCCCAAGTGGAGAAGACCCTAATGGAGACTCGTCGTCGACTCGAACAGGAGCGTCTGCTCATGCAGCCACACAGCGAGCCCCCAGTGCCCCGCCGTCGTCTCGCCAGCTTCGGCGGCATGGGTTCCAGCAGCTCGTCTTCTTACTCAGGCTCAATGGCCCCAAGCCAGATCTCCCCCAGCACCCATCAGCCTCTGCCCATCAATGGTCACCTCCCCAATGGAGAGTATAACCCTTACTACCCGCCATCCATGGGCAGCTCCATCCGCCACAGCCCCATGAGTTCTGGCATGACCACGCCAGTGACTAACGTCAGCCCGTTACATCTGCAACATATCCGAGAGCAGATGGTTGTGGCCCTCAAGAGGCTGAAAGAGTTAGAGGAGCAGGTGAAAACCATTCCCATCTTACAGGTTAAGATTGCTGTTCTGCAGGAGGAAAAAAGACAGTTGGCCGCTCAGTCCAAAAATCAAGGTCCTGGTGGTTTTCGCAAGCGCTCCTACAGCGTAGGCAGTGCTGACCAAATGGAGAACCCAGGCCCCATCCAAAAAGAAGCAGAGCTGCACATCATGGAGCCTGAAGCCCAGGAACAGAACGCTCAGCGGCTGGAGGAGTTCAGGCGTCTGGCAGCTGAGGTCCAAGCTCTGGAGAAGACGACCCAGGACAGTAACGGACTTGGAACTCAGCCTAATAACCTCACACAAAACGAAGCCCACCAGAAGTCCATTGGTGTAGTTACTGATGAAAACATGAACAACCTTCCTCTCTCTCAGAGGAAGTTGACAGAAGAACATTGTTTCCGGGATGTAGGAGTCACGACGGAGCGTCAGGAAACTCACAGTGCTGCGGTTGGCGTGAACGAGGCCATGCTGGGCATGACCACTGAAGCTGAGAAAGAGATTGAGCTACAGCAACAGACCATTGAAGCACTGAAGGAGAAGATCTACCGCTTGGAAGTACAGCTGAAAGAAACTACTCACCAAATGGAAATGGGCAAGCTAAAGCTAGAGCTCCAAGCGGCTGGTGGGTCAAACAAGAAAAAAACAGACAAAGGTTTGATGGCCAGGCCTGAGATGTACAACGCCTGCGTGGAGGCCAAAGTCCAGATGCGCAGCCAGGGAGTGGGTGACCATCTGGAATTCAGCCAAGCTAACACAACTGAAACTATAGAGACCCACACTATAGGAGTGTCCTGTCAACCCAATGTGCAGAGCATTGCCATTGGCCCAGATATCCCAATGGACCAGTGGGTGGTGCATGAGCGTGTGGAGGTAAATGACCAGTGTGTAGGGAGACAGGTGGAGACATGCAACCAGCAGGTAGGCATAGAGCTGAATGTTTGTGAGGTGGGAGTTAACACAGAGGAGTCAGTGGACAGCTTGGCACTCTGCAAACCCATGACAGAGTTGAGTAAGGAGTCAAGATCAATTGGCTGCGGAGATTGTTCAGTGGATGTGATCGTTAGTCCTATCAAGACGCTGGTGTCGCAAGGAACTGACCCAGATCTTGTGAGCAAAGTGGACTCTGCTGTCATGGTTGCTCCTGAGTCAGCAACTCAGCAGACCAATACTGAGACAGAAGTTGTGAGCAAGTCCACCAACACAGAAACAGCTGTCCTGATAGACTCTTTCACTGAAATGGTGTTTAACACTTGTGAAAAGCACACCAACACAACTGTGATTGAAACAAGGACGGTTGCTGCTGGGGAAGGACTCGTCAAAGACGTTCACTCAACAGCAAAGATGCGCTCGATTGCTGTTGGAACCACCACAGATGTGGAGTCATTCCTTGGCAAATCAAGCTCTACTAAAACCAAAGAATGTGGGGTGGGACCTGTTAGCATTAATGAGAACTTTTTGGTTGGCTTAAAAACCAGGAATATAGCATGCGGGCCCTCCCAACCAGCTGAATTTGTTGCATGCAGCAGCGAGGAGACTGTGGAGGCTAAGACTAAGGTTGCACCACTGCAAGCTGAAGCCCAGGGCGGCGCCGGACTGGACCACTACATTGAGAGGGTGCAGAAGCTGTTACAGGAGCAACAGATGCTGCTGGCAGAGAACTACAGCGAGCTTGCAGAGGCCTTCGGTCAGCCCCAGTCCCAGTTTGGATCCATCAACAGTCAGCTGGTCAGCACGCTCTCATCCATCAACTCGGTCATGAAGTACGGAAGTGCTGAGGACATCTTCAAGCTACAGTCAGACTCTCTGGACTCAAACAAAGGTGAGAGGTTTACCACAACCAGCACTGAGCAGGCTAATGGTTACACATTAACACGACGGCTCCACAAGTGTTGCAAAAACACACAGATCTTGTGGTGATTGGCTGAAAGTCATGCCAGGCAATTTTAGCATAGTTTCAAGGGCAGACACAGAAAATGTACACAAAAACACACACACACACACACATACACACATAATTGTAGCTGGCAAACAGGCTGTCATGTATTTAGTGCCTCAGGGGGCCAATGAGTAGAGAATTTGATTTATTTTCTTTTTTCTCTTTCATGATTTATAACTCATTAGATTAAATTTGCTCCATATGCATGTCTCTCATTACCACTTAAGGAAAATGGTCGGCACTTATTTAGCACTTTTCAGCTTTAACAGACTTTACTCTTTGCCCCCTCATTCACTTTCACGCACACACACACACAATATAAGTGTGTTGCTCAAGGACACTTAGACATGTGGGGTTTTATCTTTATAGGTAACACAATAAGTTAAAACCCTTCAGGAAATGACATCAAAATAATAAAACAATCTCACCACAAAGTCCCTTTTTAATAGCCACTCTGGAGCTTTTGATTGTGTCTTTTTTGGCAGATGGAGTTTGCTGAATTGTTATGGAGTTGTAGATTTTCAAATGTCCATTTTTCTCCAAGGACTTCTTTTGTATGTTGTCTATGAAGTCCAAGATGAAGAATGAGTTTTCACTCTGAACTTGCAAGAATTATTCTATATCAATATTAATACGCAAGATATTTTTGTGTTGTCCTTTACAGTTGCAACAATTAATTAGAAGCATTAGTAGATCAACAGAAAATGAATCAGCAATTGATAATTGATTGATAGTAAACTAAATATCTTTGTGTTGTGGACTGTTAGTTGGGACAGAAGAAGACATGTGAGGACATCACCAAAAAAAAAAATTGACATATTAATCAATAATGAAAATAATTAATTGCAGTCCTATTGTCCTTATTAGCTCCCCAAAATATATTTTAATTGAATTTATGAATCTGTAGAATAATTTCATTATATTTCACAGGGCTGCATTGACATAATATCGCTTTCTTCAACTGAAACAACAGCTAACATAAGGTGCAGTTTGTGCAGTACTGTTATAGGAGCTGGTCTGGAGTGTGGGGTTGTTGGTAGAGCGTTCACCCACAGTCTAAAGAGAATCCTGATAGGATCAGACAGGCCAAAGTTATCTCTGACCCTGAAAAATGCAGCGGGGGCTTTGGACACAAACCAACAATGAGCTCATTTCTTTTGGGAGCCAGTAACGTCGCACCAATCGGCCACTTGTTATTTTTGCCCGCCGCCCTCCCTTCACTAACACCTCACTGTTGATGCTGATTCATGGCTCCTTCTGAGTTACATAACCTGCATTCATGCCGGCTGGCAGATTAATGCAGGCTGATTGTCTGTGTCTTGTGTGCAGGCTGTGTTTCTGGTCAGTTGCTGGCCTCTTTAGGAATGTAGAATGACCAACCAGCTGTTGTTCCCGTTCAAGGAGCTAATTTCAGTGTCATCATCACAGCACTGGACGTAATGAGCTAAGTGGGAACAGCTGTGTAGAAGTTTATTAAAGTGTCTCTAAAGATGCTGATAGTCATGGTCGGAGTTGCAATAACATCAGAAGTGTAGAGTGTAAGCAACTTTTTCCAAGTCAAATTTCTCCCTTTTTTCATCACTTATTTGAGGTTGTTTTGTTTCAAGAAGGTAGGTATGAGGAGAAATTAAAGTTAAAAGCACACTGTGGAACTTGGTTTTGTGTAGATTCACTTTTCTTACCAAATTTTATGGCGTGCATATCGTTTATTAGGCATTTCCTATATTTATATTTCCTACAGTTTGTACATATTTACTCATAAAAGCAGATTTGATACCTGCATTGTTTACGTTTTGTTCCTCTTTTATTGGTGTATTACTGCCACCAACTGTCAAAAACCAAAATCTTTCATTTGATAGACATCAGCAGTCTTTGACGTAGATGCTAATTTTATTTACCGACGCATCGGGGGGAGTAGGATTTATCAGGTCGAGACTGGGTGTTAAAACTTAAGCTATTTACCCACTGAGTTCAGAGGACAAATCTTTACAGAATGCAAGTTATTCAGCTCACCTCCTCCTCTTTTGGCATGCATGTCTGTCTTTGTGCTTTCTGAAGAACAAAAGTTTCATACAAAGCATCATCTGTAGCGGCCAGAAACTCCACAGGCTACTCTTTTATGTCCCAAAACCTACCCGTGTATTTGGATGCTGACTCTTTTCTTTCACTCCTTCTTTTCAGAGAGCAGTCAGCTCTGCTCCCAGTCGCTCTCTGTTCTGACACAGTTGGAGAGGACTTCATCAGGCCTGACACAAGGGGATAAAGCTGCCAACACACCTGCACAGCAGCAGCAGCAGCAGATCAGCGCGGCCGAGCAGAAGAGCCGAATGGACCTGCAGATGTCTACAGCGCTGCATGGTACTGGCCGCCTTCACCGACCTGCCTTAAAACACGCAACACCGCCTCGCATGTTGTTGCTGGAAATTAAACATGCACACTTTAGAATTTAAGCTTGTGATATCCTGTTTTGAGGAATTTCTAGTGACCACATTTGGCTCTGACACAGAAGCTCATTACCAATCTCTGATTTTAGATCGCCTGATTGCCTGATTGCCTTTAGCCTTTTGATTTTGGTCCTTTCTTCACCGTATCAAGTGAATCATAGGAATTTGGATCCTTTTTATACATTGTCTCCCTCACTTTAGAGGGCAGAGATCAGTTGGACAATACAATTAAATATATCCACCAATATTTGGACCTGCAGACATCAACAGACACTTACCTGGTGATGGTAAATGGGCTGCATTTATAGAGCGCCTTTCTAACCTTCAAACCACTCAAAGTGCTTTACTACATGCCAACATTCTCACACACACACATACACACACCTTCGGCAGCAGTTTGGGGTTCAGTATCTTGCTTCAACATGCAGACTGGAGGAGCCAGGAATCAAACCACCGATCTTCCGATTGGTGAACGACCCGCTGTACCTCTGAGCCACAGCTGCCCCCCCCTTGATGCTTTAAAAGGCCCTAAAAAAAAAAGCTCCAGGTTTAGGAATCATTATCCTGCTGCATTGTCCTGAGGGGTCTGTGTAGAAAAACATTCACCCAATAAACACCTTCAAAGCATGAATGTCGGCACTTTAATCTTAAAGTCTTTGTTTCATTTGAAATCTCAGTACAGAGGCAAAAAATGAAGATCTCGTGGCTGCATGGTTGACTACGTTAGAGTGTAAATCTGATGCTTTTGCAAAAAGGCAGAGTTGGTTATCTGACCAGATGTTTAGGCTGTGGTTAACTAACTAAAAAGACATCGTCCCATACCTGGTGAAGTGATCATCTCACAGTTTATTTAGAAAAAGTAGCAGCTGTTTGCTATTTTTGCTGCAGGAGTTAAGAGCCTACACTGCTGTACGGCGGCCAAAAGGTGCACAACCTCACCTGAATATCCTGTATAGATTTCACATTTAGCACATCAGCATCAGCCTGGATCCCCCCGCCCCCCCCCCCATCCCCTACCCAACGAGCTGCCTCACGCTGCTGACGCTCCCACCTGTCAAAACACGGGAGACGTTCTGAACGACTCTGTTGCTACTGAGTGTGCACAAGCCAGTGTATACACATGCAACTGCGTTACATGAGCACATACACTCTCACACTCTCTCCGTTGTCGCCTGGAGCAGTAAAAGAGGCCCCTCCGCTGGGGCAAGTCTTGGCAGATGTGCTGAGTGTTCTGGCTCTCGGCTGGTATTTTGGTTTTCAAGGCCTGTACTTAAAATGACTGAGATACTTCAGGGTTTGGGGCAACTTCCAATGCCTTGCTGACAGATTGCTTTGGAAAGAACATGAGACGGACACTTAATGGCTACTTTCCTCCCCGCCAAAGCTCTTGATCATGTCAGAGAACTTCAGTGGACCATTCAGGCGTTATCAGCTATTTGTAATGAACTGACCAGTCTTGTTAGAAGTGTTTGAGGAGTTTGATAAAGAGAATTTCAAACATGGATTTACTTCGGTTTAGTACCTTCAAAAGTTTGCATCATAAATTTGGGAATGCTGTATTTTACATGAATGTAAATGTGATGTTTCCAGGAAAGAACTAATTAATTTGCCACTAATTATAGGAAAAAGCACACGACTTCAGACAGACTTTAATCGAGACACTTCTAGTTAATTAAGTCCAGTTAATTGCTGGTGTAACCTAGTTTTTAGTCAGTGCACAGCAGTGCAGCTGAACATGCAAGGATTTGAAATTGAGCCACAGAAAATGTACAATTCAACATATTTTTATATTTAATTGTATTTAAGTGAAGCCTTTTTTCAACAAAATATCTCTTGAAATCAACAACTGCTTATTAACTCACTAAAACGAAACTCAGATAACAATCTCAGAACTTTCTATTTTCACAATATTTCCCCGTTCTTTCTGGCGAACCTCATAGGAAATTACAGACTTGTAAAATTAAGAGTTCCTGTAAAATACCTGGAAATATTCACACTCTCTGTACCTACTGGCGGTCCTGGACCGGAGGTTTAGCCCGTTCATCCAGAGGCAGGATCGTTTAAAACTTGTCATTCTGCCACTTTCAGTAAAACGGGAGTCAAACAGAGACGTTCTTGTTCGGTGTCGTTCTGCTGCGCTGTCCCACACGGCCACAAGAACAATGCCTCCAACTGACTCATCGGATTCTGAGAAAAAAGATCTTATAGAAAATATTTTTTCATTCAGTCTCAACCAAGAATCTTTTATTATTTGACCGATTTTTAAAACCAGCCAGGCCGCACTTTATCACGCCACTAAGACCACCAGAAATCTTGGAATGTCATTTCCCCCAAGTTTCGGTAAGTCATCACATTTATATGACATACTAGTTTTGTCATTTTCATGGTTTTATGGTTAAAAAAAACATGAGAGACAATATTTTCAAATTCTTAAAGGGACTAATTTATTGACAACAGAGTTTAAGAAGGACATTTATAACTGGAAATGTCACAAAAAGAACAACTTAACTTCATCATCCATAAACTCTCGATAAATATGACTTTTTTTTGCTGTGATGTCGACACCATGTGATCAGCTACAGCGATGTCTCTCATTTTAATTATTCTGTTGTGTTCACTTTCATCCGTTTAGGGCAGCCGTGCAGTCAGAGCACCCTGAAATCCATCATGAAGAAGAAAGATGGCCGACCCGACTCGAACGGCACCAAGAAGAACCTGCAGTTTGTCGGTGTGAACGGAGGGTGAGTCGGAAAACGTGTTCGCATGCCCTCCAGTTTGAACTTGAATGAATGAATAATGTTTCAATGACTTATTGTACACCGCTAATAGAAACTAAGAAGTCTGACAGATGTTTAGAGAGGTGTTTTTGTTGTGTTTTGGTGTTTCCCAGACCTTTTTGTTACCGTACAAAGACCTTGAGCCTTTAATTTACTCAACCTTTGTCACCCCCTTCTGGTCCAGGTACGAGACTACATCGAGTGACGACTCCAGCTCGGAGGACAGCAGCTCATCTGGGTCGGATGAAGAGGAGGAGGAGGAGGTGGTGGAGGTGAAGGAGTACGGAGGAAAGGAGGGATACAAGAACGTGGAGGGAAAGAACACCGGGGAGGAGATCCAGCCTGAGGGAGCAGAGGATGTGGATAAGAAGGACGAAGAGGAAAGTTCAGAGAAGCAGGAGACGAGAGAGAGGTGAAAAAAATACTTTATTAATTAAAAAAATCCAGAACCAGCTGAGGAAATGTGTTTAATTTGAACAACAAACAGTTTCTGCTGAAGGTGCATCAGTAACATTTGACGTCAAGGTTGTTTGATTTTTGGTTATGGACAAATAACTACATGAGGATTTATGAAGAGCAGGAGCTAAGCAGTACTGTTTGTCCTTAAAAATGAGTAAAAGACAAACCTTTAATAGAATAGAATAAAACTTTATTGTCCAACCAGAGCTGAAAATGAATCTTCAGTCTCCCCTCAGACACAGTAAAGAAGTTAATAAATAATAATGATGAAATGATCATATTAATTATCAGACGCTACAGTGGTGAAACCCTTATTAGAACAAATGAAATGCAACAGGAGGGACTGAAGATTGTCTGGACTCTCTGTGCAGGTATGAGCTCAGTGAGAAGATGATGGCCGCGTGCAACGTTCTCAAAACTCACCTCGGTGACCCGAAGGCTGTGAGCAGTAAAGATCTGGTGAGAGTTTGTTCAATTTCTGCTCTTATCACACTGTACTGTGTGCTTTGTATTTTTGTAATCTGCATCACGCTGCTTGAATCAGGAGAACACCAGGTCACAATATTCAGCTCAAAGACATCTCATACAGTTTGACAGCCGACTGGTATTTATGATTATTTCTTTAGTGAAAAGCTTTTATCACCAAACCATCTTTGTGTTTAGTTTAATCCTGTAGTCACATGTAGTTACTGGTCGATGTTGGTGTTTTAATATTTTTATTGCAAACCAGCTCATAAGATTTTATATTTCTGTTCTCTGTTGTGCAAAATAACCCGACTTTGTCTTTTTCTTTTCTCACATTTAAGAAGGAAAATGTTGTTTGTATAATCAGAGTATCTGCAGGTCTTAGAAAGTCTTAAAAAGGCCTTAAAAGGTTTTTTTAAAAGCAAACACTGTCACTACTGCTACATACAATAGCAAGGAAGCTAATTGTCACATAATGAACTTAAATTAATCATTCATTTTTATTAATTAATAATCCACCCAACTATTTTCTGCAGCTTGTTTCAGGTTGCATTAATCTCATCAATCTCATTATAACACAAGGAATTATTGTTATATACTGCTGGGCAGCACTGAACACTGTAATAAATCATTCTCTTCCATATCGTCTCTACTGGTTTCCATCATACTTTCCTACTTTGATCAGTATGATCATGAAACAGGTGTTACATTGTATTCTGTGTTGTTTTTCTTAAAGCCTTGAATTTAACTTTGTGGACCTGCAGAAACTCTGATAACGGTCAGATTTAGTTAAAATCACTCAGTTTTGATTTATGGCACCATTCAGCAGCGTGCATTCCTGTCTGCCATGTTGTTTTTTTGATACCACTAGTGGACACCAAGGTCTCAAATTCTACACAACGTGCCTTTAAAGGTCAAACATTTAGTTTAAATCAGACTTAGCATTTCCTGATTTAGATTTTGCACATCTGCATCTCTGATACTGAGTTCGATCACTAACGAGTCCCCGTCCCGCCTCCGCAGAGAGCCTGCATGAACACCATCCAGCACGAGTGGTTCCGCGTGTCCAGCCAGAAGGCGGCGTTGGCAGCCATGGTGGAGGACTACCTGGGGTCCTTCGGGGGCATCTCGCCGGCCGTACTGCGCCACATCGTCAACATGGCCGACGGCAACGGCAACACGGCGCTGCACTACAGCGTGTCGCACTCCAACTTCCAGGTGGTGAAGAAGCTGCTGGATGCAGGTGAGGGCAGCGGGATGAAAGACGGAAAACAAGTTGACATGAATTGAATTTTCCATTTCTCTGAACACTTTCTAAACCTCTCACCCCTTTTTGGCTGGAGATTGAAAGTTGACACAGGAAACAGGAATTAACAAAACAGTCTCGCCACTAAAAATATAAAAAGTTTACAAGTATTCCAATCTTTATGTGACCATAAAGCAGGGCTGAATGTTATGACTGACTTATTTCCTGTTCATGTTGATTCGGAGAAAGGACTTAAAAGGAGTCTCTGTCCAGTGCTTTTAAAATGTCTCAAGGCTTTCCTAAATCATCAAAACACCCGAGATTATGTTAGTTTTGATTAAAACACAGCCAAGTTTTCATTTTAGTCCCGTAGCTGCTTCAACAGGCCACCAAAAACCGTTGTGTTCCTGATCTCCTCATCTAACATGCAGCCTGTTCCCCTCTCGCCAACTACTTGTCATCCTTATTTTCCTCTTGAAGAGGTCGGGTTATGTAAGTGCACTGATTGCGTCTCTGCTGTATTTGGCTGCTCCTTCCTCACAAATCCACAGCGATCCGCGGCCAGTCGTTACAATTTTAGTCAAAACTGGCACCCCTTCCTCTCAAATCTGAAACATACAGACGTCACACACATGCTGCCAAAATTAGGCAACTTAGTGGTAAGTGTCCATAAATCTGCTAAGAAGTCATAGAAAAAAAGACATTCCTTATAACTGAAGTCTTTCCTCCTAATCCTAATTTTAGCTACATTATTATATTTCCTCTTTACATTAACGATTAGCATTATGGGAAGTAAAAATAAGAAAAGAAAAACAACGGAATTGATTAAAATCCATTAATATCAGCTTGTTTGAGTTGGAAAACTGACAGTCTGATCTATTTATTCAGATTCAGATGTTGTACAGATGTGTTGAGAACCTGCAGACATACAGGCAAAAACTCAAATTGCATTTAAAGGAAATTGTCTTATAACATTCATCAACATGCAAAATGATGAGTAATCCAATTTATACAGGAAAAAAACAACAATATATAGCACATCTGCCTCTCAGACAAGTAGTGACTCTGACTCTGATGCAGCGTGGGAAGGTCGGCCATGCTGCAGAAATGTATAGTTGAACTGCTAAACTGCAACAAAAAAAGACAAGTTGGTAAAACTCAAGTCGGCAAGACTTTTGTCTTATAAATTGTTGAAGATTTGATGTCTGTAAAACATTCAGAACACAGAAATTTTTAAATTTATTTCATCTTTATTTAACAAGCTTTGTTCCACTGAGATCAAAGATCTTTTTTTTACAAGGGAGACCCGGCCAAGAATAGCAGCAACACAACGTTGCAGCAATAAATTAACATAAAAAAGCACAATAAAATGATCAAATAAAACATTTGCACACTGATAACCTGAACTCAGTAATGTTATCATAGCTTTAAAATGTTTGGAAGTTAAAGATCAGTCTGTAGATTGTTCCATGCAGTAGCTGCAGAAAATCTAAAATGTGTTTGTGTCAACTACACAACACAGAAACCAAACAGGAAGAGAAGATTTTATTTTTGTTTTGGCATGTGGATATCTTTCCACATCACATTCACTCCTCCTTCATACGTCCACGCAGCGACCTCTCTGAAGGCTCAATAGACTGTGATGAGGTCCCGGCCACTCGCTGCTCTAAAAGCCTTTTGTCTCGTCGGCCTTTTGTGTCCTTGTGCTGTGTGACAGCCTATCCACCCCCCTGTTCCCATTGTAGCCTTTGTCCTCCCGCCGTCCCAGTTCCTTACACCTCTCCTCCCCTCGCTGGCCGGGGCAGCCACCCTCAACACTCGCCTCCCTTCCATCCGGGCTCCGATATCGTCGCCTCTTCACGAGTCTAAAGGATGAGTCCTTCAGGGTTCAGACAATGCAGCCCCGTCACAGGACTCTGTGTAGTTTTGTCAGGGAGGAGATGTGATTGACTGAAGCATCACAGGCCCGACACAAGTCCTTGTACGTTATTGTGTCGTTGACTGACAGCCGGCGACAAGTCAATCACAGGCAGCGAGTCGGAGCGTACGAGGGTTTGATTCCCACCAAGACCACCCGCGCTGAAAAAGTATTCCCTCAGGCTCCTTCTGAAGTGCTTTACATATGGTGTGTGTGTGTGTGTGTTGCAGATGTGTGTAATGTGAACCAGCAGAACAAGGCGGGATACACACCCATCATGCTCGCAGCGCTGGCGGCCGTGGAGACGCCCAAGGACATGCGCATTGTGGAGGAGCTCTTCAGCAAGGGCGACGTCAACGCCCGGGCCAGTCAGGTCAGTGGCTGGGGTGTCAGAGGTCAAAGGTCAAAAAGGCAGCGGCAGGCCACCAACCAGAAATCACACATGGTTTACGTTTCAATGAGCAGGGACGTGATGATGAGTCGAGAACATCTGGTTAGATTTTAAGCAGAATAAAGAAAACAGTTTTATTTAACACATTTGACTCTAACATAAAAATGTTATTAAAAGGGTCTTTTTATGATTCATTCAGAAATATGCAAAACTAGATTATGCACAAGAGAGTCCCGTGAAATCCTGACTGCAAAATGATTCATTAGAAAGTTTACATGTATACGTTTAAGCCATTTAGAAAATTTGTACTGTGGCTCCACCTAGTGGTGAAGGAAGGTAACTGCTTGGATTTTTGAACGTTACAGTTACAGCTCTCATTGATGAGGTCAGTTGCTTCCTGATATTTAGGAGAAAGTTTTGTATTTTTGATCGTGGAGTTTCAAAGAGTAAATCTGTGGCTTTTCAATCAGCGTGTATGAGACAATACTTACTGCTAGAACAATCATTTGTGATTCAGAAAGGAAAAAATAATGTATGATTTACGGTTGCAGTAAATGAACATTTTTATTATCAAGTATCTATTGATTATTTATCACAACATCCCAGTGCCCAGGTTGATATCTTAAAATTACTTCCTACAGTATGTTCAACCAACAGGGCTGAAGATGGAAAATTATAAATCAGCAAACTTAATATATTTGTGTTTTGTTAGTTATAGTTCTTAATCATCAATCATCATTAACTCAAGCAGTTGGTTCATGACAAGTTCTTGATGTAATTTATAATATAAACAGATATAATAAGAACAGGCAGCAAGTTTTGAACGTCAAACAGAAAGATTGATTACGGTCTTTCATTAAAGATAGATAAATATTTATTGTCTCAAAGGGGAAATTAGTTTCCACAGTAAATTATCTGTTGTAACGTTTATAGTTTGTTTGACCTGCTCGTTCAAAATTTAACACACATCTCAGGAGAAGCTGCCTCTAAAGTTTAAAGATAGTATTTGTTTGTCTAATCTAATCCTAATGTTAACCCATCAAATAATTAACCCTAAACAAACCACATGAAGTAAACGTTTCTGTCGTCCCTGTGCTGCGTCAGGCTGGTCAGACGGGGCTGATGCTGGCGGTCAGTCACGGCAGGATGGACATGGTTCGGGCCCTGCTGGCTTTCGGGGCCGACGTCAACATCCAGGACGACGAGGGATCGACGGCGCTGATGTGCGCCAGCGAACACGGCCATGTCGAGATCGTCAAACTGCTGCTGGCCCAACCCGGCTGTGACGCCACGCTCAGCGACAGCGTGAGTATAACGCATGAAGTAAACACGGCTGAGATGAGTAGCGAGCAAAACACTGCGTCGGTTTTACGATGTGATCGATTTAAAAATCTGTTTTTGTGTCTCTCACTATAAAACAACATTCAATATAAAAAGTAGAGTCTCTGTAACTGTTTATAAGTCTAGAAAACAATTAGTAGAAGTCATAGATGATGACTTAAGCATAAGTATTTCACAGGTTCATGTGTTATACATACTTTACATGTTGTACATTTTTAACTGTAGTTGAAATATACATATAAAATAATTTACATACTTCAGAGTATTTTTCAGATCATTACGAGGTCTGAAAACAAATTATTTCTGCAAATGTTAAAGCCTTAAATTGTTTTTTGGGTTTTTCTTTCCCGTTTACAAGGGTTTGACATAGTTTGCTGCTAATTAAAAACTAAAATTTCATACTTTAACTCCAAATGAGTATATTTTTAATGTAGTGGGTTTTTAATTTGGATAGTGAGTGGTGATAGAGGATTTAATAGTAACAGTGAATATGGTTGTACAGCGGATCTGCTTTAATTGTTCCTAAATTAGTTTTAAATTTAGTTAAACCCAGAATATACAAGAGAAATCTTTATATTTCTACTTAAGTCTTAATAATTGCAGATACATTGTGGTAACATATTTAGAATTTTGGGAGGATTTTTTTTGGCAATCTGTGTATTTTTGTTTTGATTTCAGTTTTTCTATTTGTCTTCTAATCCTTGTCTCGTTCCTTCAGGATGAGAGTAATGCTCTGTCCATAGCTCTGGAAGCAGGACACAAGGACATTGCAGTTCTGCTTTATGCACACGTCAACTTCTCCAAAGCCCAGTCACCGGTACGTCCTCGTTATCCTCTACGTTTAAACGACCCTGTGCTCCTAGTTTCATGTTTATTTACACGTTGACTGCCAAATGATCCATCCTCACCTGCTGTTTGTGTGCGTCTGTATCGTAGGGGACCCCTCGACTTGGCAGAAAGACGTCACCGAGTCCCACTCGGAGGGGCATGTTTGATTAGAGGCCCCCCCCCCCCGCCTCTGCCCACAAACCCTGCGCTGCTATTGGTTCACGCTGAGCGATGCCTTACCCACAGCTGGATGAGGGACTTCATCCCAGGCACCAACTAACCAACCAACCAATGAGATTTCTGGATGTTTTTTTTTTTTTTTTTTTAATGCACACTTGCCTCCATGACAAGCCCAAAGTGCCCTTTGAATATGAATGTAACCAGCTGGTGCCTCCAGTCCCTTCACATTCAAATATCTCAAGCCGTCAGCAAACCACCGGAGTTCAGACCAACATGCACACTTATCAACTAATAAATGCCATTTTTCCTTGTTTTCTTTTAAGTTTTTCTCTTTTTTTTTGCAATTTGACAACCTTTTTTTTTATTTCTAAAGCTCAATGTTGATCATTCAAGAGCACCAAAACACCTTCATATGTGATTTTTTTTTTTTCGAGCGTAATACGCATCAGAGTAGACGGATGAATAATTATTCACCCACTTGTTAGAGGAAATATTTCCTGTATATATTGTTCGCCTCAAACATCCCGGTCTCACACATACGTGCACCCAGCTCTACAGTACATGTACAACTCATGTGGACGAATGCATCAATGAATAAACGTGACCTAGACTGGAGAAATTGTACTTTTATACAAATCCTTTGTATCTATTTAAAAAAGAAGAATCACAGTATTTTGAATATTTCCTATTACTACTTAACAATCCATGAAGTTATATATTTATCAAAGTATAGTTTTTAATGCAGATATTTGTATTTCATTGTACATACAGTGGTCGTTAGAGTCTAGTTATTCTCTTCTTTTTTTTGTCTTGTGTCCAGTTTCTTTCTGTCTCCAATGTGTAATATAAACTGTCTGTCCTCTAGTAAGCATCAAGGTACTGACTTTCATCTTCAAATGAGAATTGAAGTGCCTGAGACTTTGCCATATTACAATAAACATCAATTAAAGAATATAAATCAGGGTGTCTTGTCTTCATTATAGAGGCATATTCAAATTTAAACAGACCTCACATGAAGCATCGTGGCCTCGAAGCACATTGAACTGAATTTAAATTTGGTCAACAGTGTTTCTGCAGTTTTAGGTGTTTTATGTGACCTTCTTATCTGTGCTGTGACTGATTTTTCCTATACCTGCTCAGCAAAAAAGGTTTAATTACATGGTTTCACTCCAAAATGTGTTTTTTCTAAAGGGCCAAATGTTAAAGTCCATCATTTAAAAAGAATCTACAGTCATGCTAGCAGCTTTGTGAGGCTCGGCTATAGCATTTAGCTCAAAGTGCTACTGTGCTTTACGTTAGCATGCTAACATACTGATGCTTGATGATAAGCAGGTATTTTAGCATGCTAATAAACCAAAATATTGGACAAATTAAGGTTTGACTTGAAGCTAGATGAAGGGTAAGAGGATCATAACAGTTTCAGTTCATCCTGAGGGGGATATGAATGTGTCTACTAGATTTTGTGGCATCTTCAATAGTTGTTCAAACATTTCACTCATAATGACAAATTTAAACCTGTTTGTGGCACTAGAGCAAAAGTCAAGGGATCTCCCTGTCTATATAAAATTTGTGCTATTCTATAGTAGATGTTAAGATATGTAACAACAAAGTGAAAGCTTTGACCTGCTGGTGACACTAGAGGAAACATCACAGGATCAATAAAGTTATTGGTTTTCATCCTCTGGGGAACATGTTTAGATATTTCAGGCTGGACCAAAGTGATGGACAGACCGACCGACAGGCCAGAATGGAAAAAAATTACACAAATGATACCTTTGTAATTCAATTTGTGGTCAAAAAAACTAAAAACTAAACTAAAAAAAAGACTTTTAAATGTCATAAGTCAATGTGTAAAACATCAAATGAAGGAGGAGAGAGTCAAACATTCATTTCTCTGCAGTCTTTTTATTCATACATCTACGAATCAATGTTTTGGCACATGTTGCCTTCATGATTGAGATCTGATCTGAGACGACTCATTTCAGAACAAAGCTTCAAAATTCACCCACTTTGGCTGCGTTCAGACAGGAAGCAAATTAACTGTCGGCTGCTCATCACATTAATACCGTACATGAGTATCTCCAGTATTTATGTGGAAATGTGATGAATCGTGATTGTTGAACCAAAAATAAACTAAAGCTAGAAATAAATTTCACTTTAAAAGTGACAAAGCAGATTTGGAAACTTGTTGTGATAAGATAAAGTGTCCACTATCATACAAAGTGAGACGATGTAACTTTTGAATGAGGAAATAACACATTCATTCAATTATCAATGAAAAGTTGGATTCATAAGAGATGACAGGAACACTTGCTCAATTCGACACACTGCAACATCCTCACTTGGTCTGGTATGAATGGTAGCTTATGTCGGTTAATGTTATCAAACTTTACATAGATATGCTGTATAACTCCTCTCTACTTGTCACTACTTTATCCCATGTTTGTCACTTGTGGCCATAAAGTTACACAATCTCACTTCAACAAAGACATTTTCAAATCAACAGATTAGATCCTCCTATTTGAAACATATAAATGTTTTTCTCCGACATGATTAGGAAATTAGTTTTGTCACTGTGATTTGAGTTTGGTGAAGGAGTTTCTGGAAGTCAAGAATCTCACAGCTGAGTCAGTCTGAGTCAGGTTAACGGAGCTGGCCGTCTTCTGATTGGAGGGTTTCCTGAGTGATGGAGAGAGCGACAGCTGTGATATACAACATGAACACACCTGAAAAGTTGCTTTGATAATATTAATATATAGTTATCTTATAGTTTAATTCCAAAACAATGAAAGTGACATTATTGCAAAATGAGTTAAACTGATTTTGTTATTTTTCAGTCCAAACTGGATCCTCTATAAATGTATATATTGTAAATGATGAGTTTTAGGTGATAATTATTTCTACAAAACCCACAGTTTTGTAAACTAATCCTTAATTGAACAGCATTATTGGCTGAATTTTGAGATCCTGACAAACCTGTACAGAGGCAGGTGGGTGCTGCTGGATCCAGCTCCTGTTCTGGTGAGTATGTGTTTGTGTTTCAGTGCGGGACGGGGAACAAGGCCCAGATCGCCCGGCCTGTAGCGGGCCAGCTGGAACTGGAACCTCAAAGCTGGATTCAGGGTTCCTGCTCTGTGACACAAGAAACATGCTCCAAGTAGTACTCAGTCTGGTACTGAAGGTAGTTTTACTATGTCTGCAAAAATTCAATTCTTTCAATTTTGCCCAAGAACATAACTGTACAACAACTGGGGCTTTTTGTCTCGGTTATAATTGGGTCCCCTAATTAAATATATTTAAACATGCCAACAAGCACATAAAAATCTCTCAATTTTCATATTGATGGATAATATAGTATCACAATGTGGTGCACAATGCAAATGGAGGAGCCACTCACAGTTGTATGCACACCAACACACACGAGTCACACAAAAACAGATATCATCCAGTTAGAGAGTGACTGATTCTACCGGGCTGCTGCAGGGTCAGAGGTCTGCAGCTCAGTCACTTACTCGTTCTCAGCGGTGGAGCTGGTGAGGGACGAGTCATTTCCCAGCTGGGCGGGTCTGTCCAGGACCAGCAGGAGCTTCTTTATCAGCTGCTTCCACTGGACGACAGAGTCCACCTCTGAGTCCTGCTCTGTTTGCACTTCCTGCAAGAGACGACATGAAAGCCGAAGTCATCAATATATTTTTCTGAGGCTCAAATAACCTCATTGGAAGTTTTTCTGATTCTGATAATAATAAATGGTAAATTGCTTTAATTGTTCAGTACATTATTAGCCTACATAATTGTGGTGTACTCTGCCATGACATGATTTCTATTTACATTTGGAGAAATTAAAAATGTCTTTATGATGCACTGTTATAAGATTCCTCTCAGTAATATATAATCAATAAAGATCAATCAGTAAGACCAGCAAGATTTCAATTTCAATTCACATTGAACTTAAAAAAAACATGTAAATGGTAAACTTTTATGCGTTTTATATGAGGCCATGATGCCGCTGCCTGTTCTGTGTTATACTGGTTTGATGATTACTTGCGCAAGCATTAATGAGCTTATCAGTTCAGCTGCTCTGGATGAGACGGATCATGATGTGTAGAATTAATCAGCCTGATCACGTCACAGCACTTAGAACGGATATGTTGAACAGACGTTAGTGAAGGTACAGTAGTGAATTAGTGAAGTTATTTTCATTCATGACTGCAGAAGGTCAGCTGGGTTTTAATTTTGCTTACTTAACCCTCCTGTTGTCTTCCTGTCAACTTTTGTCCTCCAGGGTCAACTTTGACTCGGGAAAATTCAATGAAAGTAGTGATCATTACTTTTACTTGCAAAGTGTGTGATATGGAACCATCCATGTGATTTTCAGGCAATTAGATGAAAGAAATCCATATTTCTGATATAAAAACATTTGACAAATTTGACCCCGAAGACAACAGGAGGGTTAACAGGTCAGTAAGGCTAATTAGCTATACTGGAGACATGTTGGTAAAAATGTTTAACCTGCCCATTTTTACATTACAGCTGAACTAACGATGTCTAAAAGCAGATGTTTGTGTTTTAGTTTAAAAGAATTTCAACTTGTTTTTTTGACAAATAAATAAAGATGTGTATTGATTTGCTGACTGGTGTGTTTTCCTGTCCTAATGTGGATTTTTACTTTAGAGCTGACACCTCTTCTGTTGTTGCTGAAGTCTCCTTTTGTTAACCTGTTTGTTTGTCTCCTACAAATTATAATAATTTTGCTCCACAGTTTGACTTAAATTTGTCTTAAATAAGTTAAAATGAACATGAACAAGTAGTTTGTAATGTTCCTCATATGGGAGGGGTTGAGGGAGGGTTAAGGTCAGGACTGTTGTTTTACCCTCAGGGCTTGTCTGAGAGTGACGGCAGCTTCCTGCATGACGCTCTTCATCCTGCTCCTCCTCCTCCTCTCGTCCTGCAGCTCCGCCTCCAGCCGACTCACCTCAGCTCTGTTTTTACTGCACTGCTCAGACGCTGAGGTGTGGTCCCGTCTGAAAACAGAACAGTGACAGTGACACCAGTGTAAACCTGTGGGGGTATAGCTCAGTGGTAGAGCATTTGACTGCAGATCAAGAGGTCTCCGGTTCAAATCCGGATGCCCCCTGACTCAGCTTTATGCATCACTTCCCATAAACGAGGCCTCCACTGCATCTGGTCTACTTTCAGTATTCTCTGTGAGGCCTGTTGGTGCAGTCTAACGCCAGTAATGCCAAGTTCAAACCTTTCATTCTGTTACGTTGTCCAAATAAAATGATGGTTCATGTCATGGAAACTCAGTTTGATGTTATTTCTCTGCTGTTTGTCTTCTTCCAGTTTATTGTTTAGGTGAAAAACTTATTGTAAAAACCTACAAAATGTCACTGAAACTGTTCACAACCATGTTCACATAAGTTATTCATAACACATAATGCTGCTTGATATAATGTTTCCTAAATCAACATCATGGATTTTTTTCATTTACATGTTTTTGTTTGTCTTTGTTCTATTTTTATCTTTTAAATTCTCTTTTTCTTAATCAAAACTTACTTTCTCTATTAAGCTTTTTTTTTTCTTTCTTCTTTATGCTTCTTTATGGCTCATTTATGTTTTTGTCAGTAACTACTGGTGTTACTGGTGACTTTATTTAGTCTTTGTCTATTTTTATATATTCTTATCATTGCTCTACCTTATTGTCCTTCTATCCGACTGCCTTCTTCACAGTCTTTTACTTCTTCTTCTAATAAAAATAATGAAGCAAATTCATGTGAGAAATGAATGAAACTACTAAAAGTAACAGTCTGAAGGCATAAAAATGTGGATAGACCTTTTTTTCTTTGTATCATTAGTGTGAATTTCCGTTGTCTGTAAAGCACATTGAGGTTTTCTTGCTCATTGCTCTTAACATTAGTAAAATATGAGTAGAGTCAGTTTTATGGACAGTAGAGAAGAGTGAACTTTGACCTGAGAGCCTTCAGCTCTGCCAGGACTCCTTTGTGTTCGGTCTGAAGCTGCTCGAGTTCCTGCCTGCTGTCGTTTAGCTTCACCTGCAGCTGCTGACACTTCTCTGTCAGCTGCTCCACCACCTGACGGAGGGAAGACGTCCAATCAGAAAACAAGGACAAAGAAAAACATGACATATTTATTTGATGATTGATGAAAGTAATAATGATTGACAAACTGTTGTACCGATCACCTCTTAACAGAAGGAAGTCTTCCTCTCACCTTCTTACGGATACAGCTCTCGCGGGAAATCCCGCTGAGTGTTTGCTCCAGGATGTCCACGTCCACGCTGAGTTGACTCTTCTTCCCCCGCAGCGCTGTGTTCTCCTCCACCAGGATCTGGGCCTGCTCAGACAGCTGGCTGAATCGGGCCTTCACCTCTTTGTTCTCCTGAACAGCCAACCTGGTCGTCTCCGGAACCTTCTGGTCCACCAGCTGCTGCACCTCTGCCGCCATGGCCGCCACGTGGCTCTCCATCTCCTTCTCCAACCTTTTGTCCGGGAACAGGAGAAGGGAAAGAGGGAGACGTGAACGTAAAGGATATTTTAGATAATGATCTGGGCACACGTGACTTCAATTCCACTTTGATTCAAATGACTGAAGTGTTATCCTTTTCCACAGCTTTCTGCCATTTATTTACAGCTATATCTATCAGTAAATCTGTCACAGTCTGTCCAAGACTCAACCTCTTCTTTTCCAGCAGTGCTTTCATCTCCAAGCTGTGGAAGGCAGCTTTGTGCTCCTCCTCCTGACTGGACAACTGTTTCTCCAGAGACTCCATGTTGGACATCAGCTGCTCCTTCTGCTTCTGAAAGTCCTCCAGATTAGCCAGCCTCGCCGCTGGGAGGAGGAATGAGAAGAGAGGATAAAGCATATTACACGTATAACCCAGTTTTTGATTACATTTACATCTATGTTTTGTCATTTCGCAGACGCTTTTATCCAGAGCGACTTACAAGCAAGGCAAGACAATCAAGCTTGGTAAACTGTGGTAAAAATTCTCAAGTAGCTGAGCAAGTTGGAGCAAGTAGCACCAGACAGAAAGACATTTAATGCTTTCTGCAATGAATTGCTTTGTTCACTGTGGCTTTACTTAACCAGTGGGTTTGTTTCTGCATCCGATTTGTGTAAAATTCAACACAGAGTTTGCTAATCTGCTCAGTCAGCCATCTTGTTTGTTTTCATGGTGAGTGAATTTACTGTAGTTGCAACGTGTTGATGTTAAAGCTCCAGTGAAATGGAGAAAAACCTTCTTATGTTGTTATCTTGTGTTCTTAGAGGTGTATAAATTCAGGAACTAGAGTTAACTGGCTAGAAATACATGGTTTTCATAGTTCTTTATTTAAATAGTCAGTGTGCAAAACTACTGTTTACATTTCACATGTGCAGTACAGGCTCACCAATTTGACTACTGCTGTGTGATATCTGCATTATAGTTAAAATCAAGTCCCTTCCAACATTAAGTCTCTATTTCAAGAAGGAAAACATCAAACCACAAAAGAAAAGTTACCATCCTTAAACCAATGCTACAGCAGGAGCTAAACTTGACCCTGACTTACTCACCCAATGTCATGTTCTCCTCTGTAAGTTCATCATTACGGTCTTGAAGCTCCTGCCTCTGCTGACTGTGCTGCAGCTGCAGGGCGTCTCTGTCCTTCTCTGCAGCCTGCCGATGACTCTCCAGGCGCTCTGACAGCTCGTCCACCTCGTCCTCTTTCTCCAGCAGGGAACGTTTCAGATACTGAGCAATGTCCTTCTTCTCCTTCTCCAGCGCACTGTACTGAGAATTTAAGTCCTTCCTCTGCTTCTCCAGTTCATCACATTTCAGCTGATATCTAAAAACAAGGTGGGACATATATCTAGATGCAGATGATGTATGTACAGACTTTGACTCTGGAAGGCTGTTTTCATTTTCATCTGCTGAAAGTGGAAAGTTTCTCTGTGCTCACTGAAAATCCGATTTTAAGGGTGGACCTATGAGCATTATTTGTGACACTGCAAATAGTTTGGAGCCAATCCTGGTCCAATATTCAGCTTACGCAAGTGTTAAGTGGAAACTTGAAGCCTCTAGTGCACAAACACTGAGAATGGACTTGACAGTGAAGTAGGAGACATCTTGTGTCCAGCAGTTAAACTTTTGAAATGAAATATATTTGCATATTCATATAATCTGCATTTTTTTTAAATGAGGGAGAAGGAGTAGATGTCATTTTAAGGATTTTGATAAGATAATTGAACTTTTTTGTGGAAAAACCATCAGACACACATTATTATTCAAAGTAGAGTATTTTGTTTACATCTGGATGGGATCTTTAACTTATATACTGGTGTAGCCTAAATAAACTTTTCAGGAAGCTACAAATGTAAACATGACAAAGCTAATTGTCGACGAAAATGACGTAAATGCTGCGTGACGTCATTTTTCTTCTCTCGCTAAGTTTAAAAAGCAAGACAAAGTTATCGTCTATTTACAAAGCACTTACTTGCATCTATATACTGTATGTTATCACATTTGCATCATTCTGCGTTTAAAGGCACTAGATTTTATGTATTCTCCTAAAAAGAGAAGCGTGTCTGTTGTGTAAAAAAAGCCCATAGTTACCTCTCCAACTGCTCGTTCAAATATCGGATTTGAATCAAGTATAATTCCTTCTCTCTGTCGTCAGAACCGGTTTTATCTGTACGAGTCACTAGACTTTCCTTTTTCTTTGTTTTCTTGTCTTCATCTTGTTTCTCGCCGCTTTTCTTGTCCTTCTTTTTGGGCATTGTGTCAGAGAAAGTCAGCTAAAATTTATGCCGAGACACAGCAGAGAAACTAAACTATGTCGTTGCTAGGCAATGCTGCCTTCAGGGACTCCTCGAAAAGTTCTCCCCGGAGAGTCCGGGGTACAGCGGGATAAAATGTGATATGTGATAATGTGATCATGAGAATCGGACACGAACGCTAATCGATTTTTTTCAACAAATATACTGTAGGATTACGCAAATTAATGTTGTGGTGATTCATTGGTGTTTTTGGAGTGGTTAGTATGCTACGGTTGTTTTAATGTTACGAAATGTGGCACCTTCAAACTAGAGTAGTTAAAAAAACGTGGACAGTGAAACTTTTTTAAAGGACCGATGTGAGGTTGCAGATTGCAACCAGCTCAGTGTTTTAAGTTCATGAAAGTTTATTTGTATATAAAGTTTATTGTAACATTTTGGTCTCCTTAAAAAGTCTTGTTCAGCATTTGGTTGTACTAAAAGACCCTCTAAAGAGTCGGATTTTCAGTTTTTTCCAGTGCGTATATTATGTTTTAATGGTTTTATGCCTGTTAACCATAGACTGTAAATGCACCATGCTATCCAAGCTAGCCGCCAGCAGATAGACGAAGAATTTGAATATCCTGAATCTCAACTTGTTTTTTTGTTTTTTACTTCTTAAGCCTTACATCTGTCACTGACAGACAATTATAAGTGATAGTAAAAAGCAAACCACTTTTTCTCTGTCTATTATTTATCATTAGAAATAGAGTTTACAGAGTATAACTATTAGATACCATGAAATTGATCCACGTGGGGCCATACCCAATGTTATAACCATTATAACCTGTGGCCATCTGATGATTTCCAGCTCAGTGGCTCCCTCGACTGCTGTGAACCAGTACTGCAGGAGAGAAATGCCTTTATACGTTTTCCATGACAAGGTTGAGTGCAACAAATTCCTTCATAATACGTTGTCCTTGCAAAGAAATATTAAATTGAAACATTAAATTTTATGTGATATTTCCTTATTTTCCCTCATGTCATTAATGTCAGCAGCTATTGCCGAGAAAGAAACCCATGTTTTCATTTTATACTGTTCCTCAGAGAGGAGCCATACTAACAGAAAGGTTAAATGTGTTAAATCACACACTTTATTGCTGCTTTGTAATCTATCATTATCACCATGTGCTATAGAGGCAATTAAACTCAGTGTTATTGTAACCCTGCCAACACTTACCTTACAGCACCAGGACCCAATGAAGCGTAGCAGTTATTTGTCTGAACCGGGTGATTCAACGCCGTGCTTTTTAATTGGTAACTTTTCACCCCCCCAACATTTGACCGCAGGGATTTTTAATTGGGTGCCTATGTGTTTCACCTAAATTCACTCCCTGCCTATAAATCCACTCGGCTGACTGATTGACCAGTGTTGAGGTTAATTCAGTTTTAGCTGCAGTCAAGCCTGGTAATTTAATATGAGTGGATTAATTCACCAGGTGGACCAGCACTTCCCTTGTGAAAAAAAAAGAGTTACAGTAAATGTATTTTAGTAGGACGCTACTCAGATATGACAGTAAATGAACAAGTGACCCAGTGGGAATGTTGTAGTAATGCCATTGGCTATTATAAAATGACAAGTCTAATTCAGTTGTGGTTCACTCAGACAAAGCAAAATGAAAGACTAGTAATTTGTTTCCCACATAAATGTTTGAAAGTGATCTCAGCACACACACACACACACACACACACAGTTTTTTTTTCAGTTTTGGTGTTATCAGGATAAAGTTAAATTTGACTTTGTAAACTGAAATGTGATCAAGCTGCACAGAAAACCCCAGTGGGATCTCTAAAGGTTTACAGGTACATCATGAACAACCTATCAAGCCTCATTGGGACTCAACTTAGATCCACTAAACACCCAAAGAAGTGACAACAGGACACAACTGATCTGATCTGTCTTTATCAATCAATATTGATCTGTCTTTATTAATGTGCCACACTCCAACACTTTGTGAAGTCTTCAGTAAGCCTGTATTAATACCGTAGCTCATTCTTTTGATACTACAGATACTACAGACACTACAGACACTACAGATACTACAGATACTACAGACACTACAGACATTACAGATACTACAGATACTACAGATACTATAGACACTACAGATACTACAGATACTACAGATACTATAGACACTACAGATACTACAGATACTACAGATACTATAGACACTACAGATACCACAGACACTACAGATACTACAGATACTACAGATACCACAGATACTATAGACACTACAGATACTACAGACACTACAGACATTACAGATACTACAGATACTATAGACACTACAGATACTACAGATACTACAGATACTATAGACACTACAGATACTACAGATACTACAGATACTACAGACACTACAGATATTACAGATACTACAGACACTACAGATACTACAGATACTACAGACACTACAGATACTACAGATACTACAGATACTACAGATACTTAAAAAAAAACCTTAAAACCTTCCTGTAACTCATGATATCTATGCAGAACAAAATACAGGCGTTCACCACATTTAGTTATTTCAATTTATTATAGTTTGCATGAAAGTCAGTTTTACGCAACTAGATAAGGTGAATGAAACATGCTTTTCCATAAACTCAGTGGCAGAAAGTAACTTGTGCATTGTGCTGTAACATTGTATAATGAGTCTCCTCTGTGTTGGGAGAGTGAAGCTGTGAAGAGTGAAGTATTTGTTAAATTATCAATCACATCCATGTGATACATCCATGGACAATCCTGCACCTTAAGGTTTACAATATCCACCTGACTTGCACTATTGTACAGTGTATTACAGTATATTAGTTTAATTTCACAGTGTATATTTAACACATACTCTAGTCTAGTTGTGGTTCTATCTCTCTATTCTATTTATTATTTTATTCTATTTATATTTGAGTTAGTCTATTTAGTTATTGTGAAATTTTACAACTGTATCATGAAAATCGTGTTTACATGTTTATACATCAGCAATAATAATACAATAACATAATAATTTAACATTTTTAGGGCCATTCTGCATGATGAATACTTTAAGTACATTTTGCTGATATCTCGACTTTATTAGTTGTTTAATTATTTAGTTTTGGTAGCCTAGCCTAGGTAAATTATTTGAATGCTTCTTCCACCACTACACAAACCCAGACTTTTTAGAAGCATGTGATATGTAAGTACAGTCACATATGAATGTTTCTTGCACAAAGTAGTGAGAAATGTGATAGTATTTAGGCTTATAAGTTAATCAAATTGCATTAGGGATCTGTGGGCTATGCTTTATTTAAAGGATACATTCACAATTTTTCAAGTCAGGTCTTTTTAGCATCAAATTTCCTCTTTGTGTTTCCTCAGACAGTGTTTCCCTGTTGAGCTGCGGTGGAAGTATAGTTACTATCTACTGTCAGATATAGAAAGCAGAGACAGATCCTAACCAAGTACACACTCAGAGACCATAAATAGGCGATCGAAAAAGGATGACACAAAAAATCATGGCAACCTAAAGAAAAAACAATACGTGGTCACAGTTCAACAGGCGAGGTTGAGACAGAGATGCACTTCCTCCTACGATGTAAAACATTCAACAAGGAATAATAAGGAACATTAGCTATAACAAGTTCAACTCTGTAATTTCAGATTTCAAAGAGCTTAATGACCTCTCAAAATTAAAAATACTCCTAGGAGAAGGAGACAAGGCGTATCTTGCTGCCCACTATGTATCAACATGCCACAACCTGACACACACACACACACACACACACACTCACACACATGTTCTCAGGTCACTTTTGGGGACATTACATAGACTTACATTAATTTCCTGGAGACTTACCCTAACCCTAACCATAACCACTACATGCCTATCCTATCCCTTATGCTAACCTTAACCACTGACCCAAGAATCCTCTTTTTACCAAATATGGACACTTTTGTCCCCAATTGGACAAGCTGTACAAACACACACACAAATACATGCATAGGATATACTATATATACATATATAATTAATATATATCAATCTTAATATAATTAATATCAATCTTAATGTTTTGTTAATGTTCATATTGTTGTTATTTTGTACTGTCCAAATATTTGGACAAATTGTATTTTGATGCTTTGGCAACATTGTTATCAAAACTTTCATGCCAATAAAGCCCATTGAATTAAATTGAACTTTGGGACTTTGGCACTAAAAAGACTGCAAAATTGAAAGATATCTACTTGATTTGACTAACTCGGACAACTGAAGCTTCATATTAGCTTCAGTTAAACTTTTAAATACATTTGTGCACATGTGGATTTTGTCCCCATCACACTGTAAGTGGGATGGGGCCCACTAATGGTCTGTATGAACAGGCGGAATGATTACAGCAAGAAAACCTATTTCAATGTTCATTTGGGCTCCTGATTGTTGTTTTAAGACAGACTTGAATAACTGTGAACCCGTCCTTTTTTAAGAGTGAAAGTCAGAAGAGTGATGCCACTGTCTTGCCAGCTTTCTCCCCCGCTTCCAGCTTGTTTCCTCCCATTGGGGCGTGGAGAAAGTCCTACGCTTTTTTGAAAAAAAAAAAGAAGTCACAGCAGCATCAGCAGGGCGGGGAGGGACGGTGACCTTATAGCCTCCAGCCTGGCACCAGGACAGGCTTTAATCAGCCGAGCCTGCCGAGACAATCTCTAACATAGTAGCTATAAAATCTGACCGTTGTGGTTCCTCGGCTGGTCTGTAGCAGTTAGCAGCAGTCTTTTAGCCATGAGCAAGGACAAGCAGAGCAAGCAGAGCAAGCAGGTGCCGGAGTGCACTGGACCTCTGTCCCCGTCCAAAGGCCAGAAACCCCCCAGGATGCCCAAGTGCTCCCGCTGCAGGAACCACGGCTACGTGTCTCCTCTGAAGGGCCACAAGCGCTTCTGCAACTGGAGGGACTGCCAGTGTGCCAAATGCAAACTTATAGCTGAGAGGCAGAGAGTCATGGCGGCCCAGGTAACTATCATTTAACGCTTGGTAACCGTTGTTTAGATAACCGTTACTTACCGTTACCTGTTAGCGCGGCTAGCTTAGAGCAACGCTGAAAGTAGTTATTTTAAACAAACAAACAAACAAACAAAAACAGTTTCTTCCACTTGAAACATAAAATACAAATTTACTTATATGTTTGGGAAAATATTTCATAGATAACGTTAATGTTTGTGTTTGTTTATATTTCAACGGTTGTGGTAATTTTAAACAGCACGTGCTGGAGTGAAAAAAAAACGTTTCTAACATGAATCATAAAATATAAATTATATCTGTTTGTGAGAATATTTGTTTTGTATTTGTGTTTGTATACATTTCAGCGGTTGTGGACACATTTACATACGTCGTTTTTCTTAATTTCGATGTGTACTAACACTAACGTTACTCTGCGAAAATGCCAAGCTAGCTTTTACCAAAAATGCTCTACATTTCTAAACCGTCTCTGCATTTAGACATAACTAATGCTACTTTATAAACTGTTATATGTGTTTTCATGGGTGTTTTATGAGTTTGTTGCTACACTTGTTGCTTTCAGCAGACTGTCTAGAAATATTACAGTGTTTCCCTGAGGATTTTTTCTAGCAGTGGTGCTGTTGTGCCCGCGCAGAGCCCTTCACACCAGGACCTGTATTCACGCATATCGGCAGTGGAGAAACGTAAAACTACCATAGAATTGTTTCAGACATTCATTGAGTGATGTGCAGGTTAATTTACAGGAGCAGAAGGGCTCTGGAGGCCCAGATAACTGTAGCTGTAGTAAATGTTGAAGAATGAAATGCCTCAACACAGAAAATGCACATTATTTTTTAGAGATACACTGATATGGAATTACAGTATAACAATAACGATAATTATAGACTAAGTTACTTCAAAACAAAATGATGATGTGTTTGTTGTGGCCGATACAATACGATAACTGATCATTTTATTGTTACAAATGCAAAAATGTGAAGATGACAATTGAGATATATTTAGATTGACAAGTTTTTTTTCTAATATAGCACCAAAGTTTACAGCAGTCACCATCCCTGCAATAAGGATTTTTTTATTATGATTATAAACGTGTTTGTAAAAACTAGTTTATCTTTTTAATATGTAGACTAATTACCATCATATCTTATCCCCAAAACCCTTAGAATAACTTTTTATGCTGTTAAACTGATTAATGATTGAAGCCCTCAGACTCCACTGTTTAGAAAGGCAGCAGGTCTTTAACAATAAACTGGTTGAAACAGTTTATTTTCCACAGACCCAGCAGAAGAGAGAGATACGGAGAGGCAAAAATCCAATTCACTCCCCACCAGCTCCAGTCTGTGATTATTATGTACAATATGAAATTTCAGTAGTGGCATTCATTTAGCAGTGGCGCTGCGCCACTGTTGAAAACATATAGGGGAAACACTGAATATTTAATTAAGGCTACAGTACACAAAACAGCAACTTTTTCTATATTTTGTGGTCATTTACTTTGTAACTTTGTAATTGAAGTAACATTTTAGCAGTGGTGGAAAGTAACTAAGTACCTTTACTCAAGTACTGTGCTTAAGTACAATTTTTAGGTATTTTACTTGAGTATTTCCATTTGATGCTACTTTAAACTTTCACCCCACTACATTTCAGAGGGAAATATTGTACTTTCTACTCCACTACATTTATTTGACAGCTTCAGTTACTTTTCAGATGAAGATTTGACACAATGGATAATAGGCTATAACAAGCTATAACATTGTTAAAGATGAAACCAGTGGTTTCCAACATTTTTGGCTTTTGACGTCTTACATAAAGCAGTGTGTAGTCAGGGTCACATTTCACATGTCTGTGAGTTGTTAACAGCTCCACCAAATAGTGATTTTTCCCTCTAAACTTCTCACATGGTTTCATTTCAGTAAAAGTTCAAATGATCCAATATTTCACCGAAAATCAAAGATTAGAGAAAAAGTCCAAAAACACAAGCATCAAATGGAAATACTTAAGTAAAGTACAGGTACCTAAAAATTGTACAGTATTTGAGTAATTGTTACTTAGTTACTTAGATTACATTGTGACAGCAGCCAAGTCATATCAGTCAAAAAACAAACAACGTAAGGACCCTCAAGGAGGCAAACAAGAAAAAAACAACATAGCTAAACTATATTTACTACTGGAAAACCGAAATGGGGAAAATAATATGTATAAAACAATTTTTAACTACTTACTAAACAAAACAAGCAATTTGAAAACATCACTTGCAGCTTTAGGAAATTGTGATGAGCATTTTATAAAATAATCATTAGTTATAGCCCTAACATATACAATGATAGTGCCAGGTAACAAGCTGTACATTGGTAGCACCTGCCATGTAGAAACTGTAAATTGCTATCTTGTATTAGTCTGGCTAAAAATATTTCGTAATATATCGTACTCATAGTATCTGTTATTTTCACATCTATAATGAATTTATTTTCATTTTCAGTGTTGCATTGTTAGACTGAATTCATTCACTGCTTTGTTTTTTTATGTCAGATAACAATAAAAAACTAAAAGAATCATAACAAACATATAAAAACACCAGCGGCAAAACACGTCATCATACAAAATGCAAGCATGTCTCAGGTTAAATCTCATAATCTCATAGTGCAACTGTATTTAAAAAAATGAAGTCAGTTTAGGAGCCAAGACAATCAACTTATTCATAAACCTCACATAGATGTCTTGTGTTGTAGTGATAAGAATGATTTATTTATGTATGTAATCATTCACTAATTGTGTATATTTGTTTTGAAACATTATCTTTTTGTTTTCAAGCAGATAACGAGCCATTTGAGGAGGGTAATGTTTTGTTTTATGCCAGCAGTCCCTTATCAAGCCGTTACTCCCTTCCAGGTCGCCCTGAGACGGCAGCAGGCTCAGGAAGAGGAGCTTGGGATTTGTAGTCCTGTGGCTCTGTCCGGCCCGGAGGTGATGGTGAAGAATGAAGCCGGAGCGGACTGCCTGTTCTCTGTGGAGGGACGATCCCCGACACCTACCAGCACCTCCACCTCTTCTCTTGCTGTCACAGGTGAGGTATTGCCAACTATTACTCACTTACTGTCCTATCACACCCTCTTATCACCACTCTCTCATGTGTCACACTACTAATGTGGCCGACAGCTGTACAGGTACGTCACTGCGTCCAAACCACACATCTAAGAGGTACTGAAAAGTATGAAAGAAATACTTGGTAACAACAAAATCTTAAAGTGTTTTGAACATGAACATGATGGTAAACACACAACAGTCAGTATCATACATTCACATGTCAAAAATCATGTAAAACACAGCCAGCAGAAAAAGAAAAGAGCTGTTTTTAAGTTGACTTAACTGATTTAGAAAGAATTCAGGCTTTTACAGAAATTTTGCTGACTAAAAAATAGACAACATCAAGTAATACTTACTAAGTTAAACACAATAAAATCTGAATATTTTTGCCAACCTGTTTTTGAGTTTGATTGTTCAATCAGTGGCGGTGTGAAGGTAGTGTCACATGAAAAAGCAATGTCAGTACATAACTTACATACAGTAGATGTGCAATTAATTCATTATTTCCCATGTGTCATCATTTCAAATATGAATGGTTTGATTTTTATCAATAAAACACACACACACACACACACACACACACACACACAAAACAGTAAACTTCAATTGCTGTAAAGAATAATCATCCAGCCATTGACAAAAGTACCAGCAACTAGTCATTTTCATTTTAAGAATTGTTATAACTATGAATTTTCCCTTTCAGAAATGAGTCACTCTTTTCCAGTATTATTAGATTTAAACAGTATAACTGTATAAATGACTGTAAGGGATCTTTCACACCTACCTCGTTTGATCCAGACTTTTGGACTTTTCAGTTTGATCCGAACCGAAATTACAGATGTGAAACCTCCCCTGGACCACAGTCCAAACAGTTGAACCTTGGTCCAACCAAAAGAGTTGGTCTCAGTCCAGATCAAACTGAACCATTGACACTTTCCCAAAGAGGATGAGAGAGAGAGGATATGCGAGGATGGGAGAGCAATGCCACCCGATGAAGAAGATAAAGAAACTGTAGTATATATAGTGCAATAATATAATATAGTGGCAACAAAATGAATCTGTTCATTCATTATTCTCCATTAATTGAAACGGTGACAGAAGGCTACCCACCGAAGTATAGGCAGATACAGCCCAAGTAGGTGATGATGACAGGACGTAGGTTTGTCATGTAAAGTTCTTTACATGTTAGTTCTCTCGTATAATTGCAATGTGAAACCAAAACTAACTGGATCAAATGTATACAATGTAATAAAATGGTTTGGACTTTAGGTGTGAAAAAGCCCTAATTCATCACAAATATGACATAATATTTTTTGTTTTTTTAGAGCTACTTTGTTCTATTTTATTGTCAAATTGAGTTTTATTCTATTGTGATATTTGTGTGAAATATTATAATATTTGTAAATACATTTGTCTGTGTGTGTAGCCTGGAGGGTTCACAACTGAATTCCGTCGTACAATCCTACTGACAATTAAAATTAACCTTGTACCTTGAAACCGCAAGAGAATTAAAACTTCAAAAAATATTTTAAAACAGCAAAAGTTTTAGTTTAACAGGCAGCAAAGCCACATTATGTTTAATCAATTATCGTAAAGTATATTTGTACTCAATTTAGGTTAATTTGGAGAGATTTGTTTTCACTTTGACAGTAAAGAGTCATTTTGTAGTTTGTTTTGATCAGTGTTAAAAAGACCTAATTACATCCACTGTGATTCACCATCGTATAAACAATAAAACATGAAAAAGCCCACAGCCAAAGATAACATCAGTTACAGACGTACTGATGGGAAAATAAGTGGAAATTAAAGTTGATTTGGTGGCACCAGCATGAAAGGACATCCTTGATTTCTCTCTCTGAGGTGGTGTGGAGGCAGACACAGATACCGTGTTCCTTTCCGACCTGATAGCAAATTTTAGGAGGTGAACTACGACTTTGGTCAAGGCTACCCATGAATTGGTCTGATTCTGCTCTGTGTGTGTGTGTGTGTATGTGAGAGAGAGAGAGAGAGAGAGGGAGAACTTTGGGTCCCTGGCTTGGCAACAGAGAGCAAAGACTGAGATGGAAAAAGGAGTTGAGCACTCTGTGATTCACTGATGACAAGAGTTAGAAGAAGGACAGCACATGTGATTATCTTTGGCTCCAGTGATGCACAGTGTCTTCATTGTGTAAGACCAAAAGATCAGGGTCTGCCTGAGAAGAATGTGGCCTTGTTGATAAGGAAAGTACAACGGATAATGAGTAATGATGATTTGAATGGTCATGTTCGTCCTGATAGTGCAGCTCGCTTTCCTGTGTTGTGCTGGTACGCTTTATAAGGTCTGCTGATTTGACGCCAAACACACCTGTCACCTGCAGATGGTGCTGTTGACAGCAGTTTGAGATAGTGGTGGGTGGCATGACCAGAAAAACCTCATAAAGGTTAAGTTACAAGACTTATTTCTCTGTCAAAAGATCAATCAAAAGATCTAGCACACATTTAGATTTAAATTAAACTTAGATACAACGTGTGCAAGATCATTTTCATCTGTGATTTCATTTGTTTTCAGCATCACCAAAGACTCAGCAGGGAAAATAAAAACATAAGTCTGGTTTAGATTTCTGCTGGATACATAATCCATTAAAACATTTTTACTTTTACAACTTTACTTAATGCAACTAAACTCAAACAAGTGCATAAATACACCCTCAGCTTCATTTTATAAATGTAATAATGACCTGTAAATACTGAAACACAGCCACAAACATTATACTTAGACCAAGCAATCAGATTTTTATGTTAGTTATTATAGGGCTGCAACTAACGATTATTTATATTATTATTTGTAACCTAAAATGTCTTGTTTTGTCCTGACTCAACTGTCCACAACCCAAAGATATTCAGTTTACTATGAGAAAAGACTAAAGACACTGGAAAATATTCACATTTAAGGAGTAGGAACCAGATCATTTTTAGCATTATTTTCTTTAAAAATGAATCAAAACGATGAATGAAGTATCAAAATAGTTGATTATTAATTTTCTGTCCATCAAGTAGTCATCTAATCATTGCAGCTCTAATTTGTTGTCTTCTCTATGTGTGTTGGTTCAGGGAGTCGCTCGACATTGTCCGCCAGCCCGACGGCCGGCGCCAGGGCTCACACTGACGGACAGTCAGACCTGCTGTTGGAAACCTCCTACTACAACTTATACCAGCCTTCCCGCTACCCCACCTACTACGGCAACCTCTACAACTACCAGCAATACCAGGTGACTATCAATAACCACTCTGCTGTCTATGATCAACACTATTTGAATCCTTTTTTTATGGGCTAATTGTAGGTATTTCACTACACTGTACATACACTGAACACCCCGCCTCTCAACAGATTAATGTGTTTGTCTAAAGTATTTTGTGGAAATTGTTGATGCTGGTCCCACTTGTTGGTTGCCTGGGATGTGTGTTAAACTTGGCTCGCCTCAGGGGAGGATTTTTGTGCCACCGTTTTAAACCACAGCATGGGAGGAGTTGTATATATACGTGTGTGTGTGTGTGCTTGTTTCAAGCTACATTACAATTCATAATGTCAATATATTGTCCTGTCACATTAACTTGACCTGTAACTAATGCTGTTATGGGTTTTTCAACGTCAGTATATTATTATTGATGTTTTTATTTTTAATCTGCTTATATTTAATGTATTTAAATGTTTAAAAGGAGACACTTAAACATAACTTTATTGTTGTGATGGTGGAAAAAGCCTCTGAAGCAGCATTCAGACCATTATGGGACAGTAAAATTCTCATCTGAGACCAAGTCTAATAAAATTCTTTCCATGTTAGCAGAACTTTTATGCAAGATGACCCACATAAAACAATGTAATTGTAACCAATGTCAGGGATACAATTTTGCTTTACTTTAAAAGTTAATTTACAAAGACAATCCATATTTAAACATGAGATGTACAATAGCTAAAGGACATTAAACTTAGTTGCAACCTTTCCTTCCTTACAGTTTTTCTGAGATATCATAATGAACGAGCAAAGACTGACTGGTATGTCTGTAAAGGCCAAAGGATCTTTTTAAATATATATTTTATTATTTCATAGACCCCTTGCAATTACACCACAGACCACTAGGAGTCCACAGACCCCCAGTTAAGAAACAGTGATCTACAGTATGTGTGTGTGTGTGTGTGTGTGTGTGTGTGTGTGTGTGTGTGTGTGTGTGTGTGTGTGTGTGTGTGTGTGTGTGTCTGTCGGAGTGGGAACTTCTCATCTAAGCTGCTTCATGCCACAGAAACAGGAGATAAGCTGCTTAGCTTCAAGTCACCTCAGCATGAATGAGGTTGACTTTCTATCACCTTATCACATAACTGTCACAGTAATATAAAACCTGTGTCAGTCAGAGCACTGAACAGTGTTCACACTGATGGAAGAGATGGGGGTAGCACCAAATTTTAGTATTTTATAAGGTTTATTACACCAAAATCATCTGTTTATCTAATAATCATTGATCATAGAAGCAAACAAGTTAAAATACCTTTGGAATTGATGCATCCTTCTGACTAATTGATGTTTGATTTTAATTGAACTCTTAAACCTGAAAACAGAGGCCACTGTTTCCAGTAAAGCTATAGAAACCTGCTTGTTATGACTGCTGAGGTGCCCTTGAGCAAGGTGCTCACCTTCACACATTACAAGATTGTAGTTGCTCCTGGAAGCTCCCTCGTAGGACTATATCAAACTGTTATAGGACCTCAAAAGATAATGTTTTCTGATTGGTTGGCTTGTGTCCAATGAAATCTTTTCTCATAGTTCAAGTCAACATTTTAACCATTGTTCTAAATCAGCTTTGTGAGAGAAAATTGAATAATAGATTATCATTTGATAGTGCGATGGATTGTAAAGTGTCTGCTTCAACAACTAACAATGTTTGATACTTTCTTTATGTCTCTGTGTGGTTCTTGAGCAACGATGAAAAATTTCCACGACAGCTTTCACACAGTGAGCGGCTGCCGTGGTGGCGGCTGCCTGGCAACATCGATGTTCTGTATTGTGAATCGGCGGCAGCAGGGCGCAATGTAGCGGCGGCGGTAGCAGCACCCAGCTACCTCCAATCCTACCAGCCTGTAGACTAAATCACAGGCTGCTGCTATCCAGCTAGTACAATCTCATCACTAGGGATGGACGATATTGGATTTTTTGCTGATATCCGATATGCCGATATTTCCAACTCATTGTGGCCGATTGCCGATGCCGATACTGATATATGCACATATTTTTTTCCAGATGGCTGAAGAGACTACTATGTGAGCAAGCATAGATTGTACTATGTATGATCAAGAAAGACAATATATGAAGGAAGAACTTAGGAAGACTCGATTCAGGAGCTCAGCATTAAAACTTTAATGAACCTGCCAAGTGGATGGAGCAGTAGAGTTTTCTTTGAGTTTATTAGACAGACAGGATTAATGTGTTGGATTTAATCTCTGGTCCACACTCAGGAGCAGTAGGTGGTGGTAATGCTCCTAATGGTTGCCAATCGCCGGTATAAACCAAAAAGTTTTTTTTTTCAAAACAGAGTGGTACATCCTGGCAGCCGAAGTGTATCCTATCTGTGCAGCCAAACATAGCAGCTCCTCCGTGGACTGTTTCACACTGATGGTCTTCCTCCGCAGGCTCCACTTCACCCAGCTAACGTTAACCTTGGCTCTCCATGTGGATCCAACCAGAGCACCGAGCCCCGGTTTGTTATTCAGGTTAAAGTGCGAAGAAGCAGCTGGTCTGACGGGCAGTGGAGTGAAGTGGAGCCTGCGTTGGAAGCACCGGGACCGTCAGGGTGATACAGTCCATTGAGGGAAGCTCTGCCAGGTGGCGGAGGGGAGGGCGACATATCGGCCTCTCATAATCGGCAGAATTTGTGAATGCTGATATTTCATTTTAGAGCTTTGATCAGCCGATACCGATGACGTGCCGATGATATCGTGCATCCCTACTCATCACACTGCTAAATAGAGCGGGTTGTGACTTAAAATAGAGGAGATGGTGAGCAACACATAGAAGGTTTCTAACTAGTGTCATGAACGTATCATAAAACGAGATAATCAGACTTCAAATGCCGTTTCTCTTCATTGATCTGTCGGTTCTTTGCTAGTGAAGAAGTAGCCTATGTACAGTACCAGTCAAAAGATGCACTTTCTCAGTCAAGAGAATGGGAAGGTGAGTCCAAACTTTTGACTGGTACTGTATGTATATAATTCAGGAATTCAAGGCGAGTTGTGGTGGCAAGTTGAAAAAATGGAAACATCATGAACTCTAAAGGCAGCGGCAAAGAGCTATGTGCGTTTACGGGAACGGCAACCTCCTGCTGTCGTGTTTTGCATTGACAAACAATTGAGGCGGCAACAGCAACCGCACCAAAGCGCCTTAAGTTGAAATCCCAGTAGAACTCACAAACTTTAAAATAAACATAAATAATAATTAGATTCCAGCAGGCATGTCAACAACCCGTCTCTCCCCGTGTGTTTCCTGTCTGTCTTTACAGTCAGCTGTGGAATAAAGGCAAAACTGTCCCCAAAAGATGCTAGGGAAGCAACTAATCATTAATCTAATTCTTATGAAATATATTTTATGAATTAGTTGATTAACAATTTAGAATAAAATAAAATAAACAGCCATCACAAGTTCCAAAAGGCCAAGGTAACGTCTTAAAATATAAAGCATATATAACTTAAAAATTGGCAGCAGAAGACATATTTGAGAAGCTGGAACCAGTAAGTGTTTAGTGTTTTTGCTTAATAGATGACCTGCTTGATAAACGATCGATTATCAAGACTGGTTCATTTTCTGTCAGTTAAAGAATGTATCAACTCTGGTGTGTCCTAATAAAGAAAATAACAGACATGCAGGGTAAAATTATAAACAATGAACTTTACTAACAAAGACAGGTTAATTTTATTTAAAAAAAAAAACAAAGGAGGAAGGTTTACTTGGGTCTGACAGTAACTTTGTGGATATTAGAAGTAAATTTTCTTTAAGTCTGGTAGAAATTTATATGAACTTTAATTCCTTTGTTTTCATTTGAGATGGATGAGAGTGTCTGATTTAATGTTGGCACTTATGGAATAACGTAGGAGACATCAGGGAGACAGTACCCAACATCCCACCAACACACACACACACACACACACACACACACACACACACACACACACACACACACACACTCGGTCTCTCATTCACCCATCTGTATATTCACACTGATTTATGCTTAAATGTATCTCTATTGTGTCAAATGAAATGAGCTTGTGCGTGAAGCAAATTAGATCTATAACTCTTCAGTGATCTCAGATGAGGTGGTTTATTTTTTAAGATAAACGTTTGTCCATCGCTGCTCGCCCCTCTCCAACCCCCCCACCCGTCCCCCCGTCCCCCCGTCCCCGTTCCCTCAGTAGCAACATCTAGTTTTGGGGTCACTGCCTCCGCTAACCTGTCAGCGCACAGCGGAGCCTGAATTGCAAAGGTTAATGGTATTGTCTGTTGGCAGGGGAACAAACCGCTACGCCTCAGCGCTCGAAGGAGAAAGTGAGCACATTAATGCTAATCAGTTAGCACTCTTTAGCATAATTTAGCCATCCTCCTTAGTGATTTATGATATTTTCAGTGAAGTTGTCAGGTCGAGAGGGCTACGTGCTACGGTTATTCAAATCCAGGCACCACTGTCTTTGTATTTGCATGAAGAGCTGATTATTTTAAGATGACAGACAGGAGTAGTCTTGAGTTTTAGTGCCACAAACACAGTTGCACAATTTGTACCTAGAAATGCATTGTTATATTCACAAGAGGAATATTTATTTTAGAAATAAAAGGAGCAGTTGAACTCCTTGAATTGAAATAGACAGGCCCACCCCTTCACTGGTAAAAACCAAAGAAAGCTTTTCTCTTCTGTCTCCTTTACCCGTCCTAAACCTCCACAATTCAATGGGTTCTACTGCAATTTTAACAACCCCACGTGAAGTGATTATCCTTGAGTTACTTTTGATTTTGTCTCCATATTTTCTGCTAAGCACATATTGCTATGATGTTTCTACTCTGTCAACAGAGCACCTGTCAAGTCAAACAGCTGTGATGTCTTTTCGTTAATTTAACTTCATAAAGTTGTCATTTTTTTGTATTTGGTGCATCATAACATTAGTTTTAAGTGTAATTTATATATATATATTTAAAAAAATATAATTATAATTGTTTAAATGGACATTTTCACCCAACATTGTTAGTTGTTTTGCTCCAGGATAGCCTAATGCTGGTTTCATGGCAGTGCTTATGAATATCACCGACAAGTTGAGTCATTGTTGCGTTATATCAGTCGTCAATAGAGACTGCTGTAATGGATGTTTATTTATATTGTTTTTATCTGTTTTTATCAGCTCTATCTTTCGATTTTACTGCAAGCGCATCTTTCCACACATGAAAAATCTTATTTATTTCTACGGCAAATTCCACATTTATTGCTACACTGACCTGTTACGAAATCTCGATACATCATTTCACTGCTGATTAAGTCCTTATACTAATTACATGACATTTTGCAATAAAGTGGCGAATATACTTTTAATTATTCTCTGTCAATATAACTGAACTTGTAAGCTGTGCAAATTTAACTCGCAACTGCAAAAAGTGCAGTAACATTTATTTCCCTCAAATGAAGACTAACATTAGCCTAGTGGGGTTTTTTTTTGGTTTCTAGCTGTGGTCTCGCAGCTCTTTCCCACTGCAAAATAAAAAGCGAGAGGCAACACTGTGGTCTTTATCAATGTAAGACCATCTACCTCCTCCTCTCCTCTCCTGTGCACTCAGTGGTGCTTGGCTGTCATGCAGGTGGATGATAATAATATAAGGGTGGTGTAGAACTTCCAGACAGGAGATGGTGCCAGATAAGAAGACAGGCCCTCTCAGGGAGGTAAGGAAGCCCCCCCAGGAGTCAGCAGGTTAGTCACTGAGTTTAGAGAAAGTCCTGTAGATGTGTGGCATCATTTTCCTCACATAAATTAATGCACACATCTATTTTTCATATCTTAACATGTAAGATAATTGCAGTCTGATGTAGCTAATAGTGACTCTCTGTCTGCAGCCCACAACATAAACTCCATCACCTCCGCCAAAAAACTGCAAATTGACATTTGTTTACCTACTAACGCTCAGAGCCATGAAACTGCATTTACGTAGAAACAGGCTCCAGAGATGTAATTTTTCAACGAGTTATCATCAGGTCATCTATGATTGTGACAGGCAGGGTGTTGCTTGTGAAGAATTTCTCTCAGGCGAGAAACTAAAAAAAAAAAAAAAGAAAAGAAAAAAAAATCTACACAGTGGCACATGTTCATGAGATTAGGGCACTAAATCATTTGTGTAAGCTCAGTAAGTGATGTAAAAGAAAACAAATAGAAATATGTCAATATTGCTTCAACAAAACTATACACACACACAAACCAGCATTATGGTGCAGCTCAATCATTTGAGGAATATTATGCTTAAATCTCAATTTGCTGCTCACTGCTGAGTAAACTATTGAGTGTTTGTTATTTAAGGACTAGTGAATGAGGGGTTTGGGAAGTGTTGTCACAAATAAGTTAGCATTTTTTTGCTGTGGCTATTTTCACGAGTTCACTTTTTGTTCAGTGTTGCTATAATTTACTGGAGATATCTTTGATTTTTTTCCTGCAAATTATCTGGTTCCAGCTTCTTAAATGTGAATATTTTCTGGTTTCTTTAGTCCTCTGTGATAGTAAACTCTCAAAGGTATTATAGGTTGCATTTAGGAAACAGTGATTGACATTTTTCACCATTTGCTGACATTTTATTGACCAAACAACTAAGCGATTAACAGATTAATTGATAATGAAAATAATAGCTAGTTGCAGCCTTAAAGATGTTCATAAAATGAAGCTTGATTTCATTCATCCCTGATATAAAGCTGCAAACTGTAATTAAAATAATATGAGCCCACCAGTGTATACTGAGAAAGGTTTATACCAGTAAACTGTTTATATGACATCACATTGACAGTTGGATTTAAGTGTGTCCGCTGGATTTTTAAACTTTTTCTGTAAGCACGACAAAACTTACCTTTCCTGAGCAACTTTCACTAAGACAGCGTTGTTTGTTTTTTTCTCTGTGTCCTGCAAAATGTAAGCTTATTGCACTTTCAAGACTCCAGTCCAATCTCTATTGTATTTTTCACAGCCTAATACAAGAGCTGAGTGTAGCTTAAATAACAGTTTATAAAGCTGTCGGAAAATTGATGGTGTGGACAATACGGGTGACATATTACAGGCTGACAGAAATCAAATTCCATAAAAGTGAAATTGAAAACCCTCCGTGAGGCGGCCTTGCTGCTGAGTAGACAGCTCGTTTTAAAGTTTTCAGAGGACAGGAGCTAGCCAGCGCTGCATGTTGCAGCACAGGCCGTGGACCCCGGGACACATTACTAATTTTCTTTCACATATTTTCTTTCTTTGTTTCCTCTTTGCAGATTAGGTTGTTAAAGTGTTTCCTGTGAGGATCTGATGTCTGATTAGGAGGATTGTACAGTCAAATATGAGTGTATTTGAGGATTGAAAATCTAGAAAAGGAAAGTTATTCATAAAGATGGCAGAGAATACATTAGTATATCCATTAGTGTTGCTGGGATTGGAGTACATGGGTACTAAAGACTGGAGCTGCAACCATTAGTTGATAATTAATCTGCAACTATTTTTATCATTGATTAATCTTTTGGGTCATTTTTTAAGAAAAAAATACAAAGATTGTCTGGTTTAAGTTTCTTAAATGTGACTATTTTCTGGTTTGTTTAATCTTCTATGATTGGAAACTAAAAATCTTTAAATCATGGACTGTTGGTCGGGACAAAACAAGACATTTTAGGTTGTATCTCGGTCTTTGGGAAGCAGATACACCAAATGTCTAATGTCTAATCAGATTAATCGATAGTGAAAATAATCGTTAGTTGCAGCCCTGATGAAGACTGCCGTATAGATTAAAAATAGGACTTACTGTATATATGAGACATTTGTTTCAGTGTGAACAACCAACATAAGGGTTTATGTGTATTTTATTTATACAAAAAAACCCAAAAAAACAGGGAGAAGTTACAAACATTAAGTCCTAATTCGGTACACTGATAAAAACTGTTTCAAGGACATTGTAACATATGAAGTCATGGACCCACTTCAGGAGTTATAATTTGTATTATTTTGTTGGTGATTTCGCCTTGAGTGTGTTCCTCCAGAGAGAGAAATGTAGCCTTTTTTGCCAACAATGAATGACCAACGAAGTTAGAGAAGGCTCGTAGGAGGCTTTAGCTAAATATAATGTCATCAAAACCTACAGTGGAGTCTTTGATAGATTTAAAAAACACTTTGACTCCCACCTTTTGGACCTGAGGTGTCTAGGAATCTCTGATGATTGGGATGTTATCTATAAACGCAGCATATTCAGACAATTCCTCCTCCTATGTGTGTAAAATTGCCTGTTTTTGTGTTTGTCTGTATTGAAGCAGATGCCTCATGGCGACAGCCGCCTGTCTGGCCACAACGTGTCCTCTCAGTACCGCATGCACTCCTACTACCCAACAGCCACCTACCTGGGCTCCACCACCTGTGTGCCACCGCTCTTCACCCTGGAGGACAACAACAACAACTGCTCCGAGACAATGGCAGCCTGTGAGTGATACACACACACACACACACACACACACACACACAGACACTTCTCAGGCCCCATAAAGTTTTACCCAGACTTTATCAACAGCGTGGTAAAGTACATTCAAGGGAGGTCTGCACTCGAGTCAAGGGTGTCATAAAATTTATAAGACAAAATTAGTCTAAAGTGACGCTTTTTTTCTTTTACTACACTTACTTTTTTCTACTTTTTACTTTACTTTAAAGACAAAACTCAAACTAAATCCATGTTGGCATGCAAACAAATCTAGATTGCTTTACTTTTTAAGGTGAAAAAACTACAGAAAGGTCAGTCACATTATGCACAGTCATTTAGCTGTAACCTTTTCTCATTTACAGTCATAAATTTTAAAATTAAAACACACATCTATGAGCTGACAAAGAGCTGACAGTGCTGCTCTGTTTCTTTTCATGTTGTTTAAAGATGAAGTAGATCTCATCTCTGATTTCAGAGCCTGCAGCAGTAGTTTTCTGGCACTCTTCGCTTTTTTCAGATGTGAATCTCTCAGCTAAGCATGGCCGCTGACGTTGGCTGCCTAGATTTTTCTGCCTTTCTCAGTAGCTATGAATGTGGGTAAATAAAATTGTGTGTATTGCTTAATCTGTTCGGCGAAGCATTTGTTGTGGTACTTAGCAATGAATGCATGCACAATGAGAATTAGATAAGAGGGAATAGCCAGCACAATGCAGCAGGAGATAGAGACAGATATGGGGCTGATTGGCATGCCTGTTCAGACCGAACACTGCTGGAAATTAAAAGCCAAGATTTTTTTTAGCGTACGTCTCCTTTGTGCTTCATTTCATTGTTTTAGTGTGCTTCGGGGGGAGGATAAGTAAGTTCTAAATTGCCATTAACGTCTTACGTGCGGATCGCAAATGGTGGCGGCGTCCTGGTTCATAAGTAACTGTCACTCATAAATTCCTCGCAAATAGATTTGTGAGAGATTTGTGCTCTTGCCTGTTCATGTATGGGTTGCAAGTATGGCATCTGTTTTGTGAAATGTGTCAAAATGAAAGCGAGAGGAAATTATGTCATGCTGCCGACAAGTCACAGATCATCAATGAGTCAAACAGCGGGGGTGAGATTGTTAGTCTGTAGGTGGTGCTCTTTTCTTTGTCTGTGCAGCCATTGTGGCTTTCACTGCTCACACTAACTAACCAGCTCTTGTTCTGTTATTTTAAGTAAAGGCACCAGTTTTAAGCCTCAGGTGGGTCTGGGGTTAAATATAGATACAGATGTTGTTGTGGTGCTCAATTTATGTAAGATTATTAATTGTAAGATTCCAGTTTATGAATGATTTAGGCACTTTTGCACTTACATACCTTTTGTCCTTTTATAATTTTTTCATTATGTGACGTTTTATAGATTATTTAGATAGATATAGATATAGTTTTATAGATTTTTTTAATGAAAAAATGGCTTTTAACCAATTGATTATGTTTTTGTGGTCCAAGCATCTTTGCATATATAAAGAACTGATGCTTGTCCATATACCCAATGAATGTTTTACAGATTGAAACATCATAAATGAAGACACTAGCAGCATGTGAAACAGTGTGCAGGACTGCAAGAGATGTTTTTCAGTTATTTGAAGTATTAATGGTGTAAAATGAAGCTTTATTTTTCATCTAACAAACAGCAGGCTGGTCCTGTTAGTTAAGTCTCATTTTGTTCTTTATGCTGTTTTGGAGCGAAGTAGCCTACGAGGTTTTGTCACTGTCGTTTGTAAATATCTTTAGTAATGGCGCATGCACATGAAAATCTACAGCAAACTAGCAAAACTCAAACTGCTGTATTTTAGGGACAAATACGGTAGTTTGATGAGCGGTCTTGGCACTCACCTCAGGTCCTTATAGGCCTGCGACTGGAACAAAGAGGTCATTTTTTTTGTTAGGAATTAAAAGATGGAAGTGGTTGATTTGCCATAACACAGTGGTATTGTATTTCATATTCTTACTCATTTATAAAAGGATGTAGGGGCAAAGTGTCATTCATTCAGCATCAACATCCTTCTTTCTATGAATTAGACCCCTGACAACACCAGCATCACTATCCTTAAGACCCCCGCATCTCTCCTGTATTTGTTTTTGACTTTCACCTGTCCGTTTCCTGTGAGGGTCCCACGTCAGCCTCCTGCGGTGAATCGCCATGCTCCATTACAAGACAACAACACTCTCAGCGGGTGGTCCCACATTTGGTGGTGACTACTGTACCGGGGAAACAAACCCCCCCCCCCCAAACTCAGTGGTTTTTCAGTCTTTTTTTCTGACTTGTGACCCCTCGAAAGAGAGCGTTATCTATTAGCAACCCGTCGTCACAGGTTTCATATGTTTTATATGTATATCCGATTGACTGAGTGATACATCTATCCTGCGTTTCACTAGAGAGAAGCAAATATTAGAGAAAAAGTAAACAAAGGTAGAGAAAATAAACTACAGGAACATATATTTCTTCTCTCTGGACTAAAAACAGGCTTATGAGCAGACGCAGGCCTGCATTTCCTTGACTTTCTTCAAGATTGTAGTTGTTGTAATCAACCCTTGTAAGACTTTCAGCACGTGCACAAGTGAGCCGGTTTCTCTGTTTCCTCCTGTTGAGAACGCTGACTCACAAGTACACGTGCTCATATATCATGTAATGACGTCACTTTTTGTGTGGCTTCAAATTGGATAAATCTGCTTTCAGATACCAAACTTCAGAAGTGACCAAAAACTGCTCTGAGTTTGACTTTGAGATTGTCTGCGAATCAACTATTTGACTTTCCACAGCAGCACAATCATAGGGAGCACATCTGTGTGATAGTTGGAGTGAGAAAGGACACATCCACGTGGGGTCTCAGTAACGATGAAAATCAGCTTCACATCACTGAGTCTGGATTCAAACTCTCCTCTCAGCTCTCCCAGAACTTCAACAAGTAAATGAAATCTCTTGTCAGGTATATAAACAAGAATAGAGGAATCAGAAATGAATCGTTAGCTTTGAGTATCTCATGTTAATGCAGAGCTGAGAGAGAAGGTTTGTTGGGTGGAGACAATGATTCATGAGGTTTGATTCAACTTACTGTCAAAGAGCCAGTCTGAACACTTGGTACAACCGCTGCCAAATCCAGCGTGTGGGTGTGTGTGTGTTGTATCTAAATGGGGGCTTCCACTTACTGGAGATGAACGCTGTTACAAAAACCCTGTTTTGTAAGAGCCTCTGTGTCTTAAGATGTTCTTTGTGAAACATTTTTGACAATTGTGTGTGTGAGCAAGTGTTGGACCGGAGCCTTGATGTTGTAACTGTGATAATTCATAGTATATGTCACTTAGAGTTATTAGCATGTTGTTCTTGTGAGCATCGCAGAATGATTTTTTTATTTTGTGTGACGTGGCTGCAAAATTGTTTCTCTGTTTTTTATTTTAAAGGTACTAAAGCGTTTCTCGTTTTTTTCTGGAACCGCTGAGTAATTTCATTTTCATTAATACTAGCTGCAGTAAATGCTTATACTTGCATTTTAGGAGTTTAATTATCCACAGTTTTAATAGTAGAATCACCAATATAACAAACAGCATAAAGTAAAGACAGTAAGAGAACAAACAGAATCAAGCCCTAGTTCTTGATTTATTTAGACATTTGCATCAGTATATCAAAATTCAACCACATCTCCTTGTAATCCTGGAATTGTTTGACTTTGACCGAACATGTTGTGCAGCTCCGGATCAGTCCAGGAGGAGGAAATAGCTGTGAACCCTAAACCTACCTGCCCTCCCCTTCTACCTGGCTGCCAAACAGCGCCCCGTCAGATTTATCTCCCTCCCAGGAGAGGGCTAATCAGTTGGCCAAATACAGAGATCCAAATAACCTTCAGGAGTGCCACGCTGTCCTTTCCCCTCCTCGTCCCCTCTCCTCTGCCTCCTCCCCCCCCCCCCCCCCCCCCCCCCCCACCCCCCTTCTCCGCCCTCCCCCTCCGCAGGCCCCGCTGTCTCCGCAAAATTGCCTTCTGGAGTTAGTGAGCGGGAACAGTTAAGATTTACAAACAATGATGAAGCTTGTCATGCGTCTTTCTCCATCCGTCACGGCGGGCCGGGCGGAGCTGTGGGGAGAGCCGTCCTGGTGTTCTTCATAAAAGCCAGCTCTCTGTGAAATACGCCCCCGGCCGGCCTGTTTACTGCCCCGCGCTCGTCAGCAGCCCCGCCGCCGTAAATCGCCAAGCGGGAGGTGACAGCGCAGTCCATCAAACTCCCACCCCACCTCGCTGCCCTCCCAACATCTCACCTCATACTGTCCCCCCCCCCCTCTCCATATACACACACACACACACACACAGAGAAACACACACACACACTGTTTCTCCACAAACACCCAGCCCGCTTCCTCACTAGGATCCAACCGGGGAGGCTCAGATGAGCTGCCCCGAAAGAGTTATGGCTGTTTCAGTCTTACAGCAGACAGCTTCTAGCCAAGTTTGTCAATGTTTATGTTCTTTCTTTTTTGCCCTTGTCTAGACTTTTTAAAAATTCAAAAGTGCCTGAAGTTTTTGCAAAACTGTCCGTCACTGCAGCAACTTTCCTTTCACGCTCTTCTAACTTATTTTGAAAACCAGATTTATACTAAGTCAGACCTTTAAAATGGAGCGCCGCTGTGCCGGCTATACGTTTGTCTGTTTTGTTATATTGGTGTCAGCACTGAGCGTACAGTAATTTAAATGCAAATCAGATTGTTGAGGTATTGCAGATGTTAATCCTGCTAATCGATAGACCTGTGTGAGCCCATTAAGTTAGAAATCCATTACTATCTTTCTAGATGATATTCTATTGATTTTCCTCGCTTCAATCCATACCGTACTGTACACCAAAGTGAGTTACTGCGTATTAAGTCTGTCGTTTCAGGTTCTCAGCCTCCTCTGAGAGAGAAAAAAAAAAAAAAAACAGAAAAAAAAACAAAACAATGGAGAGATCGGTGTCAGTAAGTTTCTTTGTTTCGTGTGTAAAATGGGCTTTACCTGCTTTCAGATCAGATTACTTCAAACTTTCACTCGCTCACACCCACGCACTCTCTCACACACACACACCGCATGTACCTACACACACACACACCCACGGGGGCCACACTCATTCTGGTGATGTCAAAAAGGCCTTTCACTCTTTTGGATTTATTAAACCCGAAACAAATCTGTACTTCTAAACTCAAGAGGTGACCTTTTCATAGGAAGTGCTGTTTCATGTCGTGTAGCAGCCAGAGTTCATTTCCTTGGTCACTTGACATACTGAGAACATCACTCAGCTCAGTACATGCACTCTGTGTTGTTTTCATTACCTGAGAAAAAAGCAATGACTAGAGAGCAGACTGTAGGTTTGAATTGTGTTGTAATGTTTTCATCTTGAGGAGTTTTTTTTACTCCTCGTATCATTTAGTGGTAGTACCTCAATTATTCCATTAAACACTGGTCCTGATCGCACAGTTTAACTGGGCTGAAGAAGACCTGGTTCACAGTGAAACATAGTAACAGTAACATTGGTTACACATAACCAAACCTGTCTTTAAAAATAACTTTTCAATCAACCTGTGTTCACTGGGGTTGATCACGTGGCATTTTTTTGGCAGTTGACAGTCTTTCCCTGCTTAAATATGTTTTGATCATTTCTGGTTTTGTGATTGCTTCAAAAAAATCTGATTTCTGTGTGAATGTTGGACAGGAAACAGAAACACATGGACAATGCACACAGGAAATGTCTTTATGCACTAAACCACTGGAACTTACCTTTATATTAGAGTTTTTTGTAAGTTATAATTGTAATGATAAAGTGGTATTTTGATTTTTACTAAAGTTAGCAAACAAACACTGTCTCTTATTAATGAGAAAGCTGAGATAATGTGGTGATTAACAGAAGCAAGCTCTGTAGATTTATGCTTTAAGTACTTTACATCACCAGTTCTTAAATAAGTCTCAGTCCCTCAATTTACTGCCAAGAGACAAATAAAATACTTTGAATCGGATCGTAAACACCATAAACTTTAAAACTGACAAGATGTTGCAGTTTTAAAGGAATACTACCCTTCTAAATAAATTCTAGGCTAATAGTCCCTACAAAGTATCCAAATTTGCCCAATTTCCCCATTTTAGCTGAAGCTACGACTGTATCTAACCTGTAAGTAAGAGCCAGCCGCACAGAAAGTGACCCTGCAGGAGCCCGTCAGGCCCTGGAGGGTCTCATTTAATCTGGGGCTGATTGAGTGTGTCTTCTGGCTCTTAGGCCATGCAGGACTCTTCCACTGTAACTGTCAGGTTGTCTTCCCCACCCTGCTGTGCTGCTAAGTGCCCTGATAGCCTGTGGGGCTGTGGACGGACTAAATACCAGTGTAATTGTCTGCTCAGGGCACAAGCACCGTTGTAATATGTTGTACAACACCACCATTAACACAGGCCTGGGGCTGTGGAGACATTAAATGGCCAGGGCAGTGTAGTTTATGTCCTCTTCCCCTCACTCTCTCTTTCTCTCTCACTCTCACACACTCTCACACTGTCCGGCGTCAAGATGCCTACAGGATAAAGAAATTAAACGTGACATCTATCGACATCCATTTTACAGTATGCTCTTTCCTGTGTAGCAATATATTACAGGTGCAATGATTAATCAACAACTATTAAATTAATTGCCAACTAATCGATTAATCGTTTTGAGTCATTTTTAAGGAAATAAGTCCAAACTCTCTGATTCCAGCCTCTCAAGTGTGAATATTTTCAGGTTTCTTTAGTCTTCTGTGAGAGTTAACTGAATATCTTTGAGCGATGGACTGTTGTGGGCAAAACAAGACATCTGAAGACGTCACGTTGGGCTCTGGGAAACAGTGATGGACATTTTTCATCATTTTCTGTTTAGAAGTTGCAGTAGTTAGTACTGTAGTAGCTGCAGTCCTGCAATATATGATCGTCTGTGTTGTTATTTTGATACAGTACATCTACTGTAGTTGCTTTAGCTTTGAGTTTGTCAAATTAATCTTATTTCACACTGTCTGACAGTATCATATATATATATACAGTATATTTCATATTAGCTTGTTCCAGCTCTTTATAGCCCCTTTTATACAGAGATCCTGCAATACTGCCGTAAAGAAGACCCGTCATTATGCTGGCTTTGCTTTTTTACACTGAACCAAACAAAGCTGTCATAATTCTGCCCCTGTGTGTGATTTTAGACAGCATGGCAAGCTTGATGTGTCACACAACAGCGTCGGCGTCCAGTGTGTGTTGTCCTTTTTACACAGATGATCCTCTGCTGAACTTGTTGTTTTGTAATTTGGGTGAACTGACCCTTTAGTCACAGAATGACCGTCCACTCACTACATAAATACTGCATTGGGCATATTTAAAATGCTTCTAGGATGGCAACTAATGATTATTGGCTATGACTATTCATTATTGGATTAATCTGCCATATTATATTTATATTATACATTATTAATATACATATCATTAATTGTTTAGTCTATTAAAAGTCAAAAAGAAGTAAAAAACATCCATTACAACTTACAAGAACTCAAAGTGTTGTCCTTAAATTGCTTGTTGTACCAACCAAAAACAAGCATGACTGAAACAACTAATAGATTATCAGAATAGTTGCCAATTAATTTTCTTTCAAAAGACTAATGGATTAATCGACTAATCATCGCAGCTCTAAATGCCTCTTTATAACCTGGATACTCACCTTTCTTTTTACACTCTGTTAAGTGTCATTTTACTGATAACTGTGTATAAAACAAACTTGGTTAGTTACGGTATCTACCTACCTAATCATGCTCTCGTAGTCACTTTCCTCGTGTTTTGAGCAGCAGTGGCGGCTCGGCGTGAATTGACAAATGATGTTGCCTTGGCAGCTCTCTGAAACAGCTGAACGACTTGGATAAACACATTTGGCAGCTTTAGCACCCACGGGAGGCGTCCTCCTTTCCATAGCAATATATTTCACTCTTCCTGTGTCCTTTACTTTGGCATTTTTCTTACCCTGTCGACTCACAATGAATCTCTTGTTTAAAACGTCACGATAGAAAAGTCCCGCAAATATTGATCGGCCGCCTCAGCTCATTATTGCATATCCATAACTTTTCGACGGATCATGTCAAAAAGCCCAACGATAGACTGACAGGTCATTTTGTGAGTTGATGGGGCACAGTAGCCGAGATGGAGATTTAGCATAGGGACGAGGGCTGCGTCACGCCTCTCCGGCAGTCATCTTCAACCGGGAACAGATTGGTTAACAATGCAGGAGCAAAGGTTCCTCCCTGCTTAATTAGCCTTTGACCCCGACACTGATGCCTTCTGTCAGCCTGTGTCGGCCCTCCACTCTCTTCAGCTCCAAAGCAAACCAATAATGAGCATTTAAGTGTTTTCTTACCCCCCACCCCTACCCCCCACTGGTAATGGCTGCATAAGAGACATCATTGCTTTGAACAATTGTCTCAACAGCTCCTCACTGGGGAGATGAGAATGAGAAATATGTGGAAGATTTTTACTGCATGCACAATAAAATGAGGAGTCCTATTTATGATAATGCAAAAACTATTATTTGACTCTTTATTTGGTCCTCTGATCAACATGTTTGATGTAGCTTGAAATTAGTAGTAGCTCAGAATTTACTCCCAGACTTACTTTAAGAGCAGTGGTCACAGTTCACTTGTGTCGGCACTTGTGGCATTTGGGTCTCTTAAGCAGCAGCAATATTTCAGACGCCTTAAAGCAACGTGATACAACTATTTTACCTTAAAATAACAGCTTCAAAATAATTTTGATGGTACACCGTCTTGTAACAGGGAGAATGGCGCCTCTTTCATTCCCACTCTGTGCCCCCAACGCCTGTTATTGCACTATGTAACTTAGGTTGAGCAGGTATGATGAGGTAAATAGTAGTTACCTGGATGTAACTCCAGTTCTATGAGTACATGCTAATAAGCAACAGCTGACTGGCCTGATGAGCCCTTTGGTGAATTACAATTACTTGTTATCTTGTTAATATGTAACTTATATTGTTATCAACAGAACTAAGATACATATTAACAGCCACCGGACTGTGTTGTATATATGGAAATAAGATCGGCCAGAAGCACAGCGAGGGATGTCACCACAGTAAAAAGTTGAGAAAGAAAATTGTGATTAAATATTGAAAAAGTCGATACTTACACATTGTAGGATATGTTTACTTTTTCAGCATTGAATCAAAACCACAGTTGTTTTTCATTTACATGTTCTGTCTTGTTTTAGCTTTCGATTTATCTTTATTTAACCGCGATCTTTCCCTTAATGCTAATCCTAAAAGACCCTAAACTCTAACCAGTGTCCTGCACTTTGTACACCCAACATCTACTCCAACCTCCTTTCCTCTGTACAAAACACAACACCTCATGAACCATCATAACATAGTAAATGAATATAATCCATGCAGCAATTATGTTTCCTCCAAAATGTATGAGGTAAATGTTTTCGGTTCTTTTGTCGGTAATGTAGCAAAAAAATTGTACTTTAGATATCAGTTCATTCAATGTTTGTACCTTAATGGAAACAAAAACTGATGCAACATTTGCTACGGCATCTTTATGGTATTGCTGTGAGTTTACTTTATATTGGTATCAGATATTGGTTACATCATAGAAGACTTACAGAGTTAAGACTCAAAGAGCCAGACACGATCAGTGATTCAAAACTTAGGGTGAAGGTTTGTGGTGTGAACATCAGCTGAGTGGCATGAGCCTCCACTGTTCAGTGCTCAGTATTTAAAGCCTGCCTGCCTGTCTGCTCTTTGACTGAGTTTTCTGGGTCATTAAGTCCTGCTACTGGCCTGATGATGAGGAGCCAGACGCCTCAATATTGTTTCCAGAGAGGGCGTCTGAGAGCGTCCACCTCTACAGGGGTTGTCCTCAGTCGGACACACATGGGACCTTCTCAAACAGGCCAGGGACGTTTTTTTAGACACTGCTCGTATCGTTTTAATAGGAGACATTTCATCCTGGGCCAACCTTGTCATGTGACAGGCAACTCTTCATTCCTAAGATTGAATTTTTGTTCCCTTGATAATGGCTTCCACTAAGTCCTCCTGTCCCTGGACGGCACTGACACATTCAGGAAGTTGTGTTTAGGTAACATGCAGCCATCTGCTGATGAAGACCATGAGATGTGGCTGAAAACTCTGCAAAAAGCTAATTAACGGACCTCATGCTATAGTGTCATCATAAAAAAACTCCCATTAATTTCATTACCTGTTAGTGACCTATTATTAACATTATGTTTCCTTTAAGATTAGTAACTATGAAATCACTAGTTTTCATACTCTATGTGGCCAAAAGTATGTGGACACCCAATACTTACATACAATACATTCCACTCATACAGTATGTGATTGTTGAACATGTCATTACAAAATTACGAGTATTAATCTGCTGCTATTACAGCCTCCACCCTTCTGGGAAGGTTTTCTTTAGGATTTTGGAACTTGGCTTCAGGGATTTGTGTCTATTCAGGTCGGCCACCGATGGCCACTGGTTCGCAGTTGGTGTTCCAGTTCATCCCAGAGTTGTTGGATGAGGTTGAGGTCCGGGCTCTGTGCAGGCCAGTCAAGATCCTCCAGGTCTATATTTCTACTGGAATATCTTTACATGATTTACAGTTCCCCTCCTGATGAGCTCACTCTCTTCTGAGTGGCCAGTTCTTGGAAGCTGCTGCCAACAAACCATGAAACAAACTACAGTAGTAGGATTACATTACTTTTTCTCGTTCTTCACTCAAAGTGTCAGCTTCTCAAATACGTCTGTATATATTTGAGCCAAAATCTGATCCAAATTATGAGAATGGACGACACAAACAACACATGGAAAAACCTTAGCTACAACCTTAGCAACCAAGGCTAAACAGACGGCCGTTTGTGGGCATGCGTGACAAACCAACGTCAGCTCATTGGCTAAGTAGAAAAAAATGACAAAAACGTAGCATTCAGAGCAGGTTGAAGCCCTGGCTTTTGACTTACAGGGATCATTTCTACATACGTTAACCTCAGGTTTTGGAACTTTGACCATGTTTAACAGAGATCCAACAGTTTATAAATAACAGAAAACCACAAAAAGCATAATATGCCCCCTTGAAGATGTCCCTCACTGGAACTGAGGGGCCAAGACCAACAGTATACAGACATATGTAGGTGTCCATATACCTTTAGACATGTATATTTTTAAAAAAAGGAGGTATAATGATCACACATCGTAGCTCATCATTACTTAATGATTTTGCCATTTCAGTTAATTACCACATTTTATCAGTAAGTCATAGTAGGGCTGCAACTAACAATTACTTTCATTAATTAATTATTTGGTCTATAAAAAAATCAGTAAACAGTGAAAAATGTCCATCACAGTTTTCTAGAGTACAAGATGACATCATCAGATTGTTATTTTTGCTTTAAAAAATGACGGAAATGATTATTCGATTGTTGTTGTTCTTCAAATATGACTCAGGAAAGGTTACACACATCATTACAGTTTGATGCAGAGCCATGTGTGTGTGTCTGCATGCTCGTTTTTGTGTGTGTGTGTTTACTTAAGTGTTATCTACCCCCATGACCCTTGTGTACGATGGATGAGTGTAGAGTATGAAACACAGAGAGAGAGCTTATCCCCGGTGGATCAGACTGAATTACCCTCTCCTCTCACATCTGGGCTTTTGTTCTCCTCTTTGGCAGCGGCAGAAATGATTGCACCTTCATTCACTCCCTCCTTCGCTCTCTTAACAGGACAAGTGGGAGGTTAAAAAAGCTTCCTTTTGTTATTCCACACAAAGACTGTTTAATAGTTTGGAAATCTTATATAGAGTGCTGAGTGACAGGGAAAAGGGCAAAAGTTCATTCAGGAGAATAAACTCCCTTTCAACATCCTCAGCAGGTAAAATCTGTCTTTATACAAAAAAGTTTGTCTTGTTACACAGTAATTTTTGTAAACAGCATTGACCTCAGATTGTTTTACATGGTGTGAAGTTCACAATGAGTGATTCTGCATTTATCACCACTCACATCTGTAGCAGAAAGCATTGTGTTATGTCATGTTCAGCCTGAATTATCTCAGGATAATTGGCGCTAAAATAGCTTTGACAGTCTTCAACATTTGTGCCAGTCACTCTAAAACTATATACTGTGAGTGACTCGTCTGTTAAGGGTTTTGTAGCTAAAGTTTGTTTTCTTTTACTCTGGTTGGAAGTTTTGTTAAAGAGGGGAATTCTTGTGCAAGAACGGTGCTGTTTCAGACACAGAACTTCATCAAGTATTAAACAAACAACACATTAAGTAGCATCTTAACACAATAGCCAGAGGCTGCAACAACCAGTAATAAAAAGAGTTAAATCACAGTAACATCTGAGACGATAATACATTCAATAATTAAATTTTATGCATACATAACACAGAATACATATATAGCTAGGGCTGTGCATTTTTTATACAGTTTAAGTACTAATACCAAAACTTTTCTTTGAGGAATATAAACATTTTTCTCTTCATAAACCCTCTTTAAAGATTCAAATCGTTCTCAGAAACAACAGATCAAAGCATAATCAATCAAAAATAACTGAACTAGATTATCAATCCAACCAGGCATCCAACTTTTGGTACTGAAAAGTTTCACACAACATCAAATTACTGATGTTTGATACATAGCCGTACTTGTAGTGAATAGAATTCAATGAAATCCTGAGATGAGGTGACTACAAGTAATATGAATAAATGTTGAAAGGGAAGTAAAGGGGAGAACTTACAACTACTATTGTAAAGCTGAGTGGTTGAAAGTATCTCCAGGGAGTTACAAGGTGATCGTAAGGCTTCTGTTGAAGAGTAATTCATGCATCAAGTAAAGTAAAGTCGTTATTAAACATAAATAGTTGAAACGTCCATCAACAATGAAGTTCACTCATAATTTTTAGGACTGAAACGGTGATCGATTAATCAGTTTTCAAGCAAAAATGGCAAACATTATGTGGTTTCAACCTCTCAAACGTGAGGATTTGTTGTTTTTCTTAATTTTATATCACTGTAAAGTGAATATTTTCAGAGTTTTGACCATTGGTTGGTTCAAACAAGCAATTTAAAGAAGTCCTCCCTAACATTTTCTTGATCAAATGATTAATCAATGCATCAAACAAATACAAAAACTAATTGATTAATTAGTTTCAGCCCTAGTGTCATTAACAGGTGGGTGTTGGCTAATTAGGAAAATGGCTTTTCTGCTGTTTCGGCACACGCTGACATTAATCTGTATTAAACAAGAAAGCAGCGGACAGTCGGATGCAGCAGAGAACATGTGTACCACCGTGTGTCATGATTTAACATCCCCGGCGAAACTAACACGTCCAGTTGCTTTCAGCCTTTAATTACATCATAGATTTCCTGCTGATGAACAGGCAGAGAATTAACAGTGAACAGGCTAATTCACAGCCGCTCTCCCCCACCCACACGCTGTTATTGCTGTACAAGTAGACCGCCGGCCGAGCTGGGCGCACTTAGCTACACAAACATTAGTAATAACGATTGGGCTGCCAGTTTGGAATTGGTGACAAACTGCAGACGGGCAAAAATTGGAGCCCGAAACCAATCAGGAAGTTAATGAGGAGAAAAATTACTCCTCTTTTCCCCCTCCTACCACTGCTGAAGAGGAGGAGGAGGAGGAGGAGGAGAGAGGGGGAGAGATGGTGGAGGGTGAGGGATGAGGAAGGCCAATCAAGTCAGAGGATTGTGGACTGGACATAGGCTCTGGTTTTAAAGTTGGAGGACACAGTTCAGGATAAATAATCACAAATTTAAAATTCACTCAGTGTGAATATTTCAGCTTTGATCGCGAACATTTAAAAGGAAATGTTCTCGTTCCTCATCTGGAGTTCATTTAAACATTTTGTCTTGGAATCATCTGACAGTTGTGATGCTCAAATATCTTAAATAACAAACATTACAGATTTTATTATATTTTTTTAGATGATGCAGCTTATAAAACTGGATCCTGAGTTATTGTCTACATTTCTTTCAATTGTCACCTCTCCCTTTAAATAACTAGTATGTTCATTTTGTAATGATTAGGGCTGCAATTCGCTTTTCTTTATCAATTAATCTGCTGGTTATTTTCTCAATTAATAATTTGGTCTTCAAAAGAAAACAGCAAAAAAAATATCCATCACAATTTCTCAAAGGTGATGTCTTCAAATGTCTTGTTATTCAATACAATGAAAAACTGGAAAATATTTAAGTTAAAGAAGCTGAAATCAGTCAATTTTTGCTTCAAAACTTACTTCAAAATAGTTCATGATTAGATTTCTTTAATTGATAAATTAACTGATTGTTTCTGCTCACTAATGACGTCACTTTTTATCTCTTTGACTTGATAAACAGCTATGATTAGGGATGGATACTCATTAATATTGAAAACAGACTGAAATGTGTCTGTATCACCAACAAACAAATACTGTCAAGTACTGAAAGTTGACACTGAATGCGTGCTTAGATTAATAATTTTGTTGACTTACTCTTTCATCATATTAATACCAGATTTATATAAATTTCCCTCAAATTTGAGACTTTATTAGACTGTATTTTATTCAGACAACTTTTATTCTTGTATGGCTGCTGGCATTTACAATAACCAACATTTAACATTTGAGAACTTTGCCTTTCTTGGTGAATGAACAAAAAAATCTATTCACATATTTATATTTCTCATAGTTAAGTGTTGAAAAAAGAAACTCAGGTATTATACTGGCAACAGGATAGAAAAAGTTCAAACTACACCCAGTCCCAGCTAGGATTAATACTAATTAAACAGTAGTGAAATCATTAAGATACCACAGAAGAATAAAAACAGATGAGCAACAAAACTTGGGTGCTACTAATGATTATTTTCATTATCACTTAATCCAAAAATAATTGATAAATTAACTAATTTATCATATATTATTTTCAGAATTTCAAAAATAGTGGAAAAAAACCAGCTGAAACGATCAACGGATCCACAGAAAATTAATCAGAAAAGTCATTTTCATGTAAAAAATGCCATTGATTACAGTTCCTGGTCCTCAGATGTGAGGATTTGCTGCTTGTGACAGAAAACTGAACATCGTTGAGTTTTCAACTGTTCGTCTGATAAAAGCTGTTAGTTGTCTTGGTGTCACTTCGGACTTCAGGAAACTGTGACGGGTATTTTTCAAACACTTTTCCTGACATTATTTTAAATGAATTAATTGAGAAAATATTCAGCAGATTAATCAATGATGCAAATAATCTTTAGTTGTAGCCGTAATGAAGACAGCACCGTGTGACTAGAGCTGCAACAAGTAGTTGATTAATCGGCAACTATTTTGATAATCGATTAATCGTTTTGAGTCATTTTTAAAGAAAAAAATTCCAAAATGATCTGGATCCAGCTTCTTAAATGTCAATATTTCTTTAGTCTTCTATGAGTGTAAACTGAATATTTTTGGGTTCATACTAGTTATTCCTTTCAAAAGTGTGTCATTTTGTGAAATTTAAAAGTTTATCTGAAGCTTATATGAGGCTTCAGCAGTCTGAGTTAGTCATATCAAGTGGATATCTGACACATTTACAGTCTTTTTAGCATCAAATTCCCTCTTTGTGTTTCCCTGTTGAGCTGTGGTGGAAGTATAGTAACAAAAAGAGGGACTTTGGCACTAAAAAGACTGTAACGTCTACTTGATTTGACTTTGGACGCTGAAGCTTCACTTACATTGTAAGTACATTATGAAGAGATCTTCTAATGGTCAGTATGAACAGGAGGAATAATTACAGCAAGAAAAACATGTTTCAATGTTCATTTGGGCTCCTGACTGTTGTTTTAAGACACACTTAAAAAAATTGTGAACCTGTCCTTTAAGAGCAGTTAACGTTTTTAACGAAGATTAAAGATAAACAACAACGATCAACAGCTGCAAACATCTCATCCGTTCATTTGGGCTCCTGACAAGTTTCCAGACAGACTTGAAAAATTGCGAATCCGTCCTTTAAACATCGGTAACATTTGAATGGTCGTACAAATGAAAGAGATTCGTGTTAAATCTGTCGACCTCACGGTGTTATGAGTGTGCGCAGCGGCTGTAGAACAAGCGCGCACAGCTCTCGTGTTAACTGTAATGCTTTTGTTTTGTGTTCACTGTCTTTCCATTTGCTGACTGATTCAATTTGCTATAAATCCTGAGCTTTGGTGAGAATCACTTCACTGTAGAGTCATATTTATATCCGATGAATACAGCACTTACAGAGAGGACCATTTATTCTCAAGTGCTGATGATACGACTCTCCTGTTTTGTCTGTCTCACAATAGTATTTCTCTTCTCCCTTTTTATTTACACGCCTTACAGTATGTGGACATTTTTATTCTATGTGCACTGCCGTACTGTCTATCTATCCTGGAAGCAATATGAATTTATCATATTTATGACTTTGAGGAGTATCCAAGAGAGAGATTTGCAGCTCGATATCTGTGAAAGAGTTGAGGTTTATCTACTCTTCCAGTACATAAACATACATTACTGTAGTGAGACAACATTTAAGGTTAAGTTTTTTTCATAATTCTGATAAGTAAAACTTATCCCGGAGGGGGTATTTTACCCAAACACATTTTGTTTTTCAGTAACATATCAGAACACTGACGGGGCTAGCTAAGAGCCAACAAGTGAATAATCATTTCATTTTTTAAGCAAAAATGATAGCAAAAATAGCTGGTTTTAGCTTCTCATATGTTAGATTTTGAAGCTTTTCTGTGTGCTGGAGTGTTGATCTGACGAAAGAAGACATTTGAAGAGGTGAATGTGACCTTTGAAGAAATTATAACAGGCATCAAAGCATCAACAGATTGGTAAACCTCAATGTTTAAACTGTCATAAACTGACATCATGTTACAGGATTTCTGGGTAATGAAGTTCAAACTCTTAAAATAGCTACTTAAAAGCAGTAGTTACAATAAAAGCAGTATATTTGCACTTTGCACAGTATTATCAAGTAGTTTAGAGTTGCAACAACAGAAAATTAAACGCCAACTATTTTGATAATTGATGAATCTTTGAGTAATTTTTCAAGGAAAAAATACTCAAACTCTCTGATTCTAGTTCCTAAAATGTGAATATTTTCTGGTTTATTTAGTCTTCTATGATAGTAAACTAATATCTTTGGGTTATGGACTTTTTGTTTGGACAAAAACAACATTTGAGGTCGCATCCTGGGCTTAGGGAGTGATTGACAATCGATTAATTAAATAAATAATCAACAGATTACTCGATTATGAAAATAATCGTTACTT